>NC_054832.1:10886432-11191432 GCF_018345385.1 Vulpes lagopus | reverse complement strand
CTTAGCTGGTTTAGCAGTTAACTCTGAAATTCTGGTGCCAATTTCATGTTAGAACAAAAGTTTTTGGTTTTTTAAAAATATTTTATTTATTTATTCATGAGAGACACATAGAGAAAGTCAGAGACCTAGGCAGAGGGAGAAGCAGACTCCCCGCAGGGAGCCCGATGCAGAACTTGATCCCTGGACCCCAGGATCACGCCCTGAGCCCAAGGAAGATGCTCAACTGCTGAGCCACCCAGGCGTCTCAGAACACAGGTTTGTTTGTTTTTTTTAAGACTTTTTTTTTAAGATTTTTAAAAAATTTATTCATGAGACACACACACACACACACACACACACACACACACACAGGGAGAGACTCAGAGGGAGAAGTGTCAGGTTCCACGCAGGGAGCCTGACATGGGACTCGATTCCGGGTCTCCAGGATCAGGCCCTGGGCTGAAGCGGCACTAAACCGCTGAGCCACCCGGGCTGCCCAGAACACAGATTTAATGAGAAAGCATCCCTCCTTCCATTTTAATGCACAGACCAAGGTGGGGGGGAGAATGCTACCTTGCTCTGGTCTATCTAAACCCACAGCCTTAGAGAAAATGTCTGCACTATCCATTATAGTATTTACTTAGCATTTTTATTTAATGGGACACGTGCATTAACGGGTACCTGATGAGTCACCTAATTTTAGGCATGGCAGGGACCTTGGAATTCACCTTCAATCCAACATTTTACACTGAAGAGAAAAAGGCCTAAGAGGGGCTTAAAAAAAGAAGGGTCTCCCAGGAACACAATCCCCAAGGCCTGGACACTGAGTGAGACTCAGATAACTGTTGAGTTCATTTGCAACAGTTGGATCCACAGGTTGAGGCATCAACAGAGTCCTATAAAAAAAATAATAAATCTCTACTATTAAGCAGTATACAATATCGAGTGCTGTATCTGGTGTGATCTTTCAGGTTAAATCAAGTCAATTAAAGCATTACGCTTATTTGGCCCTTCTTTACACACAAATTTCTTCCAAAGTGGGGGGAAAATGTTAGGAGATGTGTACCAAATGATTAAAAAAAAAAAAACAAGTTTTATGGGACTTTTCAATCACCCATTAGAGTGGGTTTGATGTCTTTCTTGGTACTAATACTAAACTGATTAAAGAGTTCCTACAAATACCACTTCCTGCTGTTGTGCCTTTGCCTGTGCTATGAACCCCCTTCCCAGCACTATCATACCTCCTGGCCAAACTCATACCTACCCACCAAGACTTTAGCCAAACGTTCCTTTGGATGCTGGGTAAGCATTTCACTACCACTTAGTTTCTGTTATTACCTATACCAACACATGGCCTTGCTGATGCCCAACAGTCTTTCTAGGATGTCAAGAAGACTAGCAACGATATGACATTTGTATAGCACCACGTATCCCATTGAGAAAAGCACTACAAAAACACAAGGTAATGTTTTATTAATTTATTTAATTTTTATTTAACCTGATTCCTTGAAACACTGAGTGATTTTGATGGATGAATCAACCAACCCAAGATAAATAGCTTGGTTTACTACACTCATTTCTCTTTCCAAGCCACAAGCCAAAATAAACTCTCTCTCAATTTATAACTTTGCAAAATGTGCTTTTGCATATCGATTCCTGAATCCACTGTGGTTATTAAAAGGATGGTTGCATCCATCAGGATGGGCCAGGTTATGCTGTGGTAACAAACAACCCTTGAGTCTCAGCCCCAGTGAGGCCCACAGTGGTTATTCTGGGGTCGACAAGGTCAACCCAACAACTTCATCTTTCTGGACTATCACCTGACCATCTGGATTAAGCAGCTCTGTAGCTGACATCAGTTTAAAAGATTAAAAAAAAAAAAAAGATATGACACCCCCCTCCCCTTTTTTCCCTATCCAACCACCTACAAAGCTGTCTGGCAGGACTGCAGTGTGGATTAGATGTGACAGTGTTTGTTATACACCCAGGATACTGTCTGGCAGATAAGCAGCAGTCAGGAAATGATAACGATGGCTAGTATCACTGGCATTATCACTATCCCTATTCCTCTTCAAATAAAAACAGCAATGTTGAGGATCCCTGGGTGGCTCAGCCGTTTAATGCCCGCCTTCGGCCCCGGGACACCCGGGGCATGGTCCTAGAGACCCAGGATCAAGTTCCGCATTGGGCTCCCTGCATGGAGCCTGCTGCTCCCTCTACCTCTGTCTCTGCCTCTCTCTGTGTGTGTGTCTCTCATAAATAAATAAAATCTTTAAAACAAAACAAACAAACCAACCCAGCAATGTTATTATAATTCTCATAGACCAGTGGTTCTTGAACTTGTCTGCAAACTAGAATCACCCAGAGAGCTTCAAATCTATTAGTGCTTGTGTCCTACCCCCAGAATTGGTGAATTAATTCATCTAGACTACGTCCAGGGCTTTGGAATTTTAGAAGATCCCCAGGCGATTCTAAGGCACAGCGAAGTTTGAGAACCACTTGTCATACAGGTAACAGATTCATATCTATACTTCTATATATTTGCATGTGCATGCATTCAAAGAGGTGCATGCACAAGCTGGCCAGGTTCCATGAATCTGGCCACCTCTCTGACAGTGGTGATCACATCGGTCAGGATGAGTTAGGTTACACTGTAGTAACAAAAAATCCTACATACTAGTCCTAATGACAACCATGGTAGTCACTGTCTAGAGTCAACAAGATGAGCCCAGTAATCCCTCTGGACACCTGAGCCCATGCATCTACCATCAGGTCTTTTCTGTTTCCTCTTTTTTATCTCACCCTTTTGCCAAAGTCCAGTTTAACAAGTTTGCCAGGCCCAGAGTAAAGCAGAACCAAAAAAATATATATATACTGGTATGGATAGACTGGGAGGAGAGCTTTCCAGAGGAGGCCCAATGAAGACTTTAATCATGGAAACTATAGGATGCCTGGGTGGCTCAGGGGTTGAGCATCTGCCTTCGGCCCAGGGCGTGATCCTGAAGTCCTGGGATCGAGTCCCACATCAGGATCCCTGCATAGAGCCTGTTTCTCCCTCTGCCTGTGTCTCTGCCTCTCTGTCTCTCTCATGAATAAATAAATAAATAAATAAGTAAGTAAATAAATAAATAAATAAAATCTTTTTAAAAAGGGAGGAATTAAAAAAAAAATAATGGAAACTATGCTTTGGTCGGCTCTCTATCCCCAGGACCCAAAACATGGCAGACAACTTAGTAGAAATTTATATAGGTAAATTCATTATTATCAGTAATAATCTGAAAAAAAAAATTAAAAAAAGGAAAGCAGACACAAGAACTCCAAAAGCACAGCATCTAACTTGAAAGTCTTGTGCGTCAGCGTGTCACCAACCACCGTTTTGATTTCCCCATTTTTATTAATTTCTCCCAGGACAAAACTATGTCCAGCTGAGTGGAAGTGAGGTCAGGCTATCTACAAACCAACCAGTGCTCTTTCAACAGGCAGGAAAGCCCAAGACATGCACTGTAGGTGCAGGAGGCAGTGAGAACACGGACATTTCACCACCAGCACACCATCTTCTGCTCTGTTGGATGTTATATCTCTGCAAGAGTCTGGAAAGAACCAGAAAATCGGGCTCGTACACCCCTGTTTTGGCAGTTTAATTTAGGAATCACACTGGCTTTACATAAACTCCTCCCCCAAAATATATCCTGTATTTTGAACACATGAGTTAACTTGAGCCCAGGGGAAAGCAGCATTGTATCGGATTACATAATAGTTACTCTATTACTTTAAAACCAAATGGAAGCCTCAGGCAGCAAAGTGAAAAGGAGAGAGAAATCATTTTTGTAAAATTATCTGAATGCACCCATCTCTTCTGATGCATTGTGAGTTGACAATGGTTCTGCCTTTCTCAGAAGCTCATTCAATTATAGGTTGCTTATCTGGACCTGAGAGAAGAGTTTTCCTCCCATCTAGAGTTGGTTAAAGAAAAAAAAAAAAGCACACAGAATTCCGCTAATAAAAGCCTGAAATGAAAAGCAGTAACTACTCCCAAGGCCCTGCTTATTGTAGAGGAGTCATTAGATGAACCTTTGTAGGGTCTCTGTTAACGATCTATTTTCTCTACAACCATGACAAAAAGGAGAGGAAGGAATACAGGATGCACAATTTCAAAACACCTTGATCTCTTCGGCGTGCGGCTGCTGGCAAGTGACTTAACCTCTCTGAACTTGTTTTCTCATCTGTGAAATGGAAATACCTACTTGACAAGGACATTATAAGAACTGACTAAGGAAACATGGAAAGTGTCTAGGGTTCAAATGTTGTAAATGCCCTTCCTCTGATCACTGCCAAAGTCTCAGGAAGCTCACTAGAATGTGAGCTTTTTGAGAGAAAGACATTTTTTTTAAGAGAAGGGACCTCACTCATCTTCCTATGCCCATATCCTACACACTGCCCCCCTTACAGACTGTAGTTGCCTCTTCAACATCTATTCTATTCTTCCCACCAAGCCGGATCCTTGACAGTTCCAGGGATGAGGAGTCCTGATTGGTCTAAACCAATGTGTCATCCCATTTCCTCTACCTCTATGATGGAGTGAGAAGGAGGCATCCTGAGATGATCCCATCAGAGGGAAGCCCAGGAATTTTGTTCAATGGCCCTGGGGAACGATGGTAGCTCTTCCTCCCCTGGATGTGATCCGACAAGCATGTGGTCTGAGAGGAACCAGCAGCCAGGTCACCACATTGGACAGCTCTCCTCTGTGCTTCCTGGAACACACCTATCCCTCCTGATGTCTGCTGGTGTTGAACAATGCAGAAGCCCTGCCAGCAGTCCTCTCACTACTATGAAGAGAGTCAACCTGAGAACAAAGCCAACAGACTCAAGTGCAGAGCCCAGAGGGTCACAGAGAAATGAAGCCAGAGCCCTGATCAGAATGTGCCTGAAACCTATCCCACCTCTTTGCTTTTTGGTTATGCGAATCATTCCTATCAATGATCCAGTTGTCCCTTACAACTCAAAGCATCCTGATTGATACATCCTCGTGCATGGCTCAATAAATCATCAAGCAAGGGAGCATGCAGAAATATCATCACCCCGCCAATGACTTAACTCAGACTCCCTGGGAGTAGGAGCCCTCATTGGTCTTGGTCAGCTGGTATCCCAGGCTTAACAATTTCTGAGGGCCCTTAACATAGGCCCTCAATAAATACTTTTTTAATAGGTGAATGGAATGAAACTACCAAATAACCCAGAATTTCAGAGACTTTTAAAGTCCTACTCCTCAGATGTATCTGGATCAGAGGAACACGAAGGGGGAGCTCATAGGACTGGGAGCCATCAGATAGGCTTGAGCTCAAATCACAGATCCACTTGAGCCTCAGCATCCTCCCCTGCAAAAAGAGGATACCTATCTTCCCATGCAAGGAGAGCCATGCAAAAATACCTACGGCTGCATTCAAGAAATAAATTATTTTCTTAAAAAATAAAATAAAATGAAATAAAATAAAATAAATTATTTTCTTCCTTCTGTTTGGCTAACCCTGCTTCATACCGTGAGTTCTAGTCTGGGGTTAAGAAAACAGGATCATCGTATGTACATAATATAGGCCAAACCCCAGATTACCCAGAGGGCCAGACATGGGAGGGTAAGGACAGGTAATGCATATCCTGAGCATCCCATCTCTCAACATACACCCATTCCCTTTAGGAGAGGTACCTTGGGCAGAGAGCATATATTAACTAGGCCTCTGGCTATGGTACTTTCTCTTTGCTTTGCTGGTTGCTTCCTAAGAGGCTGGGGACTAGAGCAATTGGTAGTCCCAGCACATCCCCCAGAGGCTGCTGATCTAACCATCTGCAGGTGAGGTGGAGCTCAGCTAGACACTTAGCTCCAGGAGGGCAGGACATTCACCTTGCCTCATTCACCGGTACACCTCCAGCTCCCAGTGAAATATTTCCTGAGTACATGAATGAAGGAGTGAGTGGATGAACAAGGAGTGATGAAATCAGGATTCTCAGAATAGAACCATAGTAAAATCCTGTTAGTGCACACACTGCTGGTTATGTAGCAGGCAAACCGAAGCCCAGAAATGAGAGAGGACTTCTGAGGCTGGCACATGGGGGCTGCATTCTGGCCCAAGGATTCTCGGGCCTTGGTATGAGCCACAGGTTCTTTCTCTGACAAGCACCAATATCAAGATTAAATAATTTTTTTTTTTAACGCAGCTGCAAAACAGGGAGAAAAGGATGACAGTGTATATAGCAAGATATTAATAACAATTAGCCTTCAAGGGTAAGATTATGGGAGGGCACTTATTTTTCCCTTTTGTGTGCATTTTTAGATTTTCTTTAATAAGCATATGTGGACTTCCCAATAAAAATAAAATGAAGACAAAAGCGGGGTGATACCAATACAAGTGTCTAGCCCAGCACCTAAGACATAGAATGAGGACCCAGCAAAGGTTCTATTTCTAGGAATGCCCTTGAGACATTTGGAAACGGCTTTCCCATGTCTCCTATCTCGTTAAATATTTCAGCTAATTTAATGTCAGCCTCACAGGACTTGATTTCAAGGCTCTCTTTTAACCTTCCTCTCTGCAAAGGCTCCCATCTGTTAAAGCCTCACTCCGGGTATTGTATAACCAGCTCACAGAAGCAGCAGCACGCTCCTGTTTGCTCATTCACCCGTTAATTCATTCATTGAGTGAACACTGGTTAAAAACCTACCCTATTGCACATCCTTGCTTTCACTTACCCACTCCCACCCTCAGGCACAAACAGTTCCCAGATTTTCCTGGGGGAACATCCACCTCCCCTCTCCTGGTGCTCGGGCAGGTGCAGACCCCAGTTTCTTCAAGGCTGGATCCGGGATGGCCAATCGGAGCATCGTGTTTGCCCAGGACAGGGATTGGTCCGGGAAGATAAGACCAATCAGAAACACAGAGACTCAGTTCTGGGACTTTCCCCTAAACTGTTGGAAAAGTGGCCTTTTCCTTCTGCTCGAAGCGCTGATGCCCATCTTGCCACCATAGCCCAAAAAGAAATGGTAGGTGATGCTGAGGGATGGAGAAAACTGTGTAAAGCCTTTGCCACACGGTTGAAGCCACGCCTGAATTTCCATCCCTGGACTTTCCAGTGGCATGCATCCCCTTTCTGCAGAAGCCAGTTCAAGTTTGGAGGTCAGAAGAATCCCGGCTCCTGAACTCTGAAGGGCTGTGACATATGCTGCACGCTGGCTCATGCAGAGGAAGTGAGATGATCCAGGCCACCTTGCCTGGCATTCAGTCTGAATTCAGCTACAAACAACTGCAGTTGTTTAAAACCAGGAAGATACCTGCTTTAATTAAATATTCCATGGAACAAGAGGAGCCTAGATGAGGGGGGAGCCAGGAAAAGCCTCCCACAAGGAACAGCACTGAAACCTCCTCTGCATCTGCACTCAGGCAGGGGAGATAGAATTACCACTTGGGGAGTCCGGAGGACACTGCTGATACACATCCACTCCCAGTAAACTAAAACCACTACATGACACATCACACCAGTGGCAGTGATACTTAAAGTACTTAAGGGCACTCTCTGAGCCCACAACACAGCCTCCTGAGAGACAGCAAAGTGCCGATGTCAAATAGCCCTTGCTGGCAAGAATTTAATCTGCTACAATGTCACACCCTTAAATAATACTCAGGTCAGTTTTTGTGATTTCCATGCTATAAACTTTTTGCTCCAGTCCTCTTGGCCATTTGGATTACTGTTGATCAAATCACAACATCGTAACAATAGCCCTCTGGAGATGAATAACCTGTTTACTGCATTTGTTACCAAATGATAAGAGAGAAGAGAGCAAGCATCTGGTTCCATAAAATGCTTGGTGATGGGTTAGAAATGTGGCTGGCTGCAGGAAACAAGAGTAAAAGCACCTCTGGGAACATCTATTTCGCTAAGAAAAGCCCCGAAGGGGGCCTTTTTAAATGAGCAAAGCTAGAGTCCTTTAGCCCTCCGATGATGCGTGCACAAGAGTTGGGAAGATTAATAATGACTCAGAAAAGGACACCGCAGGACAAATTCTCCCAGCCTTTGCTGTCTCTAAACACATCAGCGATTCATTTGGTCCACAAACACAACTCCAACTTTCCAGAGCAAAGAGTCCTAAAGATGGAAAAATTAATACTGAAAGAACACTTCCTTGTGGTCTCAAGAGAAGTGCCAGGGTCTAGTGTTAAGACGGAGAAAGGCTTGAGAGCCCTTCCAGATAACCTGATTTCTGAGAAGCAGCTGGGTCACCTCTGCTCTCAAACACTTGAAAGGCTGCTGTGACTCTCACCTCCTCTGCTGCATGCCACATGACTTTGCACCAAGACTTCTCCTCCCCTCTCCTGCAAATGAGACCTCCGTGGATCACACATTCACTGGGCAGCTGCTAGGGTCTGGGCAGAGCCTTCCAACAGAGAGACCCACAGTGTACAGGCGCGAGAGGACTGAGCTGGAAACTTCAGGGGTGTGCCTGGCATTCAGCATATGCTCATTAAACCCAAGATCAGCAACACATCGGGGTCTGCCAATCTCTAAAAATGAGAGGGGCTTTCATGTCAAAAGCTCCCAAAGTGACATTTTTGTTAACTAGTTTGTTTTTAATGGAAAAGACACTATATGCTTATGCTTTAAAATTCAAAAAAATATGAAAGATCTACCACAAGACATCTTCCAGCCACTCTAGACCCCAATCCCTTAAGCTTTTCCAAGGGGTAAACAGTGTTCCCCACAACCACTTTCTTTCTTGGTGTCTGCCAGCAATAATCTACGCATAATCAAGCACATGATGTTTGTTGGTGGGTGTAGAGAGACACACTTTTATCTTGTGCTTCTTCCCCACACATGGGAACACACCACATACACTTTTCTGCATATTGTCTTTTTTTTAACTTAAGAATGTATCCTGGAAAAAAAAAAAAAGAATGTATCCTGGAGATTACCCCTTCTTAGTATACATGAGCTATTATTTTATTTTTTATTTTTATTTTTTAAAAGATTTTATTTATTTATTCATGAGAGACACACACAGAGAGAGAGAGAGAGAGAGAGAGAGGCAGAGACACAGGCAGAGGGAGAAGCAGGTTCCATGCAGGGAACCCAATGTGGGACCCCGGGATCACGACCCGAGCCAAAGGCCTAACTGCTGAGGCACCCAGGAGTCCCATGAGCTACTATTTTAAACAGTGGCCCAGAATTCCACTGTAAGAATATACCACAATTGAGTCAATCAATCCCCTACCAACATACATTTCAGCTGCTTCCAGGGTCTTGTCTTACAAACAATGCTGAAATGAATATACATTATATATATATCTTCACATACACCATGTGTGACTTAAAGAAAGATAAGATTTATAAGATAAAATTTTTGAAGTCGAATTCAGGGCCATGCATTTAGAAATGGCAGATAGTACCAAACTGCCCTTCAAAGATGCTGTACTCAGGTGCCTGGGTGGCTCGGTCGGTCAAATGTCTGACTCTTGATTTTAGCTCTGGTCATGACCTCAGAGTTATGGGATTGAGCCCAGCATGGGGGCTCCACACTCAGCAAGAGTCTGTTTGGGGATTCTCTCCCTCTCCCTCTGTCCCTTCCCCTGCTTGCACACTCTCTCTTTCTAAAATAAATAAATCTTAAAAAAAAAAAACACAAAGATGCTATACTCATTTTCACTGTCCCCCATAGTGGGATACGTATGCTAATTTCCCCACCCACATTCACAAAATGTTTTGCTTTTTTAAATACAAGAGAAGAAAGGCGGCCAGAGCTCCACTCTTGTCCCATTGTTTCTCCCTGCCCCTGTGACATCACACATGACATTACTACTTCCTAAAAGTTTCACCCCAGGGTGCACAACCCAGAAATCACAGTTTAAGAGCAGAATGAGCATCAGAGCCACCGGTGTGCTGAAGCCGGCTCAGGCCAGCTCAAGAGAGCTGAGTGGGCGCATCTCTTCCCAATTCTGGGTTCAGGGACATCAGGTTGGTAGCTTGAAACTGGTCATAGGAAGTATTTATACTATAGAAATCAGCAAATGCTACAAAGCAAGGCTTCTTTTTTCCCCCAGAGAAACTTTTTCAAACATATCAGCACATCAGTGCATGCAACAGTGGAAACTGAGCCTCTGCCATCCTTCTTTGAATATTTCCACCTTCATTAGAGCCACAAATTCTGGTGACTTGGTCACAAATTCTTGGAACCTAAGGACTGGAGAAGATCTGAAGGGACTTCAAATCATTGTGATATCTTTTTCCCCCTTTATTATGTCTTTGAATACTGCCTCTCCCCACTGTTTCAACATAAGCAATCTCTTCTCATTCTCTTTCTATACCTCATTGCTATTCTTGTGTGTTCCCATCTCTTTATTATTTAGTGGTTATTTTTGAGGATAATCTACATCATAATAATTACATACACAGACTCCAGACTACACTAGGCAGCCTGGGGTCAAATCCCAGTCCATCCTTACTAGCTGTGTGACCTCGGGCAAGTGGCACAAACTACCATGCCCTAGCTTCCCCATCCATAAAATACATGTGATATTGATCGTGTCTTCCACATAACTTCGTTCTGAGGATTAAACGAGTTCATGTATGTATACAGACTAGCATCTGGCACATACTAAGGATGTAACAAATGTCAACTATTCCCACTGTCTTCCAGTTCACTAATTATTTCTTTGGCTGCATCTAACGTGTCTGTTAACCCTTTTGTGGGATTTGAATTTCGACAACTATTTTTCATTTGAATTTGGTCGCCTTACAAATCAACCTATTCTTTTTCATCTTTCTTTACGTCTTTTTTTAACATCATCTTTAGTCATTAATTATCTTAAATATGCTAATTTATAGCCTCTTTTAGATGGTTCTATTACTTCCACCTTAAAGCAGTCCATTTCCTAGACAGCTCGTATTGTTTCATTGTGAACTTATCCTGAGAAGTAGTTCTTTATGTGGGAGGCCTGCTAGGTCTGGGTTGTTGAATATCCTTATGGGGTGATTCTGTGTTTGTGCTAGGAATTTCCATGGCACTCTGCCAGTTTTTATGTGCATTTCTCAGCTGGAGGGGTCTCGTAATCTTACACACAATAAAAATGTAGATTCCACAACTACATATGGTTTTTAATTTCTTGCTGGTGACTTTTTCTACTCAAGGCAAGCTTCCTCTCTATTTCACCAGACAGTGAAAGTTTCCTAGCCCCTCTGCACAAAGAACTGCGATGTTTAACATTCCCAATGTTCAATTCCACCTTGAGCCCAAGTCTCATTTGGGCCCCACTGTAGCATTAAAATTGGAACACCCAGACCCTATGGCCATAGCTTCAGACCATGTAACCACCACTTGGCATAATTTTCTCTCTTTATTTCTGACACTAGTGGAATCCCTTTTCTGATGAGCTCCCCTCGGCGCAAATCTTCTGTTTCAGCCCACTCTGTGTTCATATCAGGAAAGACATACAGATCGGCATAGTCCGCCACGTTGGCAGAGTGTTGGACGTCTCCAAGTCTAATGTAACAACCTACCCATGCTTGAGTTCCATCCACATTACAACAGTTGAGCAGTTTACTCAAGGGTTAACTTCCAAAGTCAGCACAGTTATGAAAACTGAAAGGAGTCAAAATTCTCCTTGAAAAATCCCATAAGATCTCACAGCAGAGACCGAAAAACCACCTCCAACAAAGGCAGTGTCCCTTCAGCACTGGATTTGGTTTCTTAGGTTGAGCACTAGAAGAAATAGCTGGCTTGCATTTCCAAGCTGTGTTGTAGGATAATTAAAATCTATAAATGTAAGAAACACACTTGATGGCACAAGATGCTCAGACTCTAAAAAGCCATAGGAACAAAGAGTGACAGAAGGAACAGCAGATCTGTCTCTCATTCACACTCACTCCAAGAGAGACGCCTGTTGGGTGGAATGACAGGATCACCCACGCTATTTAAAGTGTTATTTTTATCTGTGCTTTGTTTTTGTTGAGTAAGTATATTTGGATCTGGATAAGCCTGAAGCAGGAATCTATATGATGGATGTGGGACTTCTGTAGGTCAGAATAGTGGTTAGCCCTGGGGCAGAACTAACTGTGTAGGGGATTAACAAAATGTCCTGGAGAGATGGGAATACTGAATGCCCTGTATAGGTGGGGACAAGGTGGGGTGGCATATTAAGAATTCATCAAGGGGCACGTGGCTGGCTCAGTTAGTAGAGCATGTGACGCTTCATCTTGGATTTGTAAGTTTGTTGGGCGTAGAGATTACTTAAACATAAAATCTTTAAAAAAAAAAGAATTGTGCATTTTACAGTATGTAAGTTAAAACTCCATTAACATAAAAGTTACACGCGTGCATGAGAGATTGATGTACAGAGTCCTGCCATCTGATCTCCATTCCACGGCTAAAGTTCTCCAGAGGCTAGCAGGTGAAAGGCCAGTTAGGAGATAAGGATGACAAGGAAACAGAAGAAGCAGAAAAACAAAGTGCCTGGAGGGGGTAGAGGGCACCGAGAGCCTCACCAGGTTGGTTTTCCATAAGGGCCTCCCAGCATTTAAGAGCACTGGCCCTCCAGCCAGGCTGCTTGGATGTGAACACTGGCTGTACCTCCGCCATCCACTGTGAGTGTCCCTGCCAAATTCCTATGTTGAAACCTAACCTCCAATGGGATGGTGTGAGGAGGTGGGGCTTTCAGGAGTGATTAGGTCCTGAGAATGGACTCAGGAATGGGATTTGCATCCCTGATGAAAGATGCCAAAGAGAGCTCCCTCACCCTTTCTGCCATGAGGTTATAGAGAAAAAGTGGCCATCTGTGAGACCAGGAAGCGGGCCTCACCAGACACCCAATCTGCTGGCACCTCAATCTTGGACTTGTCAGCCTCCAGAACTGTGAGAATGAAGTTTCTGTTGTTTAACGCCCCCTCAGTCTGTGGTATTGTGTGATAGCCCAAACGGCTGGAGACAACCCCTCGCATTTGGAATGAACTTGGTTCTCTCTTCTTTGAACCTCATCTTTCTCTTGCAAGTTAAACAAGATAATTCAGACAAAGCTCTTGGCACAGGGTCTCCCCCTCCGTAGTACTCAATAACTATCAACTATTATTACTGCTACTGATCACAGGAGGCTGAGTGTCTCCTTCCCTCCAAAGTTCTCATTTAAATTAATAGTTTGACCTGATAACCTGGTAGGTTCTCTAAATATTCATGGAGTGAATGAAAGAAAGCACATGGATTCTAGTTTCAACAGGAGCAGAAAGTTCTTATTTCTACTGAACTGAAATCCATGTCCTGGCCTGATATTACCATCCACTTCAGTTTTTTCTTCACAGTGAAGTGGTGAAGAACACAGGCTCTGAAGCCGACAGCCATGGTCAAATCCACTGTGACTTACCAACTCGGTAACTTTGAACGATTAAGTCAAACTCCAGGCCTCAGTTTCTTCTCCTGTAAAACAGAGGTACAGGAAAGGGTTAAGCAAATAATGACAGACCGGAGCACACAGTAAGCGCCCAGGAAATGCTAGCCACTCTTAGTCTTCTCATACCAGAGAATCAGTCTGGACATAACTACTCCAAATTCCATGTTTTTGGACCATTAAAGTTTACAGAGCATGTTCCACAACCATTTTTCTCACTTAATGTTCAAAGTAGTTTTATGTATTTCAAATAAAGAAATGGGAGATTTAAAAAAAAAAAAAAGGAGATTCAGAGAAGTTCAGTAACTTGCTGATGGTTGCACAGCAGAGTAAAGAGCAGAGACCTAAATCTAAATCCTATGACTGAAGGACAATGTGGCTGGACTTTGTGGTCTTGGGGACTGAGGGTGGGGCTGCGATGTCCTTTCAAATTCAGAATTCTAAGAGAAAGGACGCTGGAACTCTGAGTTACAACAGGCTATCCTGGTGCCAGCAAAATGCTCAGCCCATCTGAGTCTGATCTGGTCTGAATCATTCTATCCTTGAATCACTTCCTGTTTTAGGTTTCTTCTTGGCTGGGAAAGGAAAATAAACATGTATAGCACACGGTCTTGTCACCCTTGACATCTCTTACAGCAGCAAAAACTTATGAATCAAAGGGGATTTTCATAAGACCCTAGTTAAACGACATCCCATGGAGCAGTCACCAGCATTGGCGTGAGGATGGGAGCAAGGTCTGCAGCGTCCAGGCATCCTTATTATTGCACAGGAGAGAAACAGAATGCCTTTTCCTGGCCTGTACTTTCATTAAGTCTTTAGCTACCTTAGTGTTTTATCTGTGCTCTTCATTGGGCACTGAAAGCCACTCCACTGGCCCCCACTTTATTCACAAAAGATTTGGGGCCCGAGCCTGATTGTGGCAGGAGAACACTGGGCTGATCCCGTCAACCGCCGGTGACACTCCTGTCGTCTCTCCTTTGCTTCTGGGCACAGGTTTGTGTTGGTTTTTTTTTTAAGATTTTATTTATTTATTCATGAGAGACACAAAGAGAGAGGCAGAGACACAGGCAGAGGGAGAAGCAGGCTCCCTGTGGGGAATTTGATGCAGGACTCGATCCCAGAACGCCAGGACCACGACCTGAGCTGAAGGCAGATACCCAACCACTGAGCCACCCAGGTGCCCCTAAAATTCCCTTTTAAACCATGATTATGGGACTGCTTGGTGCCAAAAAAAAAAAGAGGGGAGCTAATTTAAGAACCATGGAAACAGTTACTCTGCCCTTGAACGTGTGCAACACGCCCCATGCCCTGCAGGGGAGTGTGTGCACACCACACCCACACAAACATGTACACACACACATCATGACTACAGTTCTCCAGACTCCTCTCTCTAGGTCTTCCCATTACATGAAGGATCTTTCTTTCTTTCTTTCTTTCTTTCTTTTATTTATTTGTTTGTTTGTTTATTTATTTATTTATTTATTTATTTATTTATTTATTTATTTATTTTTGACCAGATTTACAAAATAGAGAATGGAACCAAATTGTTCTATTGGGAAAAAAGAACCTAGCAATCAGAAAGGGGCTCTAACTCTCACAAGACCCTTTTTTTGTTTTAAGAACACGAAGCATAAGCTAGCCATTGTATCACCTGGAGACAAACCCATGAGACCGCATGCAGCTCACCTAGAAGGAAAGTGGTAAGAGTGACTTGTTTTCACTTCCATGGTGGAGGCAGAGAACCTGGACTGTGCTCTAGAAGCCAGATCTCATCGTGTCTCCTCTTTAGAGAAACACCATGAGCTCCAGCCCCTTCTCAGGCTCTCAAAGCCGTGTTACTTTGGGAAAGGTACTGAACCTCTCTGAGCTCCTGTAGCCTCTGCTGGAAAGTGAGAAGACGGCTTCTTTCAAGAACTATATACTGAGCACCCATGATGTGCCAAGCATTTTGGCCATGGAGGTAATTTCAGGAATTAAGCCATCCCAGCCAGCCAGGACCTTCCATGGACTAGTGGGCCAATTACAGGCACACAAGCAATTGCAACGGAATCTGGAACAGCGGACAACGGTGGTGAGCACAGTGTTGGGCAATCACAGAAACAGGCATTTACTTAGCTCAGCAGGGGATGGCCAGCAATGGGTATAAGAAAGGCTTCCCTGAGGAGGTGATATCTAAGCTGAAAATGAAAAGACAAGCTAGAATTTGCCCCAGTCCAGGCAGGAGGGGATCCAAACAGAATGGACAGCACATGCAAAGGACCCCAGTTAATCTGCTGGTTCACATGGTCAAGCACAAGCAGTAGGAAGACAGGTGTGGGGCTCGCCAGGGTAACTTGCCTGGACCAGGTGACCTCCTGAGGTCCCTCTAGCCCTAAGGGCTGGTTCTGAGGACTTCTGAGAGCCCAGGTCCTTATCCTGCCCCGACAGCCCTTATATCAGCATGCAGAAACCCCTGGATCCAGGCCAGGGCACCAGGGAAGTCCCAACCATCCCACGTGGGCCCGCCTCCTTCCTCTTTCTTTTCCCCTCAGGAGTGGCTGGGCAGAGTGACTCAAAGAGGGAGCTGTCTTCTCTTTGTCATTTGTTTATAAAAAGAACCACCCAGAGCTCACAGGGGCAGTGTGTCTTCCCACTGACCCCCTCTTCCCACCCAGCCCCTGGCCTCGCTGAAGAAATGCTGGAATTACCTGTGTGCCTGCCTGCCTCCTCCAGGACATGTTAAGCTCTCTGAGGGCTAACACTGAGTTTGGTCATCCTGTTGTTCCTAGCACCTGATGCATAATAGGTCCTTGAAAAGATCCTCTCTGCAAATAAACACACATCCAGATGCCCCCACCAACCACCACCACCCCCAGCAGCTCTGAGGCCAGGGTGGGAGACCCACAGACCCAGAGTGGCCACCTCGATGCTTCTCCCCCATTGCTCTACAGACAACTCTGCGGTTCAGTGAAGCTTCTCCTGGACAGTGACGATCCCCTCGTTACACCAGAGAAGAACCCCAGGCCCCAAAAAGTGATTGACTTGCCCCAGTTCTCTTAGCAAATGCACCATAACGCTTTTAAAAGGACACAACATTCTTAAGTGGAAGGCTCCACCAGAAAACTTGTTTTCAAGGAAAATGCTTCACGTTGACAGAACTAATGGAAGCTTTTGTTGTTTCTCTCCACCAATTACACCACAGGACTCCTGGGGGTTGGTTTCTCGCAGAACTGAAAATTCCCATTGAAGCAAATCTCTCCATGAAGATGACCATGAATTTTTTTTTTTTTTTTAGGGACTGGATATGTTTTTGATTATGGATCATTTTTTAGGTTAACTCTCTATTATGTGATCTCAGGCTATAACAATTTTTAAAGAAAAGCTGGGCTCCCCAAACCACTTAATTCCTTCCGATTTTTTTTAATGTTTTGATGTTAAACAACTTCACTATGACATCAAAGACAATGTTTAAAGAAGTCATTCCAACCCATAATCCCTTCCACCAGAAATATTCCTCATAATTCTCTGTGTCCTCTGAAACTTTTTATTTACAGATCTGTACTCGTACTGTACATACATATGTATGTATTTCATTAAAAGGAATTACCTCTAGTGTAGAAGTTCCCTAAATAGTCCTTTTTTTTCCTTCAAAACAAAACAAAACAAAAAACAAAAAAACAAAAAACAGGGGCGCCTGGATGGCTCGGTTGGTTAAGCATCTGCCTTTGGCTCAGATCATCATCTCCGGGTCCTAGGATCAAGCCCCACGTTGGACTCCCTGCTCCTCCCTCTCCCCGCTGCTCGTGCTTTCTCTTGCTCTTTCTCTCTCTTTCAAATAAATAACACCTTAGAAAGAAACAACAACAACAACAACAACAAAAACAAGTCACTGGCATGATAAACACCACAAAGCACAACCCAGGGACAGATTAAGGCACTTGGACATTCTGGGTCTGAGACATTCAGGGCAACATCTTCTGGCCTGCTTCCTTCAGCAATTATCCTGATACCTCCCACATCCCAGTTCACAGGGAAGACACAAAGGAAAACAGGTGTTTCACCTATTTCACTTGGCGTAGCACACGACTCTCAAAGTTTGCAATGATTGCTGATTGCTGAAGTCAATATTTCTCTACCAGTGGAAAAAAAAATCTCCAATAGTCTGACACAGAGGTTCTCATCACTCCAGCCGATTTAACCAGAGTTCGTGGCAGAGGGAGGAACCTTTTTTTTTTTTTTAAATCCTGCTGCTGGGTCCCAACCCTGTATAATCAAACAGTCTCTAAGGATGACACTCTGGCACCACCGCAGTTTTCTGGCTCCCCAGGTGACTTAATGTATGAGCAGGACCAGCTAGAAAAATTCATTAGTCAAAAGAAGCCCATGGGAAATCTTATCTGGAAGTGAAGAACTCCTCGTAATTAAATAAAATAGCAGATGTAAAAGTACCTAACAGTGCCTGTGACCCAGAGGATGCTTAATAAATGTTAATTAAGCACCAAAAAATAACTGAAATAATTACTCTTTCTCCTCAGTGAATTCACCTTATAACTTGATTGGCTTGTTTATCACTTGCTGTTTTTTCTTAGCCATGATTCATTCTATCCCTGGTAATAAAATCATAAACTTATACCCATAATCCTGTTCAATTACAAGAGCTCTGTAATATTTCCAACAACCGTTAATCACTTATTTAATAAAACTTTCCCTCGAAACAGTGGCTAATATGAACCAAATGCTTGACGAATGTTAGCTATTTAGCATAATTACTATTATTCAGAATTCATGATAATTCTAAAGCAAGCCAAAATGCCTTTTATGGTATTCAGGGAACTTAACAGTAATGAGAAAGAATATTCGGATGATATTTTACAAAAACTTATGAAAACAGACTTTTGAGCAAATCAATGCTTTCTGTGATTTTGTGAAAAAATAAATAAATAAATGTGATCATTGCACAGGTAGCTAGCTGGCTAATCCGCCCAGAAAAAGCTAACACTCAGCAGTTTCCATAGTTACTTGGAAATGCTAACACTGCAATTAGTTACAAATGGTCTCTCAATCCAACTTGCCTGACACTGGCTCCTGAGTGAGGAAGAGGATTCACAAAGTCACATTACCCCTCAGTCCTGAGAACCCCCAAATCTGTTTTTAAAAAGAAATGAAATTGCTCAATCCAAACAAGGAGTGTTTATCAGGAAAACTTCCAAAGCTCCAGCTTGCCTGGGCTCTGGGATGCCAGTCCTCATCTTGTGCTCGTTGTGCAGGGCACGGGAGACCTCGGCAGCTATGCTGGAGGATTTGCTGTGCCCCGTCCAGGATTCACACTGGTCAGCATCCCCTCCTGTCGCCTGCACCTGAGCTCACCGCACGCTCCCTCTGCCTCCCACCTCCAAACGTCTATGTCAAGTTTTCAACCAGCTGGACTGAAAACACATATCCAAAAAGAATCATGATGTGCATTTCTTTATATGTGTATGTCACTAACAAGTCCTATGGTCTGAATGTGGGTGTCCCCCCCTCAATTCACACACTGGAATCCTAACGTCCCATGTGACAGTATAAGGAGGTGGGGCCTTAGGGCATCTGGGTGGCTCAGTAGGTTAAACATCTGCCTTCATCTCAGATCATGATCCTGATGTACTGGGATCAAGTCCCCAGCATCCTGCTTCCTGCTCAGTGGGGAGCCTGCTTCTCCCTCTTCTCCCTCTCCATCTGCTGCTCCCCCTGCTTGTGCTCTCTGTATCTCAAATAAATAAGCAAAATATTTAAAAAAAAAAAAAAAAGAAGAAGAAGAAGAAGAAGAAGGCAGGGCTCTTGGGAAGTGCTTAGGTCATGAAGGGGGATGGGGCTCATTGCCTTATAAGAGAGGCCCCAGAGACCCCCCCCTCACCCCTCCTACTGTGTGAGGATACAGGGAGAAGCCCAGGACCCAGAGGAGGGCCCTCACCTGATTATGGCGGTACCCTGATCTCAGGCTTCTGGCCTCCATGCAGTGAGGAATAAACCAGTTATTTATAAGCCACTTGGTCTGTGGCATTTTGTTACAGCAGCCCTAAGACAAGGTCAAAAGTGATCATACAAGGGCCTTTGGCTCTGATGGCTTGGCTTCTCAGGATAAGAATACAGCCCTGACGGTCACAGGCCAGCAAGCTTCAGAGGGGCAAGAGAGATGGAGAGGGTGACAGAGATCCTGGAAGACCTCACACTCGGGGGAGCGAGCACGCTTGGCTCCTGCAACACTGCCTGACAAGGGCTCTGACAGTGGAAGCCACGGGGTGACCATGAGACACAAGGACGGGGTCACAGAGGCAGTCCCGGACACCTGGCCTGAATGAGAATCAGAAACAAGGAGGTAACGGTTGGGGACACCAGTGTCAAGAGAAGTACTGCAGGTCACGTCAATCATTCCCTCAAGTGTACCACCTGAACTTGATGCCTCGTCCTACACCACCTCTATGACCACCCAACGTTTGGCTCTTTCACTGAAATCATAAGCACCTTGAGGGTGATGGGCATCTTGTGTAGTAAAAGTATTCACTTTAGTTTCTTTTTTAAAAAAAGAACGTATTTATTTATTCATGAGAGACATAGGCAGAGGGAGAAGCAGGCTCCCGGCGGGGAGCCTGATGCAGGACTCGATCCCAGGACCCCAGGATCATGCCCTGAGCTAAAGGCAGATGCTCAGCCACTGAGCCACCCAGGTACCCCTACTCACTTTAGTTTCTATACTATTAAGTGTATATAACACTTGAGAGAACCAGGCGTTCCTATTACCTGAACATTAAAACTTCTGTAAGTCACCGGAGTCGGCCCAGCACCGAACCACTAGCGAGTGGGTTGTGGGAAAGGCCTTGTGCAAGTGATTCCAGCTTGTCTTGGCTGATTTGTTTTTGTTGTTGGAAAAACTGCAATATCTGGAATTCCCACTGTCACGGGGCTGCAGGGGATCCCTAGAGAACATGCTCCCGGACTCACGAGACAGTGGATGCCACCTCCAGCAGGACCATTCCAGAACTGTGAAGCATCAAAGATGCAAGCTGGACATGAATGCATTTGGAGGAGCCCTCCGCCGTGCTGGAGTTTCTAACCTGTTCCTCGATCCATTCAGAATATATCCCTTCCTATTAACCAGGTTCTCCATGGCTCTGTCAATCTGTATTATTATTATTACTTGCCAACGATGCAGTCCAGAAAGGCAGCTAACGTACTGGGGAGAAACGTCCCTTGAAACACATTCTCAGGTGTTTAATTTCCTCATCATAACTAGCACTAATTAGCTATGGAAATCTTATATGACAACAGCACCACTATCTCCAGCAGTATTGCTTTTACTTGCAAAACCAGACATATGCCTTATCCCCAAAAATGTACTTCAAATATTAAAGATAAGGTTCTACATATTTCAATATACATCAACTTTCTATAATCCTAATACCACAGAACATACAAAATACTCCTGACTTCCAATGCACATTCACCACCCTGATGGGAAACCCACACATATTTTAGGATTCTTTTGAGATAGCATAATGGATTCTAGGGTCCACAAGTTTACAAAATTTCTCTGGCTTGGGGATGGGAGGGGGGCACCTGGGTGGCTCAGTCAGTTAAGCATCTGACTCTTGATCTTGGCTCAAGGGTCATGAATCCAAGCTCTGTGTTGGACTCCACGCTGGGCGTGGAGCCTACTTTAAAAAAAAAAAATTCTTGGGATGTCTGGGTGGCTCAGCGGCTGAGCGTCTGCCTTCCGCCCAGGGCATGATCCTGGAGTCCCAGGATCGAGTCCCACACTGGGCTCCCCTCATGGAGCCTGCTTCTCCCTCTGCCTCTCTTTCTGTGTGTCTCTCATGAATAAGTAAATAAATAAAAATCTTTTTTTAAAAAATTATCTGGCTTGGATTTTTCCACCCAACAAAGTAGCCCAGCTTCATTTCACATACTGCCCCCCTGGAGGCATACAGGCTCCTAGAGCTTCTTCACATACTGCCCCCTGAGATCTTCCTTGTGGAAGGCCCCTGAGATGCCACCTTCCTCCCAGCCCCCGGCCTGGGATCTGGGGAGATACCACTATCACCGTGGGCAGTTCTCTGTCAAAGATCATGCTCAGCAACACAACCTATTAACTACCATTTCCCTTTGCATCCCTTCTCTCCTACAGACCATTTTCAGGATCATATTCTGCAAACAGGATGGAATCCAAACGTGGTTTCTACACTTTCCCTCATCATTTCTCCCAGCTTAAGATGCATCCATGTCGGGATGCCTGGGTGGCTAAGTCGCTAAGCATCTGCCTTCGGCTCAGGTCTCAGGTGTGATCCCAGGGACCTGGAATTGAGCCCCATGAGCCCCAAGTGGGCAGGCTCCCTGCTGAGCAGAGGAGCTCCTCTGCCCCTCTCCCTGCTTATGCATGCTCACTCTCTCTCTCTCTCAAATAAATAAAATCCTTTTTTATGAAAAGATGCATCCATGTCTTAACATTTCTCCATACTGCCATGATCCATCACTCATACTTAAAAGTGTTCTTAACGAAACTGTAGTACTTACAATTCTCTGTCCAAGAGATGAATTTGGACAAATCTCTAACCTTGAGAAATCTCCAATATTTTAGGGGAAGGGGAGAGAGACTACATAGGGTCTCAGAACGTTAGTAAATGTTCAAAACAAATATTTTGGAGTCTTAACCAATCATCTCTTTAATAACCTTAATTATCCCTGTACATTGTATCATTAAGTGGTCGTCGTTCTTTCTCAAGAAGTGCACTCGGTATGGCATTAATTTAAGAAACAGAGAGTGAAGGCAGGAAGGAAGAGGAGCAGGAGGAGCAGAAGGAAGGAAAAGAACTGTTCTATACCAAATGGCCACTGCGTGCCAGACTTAATAGCATCTCAGTTAAACCTGAACCCTTCAGGCTAGCTCTGGCCCAATCATTATCAAAGCAGAGAAAAGGGGAGCCGCTCACCAATGGAAGGGCAAGATAAAGGTCATGTGCCCCAAATAGCAGATTATCAAACACATTCACTGTGTAAGGATGTGTCGCCTTTAAAGACATATCACCATCTACTCGAAAAAGTGACGTTGGCAGAGGCGCAGAGTATGATTTCTGTGTATCTGGTGCAACCCCGATTCTATAGGTGAGACAACGTGAAAGCTGGAGGGAAGGCAGTAGGATCAGAGCAGAGTCACACCTGAGTTTTCCCACTGCTCACTGCACAGGGATGGTCACTTAGCTTCTTCCCATTTCCAGACTCTCATCTGGTTAACTGCCTCCCAGGTGTGTGTTCTCTCCCCCCCCACCCCCCTCTCTGTTGAGATATACCCATTGATAGAGCCTTCAATTCAGATGGGGACCCCTGCTGGGTACACCTTACCCAGAGGCTCCCCTTTTCCAGAGCACTCCTCTCACTATACCTGAATGATGCCATCACCTATTCAGCTAGCTCCCTTCTGAGCTTTCCGTGACTCTCTGCCAAACTCTGCGTCCTGGACCCGGGCACAGCAGTGACACCTACATGGAAATGGTGTCATGAACACCCCAACCCATCCCAGTTTACCAGGGAATTTCCCAGCTTTTGCAAGGAAAGTCCCGAGTCCCGGGAAACCCCTCTGTTCCAAGCAAAGCAGGTCGGCCGGTCACTCTAGCAGTGGATACCAACAGGGTCAGAGAACCTGCTCACAATTTCCTCCCTCTAGCCATGCCCAGCTGTACAGCCGGGCCCCGAGCCCTCTCTGTGCCATGTGGTCAGTGGCGCTCATTACTGTCCAACAGAACTGTCTGCAATGACGCAGCTGCTCTGCACCTGCAATGTCCAGTAAGGCGGCACCAGCCACAGGTGGCTATGAGCACCTGCACTCTGGCCAGTGTAAGTGAGGAACCGAGGAAGTGGCTGGCCCATTAAACTTCAAGAAACAGGCTTTCTTTAGAAGCGGCTAAATCAAGTTTATGTAAAAAATGCTACGAAGAATTTGATTCTGATCCCCAAAAGTGAACGAAGAGGAATCATTTCAAGCAGGTCTTCAAAATACCTGTCAGGTTTAAAATCAGATTCTAAACTGCCACAGCTGTCCCACAGGGCTCCATGATTTGCTTTCTGTCCCAGGCCTGTCGTAGCGCTGTACCTCCATTAGGAGGTACCATGGGGCAGGGGGCACGGGGCGACTGGAAGATAGTGTGCCGGGTCACTGGGGCGTGGGCGATGCCAGGTGCAGGGATCCAGCCTGGTCACAGAACAGGGAGGAGGCAGCACAGAGGAAGCAGGCACTGCCAGGCCGGGCAGGGACAGAGAAGGGCGACATGGAGCAGAGCAGGTGCAGGGGATCACCCTAGAGCTCGTCCTTCCCAGCACGGAGTCCCCTGCACATCTGTTCCTGCTTCCTCCCACGGGGATCCACTTGCTGCAGCCCAAGGATCCTCTGGTGGATCCTCTCTGGAGCCTCTCCAGGGCAGGAAGGGGCGGAGGGTCCCCAGAGGGGCAAGCTGCAAATCAGCATCACCCTGGGAGCTTTTCAAAAACAGTGTTCCCCAGGACTGGGAATTGGTGTTTGCAAAAAGCTCTCAGGTGACTGCTGCACAGCTGGGGACTTGGTATTTTTCATCTGAATGCTTCGGAAGGAAGGAAGGGGATTCTTAGGAGCGGCCACAAGGAGAAGGATCACCAGCAGAGAGAAGCCCTATCTGTGGCTTTGGGAAGAAGTCCCCTTCTAAAGGGTTAATTCCCTCCGCTGCCGGGACAGCAATGAGAAGGCCATAGGGCCCTGAAGCCAGAGCTGGGGCACAAGCCACCCCCACCCCCTCCCCCCAACTTGGATGGAACCACCTTCTGGTTCCCCAGTACCAAATCTGTCTCAGGTGCAGCATTAGTGGGGGTGTGGTGGGCGGTGTCCTCCTTCCCCTTGAGTCCCAGAGTCCCCCAGGGCAGAAGCCCTGTACCTCTCTCTGAAGTCCTTGTACCTCTCTGGTCCTGGTGTCCCGGGGCTGGTGCTGGCACTAAGGAAGCCCACAATAAATGCTATTATTGTGGTTCTTACCCTCATTTCACTGAAAAGGAAACCAGCTCCTAGCGATGGTATGACTCACCCAAGGCCCCATGACGCTGGGGGCAGGGCCGGGACAGGAACTCTGGGCTCCTGGGTTCTTTCTCTTCCTGATACCCCTAGGCTGCTGCCCAGAGCTCCCCCACCCTAGCTGCACACACACCATTTTTTCTCCATCTTCTGACCAATATTCAGGCTCTGCCACTCAAGATAAATTCTCACTTTAGTATTCTAGGGACCCCACCTATCCTCCAAGAGTCTGGGGGTTCTCTTGAGAGCTCCCTTTGGGCACCACCAAAGGGGGGGGCATTTTGGGCACAGCTCCGGACTCTGACTCACCTGGGCTGCCACTTAGTAGCTGGGTGATCCTGGACATGGTTCTTAACCTCTCTAGGCTCAGCTTCCTCAGCTATAAAACGGGAATAGTAATATTTACCACTAAATCTGGTGGTGAGGATTATTAGCTGAAATCAAGCAAAGGGACCAGATGGGCTCCGCGACCAGCCAGCAGGATGCACCAACAGGTGGCAGGGATTGTTCAGATGGCAGGTCCTACACCTCTCATCACCTGCTCTGTGCTCCAGATGCTGGCCCAGAAGAGCTTCCCAAGTGTGTACCCTCCTGCCTTATTTCCCCTTTCTCTTCCCACGGGCCACCCTGGGCCAGCGGACCCCCCCCCTGGTGCCCCTCCTCCTGACCCATCCTCTCGGGTGCCTGGACCACCCTGGAGGACCAGATGACCGCTGAGGTGGCTGTTGGCACCAGAGACATCCCCACCCTGTCTTGCCGGAGCCCCCAGAAATAAGCAAGAAGTAGCTTTTTTCTATTCCTCATTCCAGACTTCCTTAATTAAAATAAAATATTTGCACACTCTCCAAGGCCTATAAACCTGAACTGCTCGCAGGAAAGAAAGAAAAAAAGGTGCAAAGAGAGTAGCGTGGGCATGGTGGCCAAGTAGAACCTCAGAGGAAGGGGGACTCGGTCTTGAACAACCACACACGCCAGCCGAGAGCTCGGGGTGAGCTGGGGAAAACCACCATTTCCAGAACAATCGCCCCTGCTCTTTTCAATCGACCTCCACAAAAATCAATGGCACATTCACTCTGAGAAAGGCCCACGGAGAATCATCTGAGGGCGTGAGTGTGAGCAAGAGTTGGGGGTGGGATAGAAGTGAGGAACATTCTACTCCAGCCACCAACCACCCGCCACCCCAGAAAGCTCTCACACCAGCAGCAAGTGTGCAGCTGCTTCACACCAGCATGTGGGTATCAGTTGTGAAAATATGAAATAATTGAGGAGGATGGGAAGTGGCTGCTGTCCAGAGTCCTCACCTTCAGTGACCCTCTGCCCCCAGCACTCCCAGACCCACCCACCCACCCCAAGACCCAGCAAGGAAAGGATGAACATCAGGAGGTGTAGGGCAGCCTGGGTGGCTCAGCGGTTTAGCGCCTGCCTTTGGCCCAGGGCCTGATCCTGGAGACCTGGGATCAAATCCCACGTCAGGCTCCCTGCATGGAGCCTGCTTCTCCCTCCTGTGTCTCTGCGCCTCTCTCTCTCTCTCTATCTCTGTCTCTCATGAATGAATAAATAAAATCTTAAAAAAAAAAAAAAAAAAACATCAGGCAGTGTAGAGGCTTCCAGAAATTACTCTGGTGGGTTAAGCATTCTGACCATCATCCCCAGGCACGAGTGAAGCACGTGAAGCATGCACACAAAATTTGGAGGTGATCAGAAGAGGGACAGGGCCGTAATACTAGTTTGCTGCAGGGAAAGAGAAGGAACAGAGGAGATTGGTTCCTGTGGCAGTGGTACTAAGGCCAGGCTATGGACCCCTCTCCCTCTAGGCCACTCACTCCATCCAAGTTCAGGTCATCACTTCAACAGAAGACTTCCTAGGCAGGCAAAAGCAAAGGCTGAGCTCCTGGCAATGCACAGCTGACGTCTTTGCTTGCCCAGCCTCCATGCCCCTTCAGGTAATGGCACCCAGTTTTCCAACAAGGCATCCCCAATCCTCCCCTCCACACACTCCAGGGGCCGGTATGTTACCTCAGGGGAGGTAATCAAAGCACAGAACCTTCTAGAACCCATGGCTGGCTGCAGAACGGGCATGTGACTAAATGGTCATTAGAGTCCTCTTGAGGTTCAAGAATGGGCATGTGACCCTCGCTGGCTGGTAAGAGCCTTCTCTAGTGGTCGGGCTGCAGACACCCAAAAGGATGCCTTGTTTCCTGCACGGGGTGGTTAACATGGGAAGACATAAGCCTGGGCCCACGCTGCTGGCAGGCTCTTGCCATCTGGAAAGGCGAGACCGCCTAAGAGAGGAGGAGGAAGGAAAGCGGGACCAAGGAACAGAGACAAAGCCCGGCCCCTGGATTAGCCATGCCCGTTTAGCCACTTGACACAAGAAATTATCTTTTTTAAACCTGAGCTAGCTTGAGTTTGGTTTCTGTCACTTGCAACCCAGTCACCGACAGACACAATCCTCAATGGGTTTACGAGAAGCTGCTGGTTGGTTGCTGCCAGGCCCCGCTTCCCGGCCAGGGTGCCACTTCAGGCCTGACTCAGTGGCTTGTCGATGGCACCAGGAGGCTGGCTCCAGCCCGAGGCCCTCTGCACGGTGCGTACAGAGCAACCCCCTCTTCACTGTGGACCCCAGACCCCCAGATTCTCCCCCTGTGCCCCCCCCCACCTCCCACACTGCCTTTTCTAATGTGCAAATCCTTCACAGGCTCCCGGTGCCTACAGATTATGATGCAGATTCCTCTCACACGGCTTCACCACCTGGCTTCACCACCTGGCCGGTGGGGATCTGTGCTCTCCCCCACAGGAGCCCCCTGTTCGTCCACGGGCGTTTGCACACTCCGCCTGATAGCGAGTGTTCCAGACGGTAGGTGCTGTCACAGTCCCAGTGACACGGGAAGCTCTCTGAGGACCAGGCTGACCCTTCAAGCTCCTCCTTCATGTAACCTACAGCCCTTCCACTGAGCTCAAAGCCCCCACTCCCCATCGGGAGGGAGGAAGGGCTCAAGGAACCTCCGAAACACAGCCTCTACCCTTTGATGGTTATCCAGGCCCTCCCCCAGCTCCCTAACTCCCACCTAAGACCAAGATGCTCTGAGATAAATAAGCCTTTGTCATGTAAATTAAAGGGGTTTGTTTGTTTCCGCTGAAACCACTGGCCAGCTCGGTAAATTTCATCCAAAGCCACCAGGGGGGAAAAAAAATCTCTGGCTAAAACTCCTCTTGACACTGAACATCAACTTACAGGGTTCCTAACTCCCATGTGCCGAGTTGACGTCAAAATAGATTTTAGAGATCTTCTGGTGCAACGTTCCCATTTTACAGAAGTGGAAGCTGGAAATCGGAGAAGTGACATGATAGCCCGGGGTCACACAGTCAGGGGGCAGAGAAGCCAGGGCCAACAGCGGGCTCTCTGCTTCCCCCCTCCCCAACCCAACCAACATTATAGATAACTTTACCTCCGTTTTATTTTATTACGACACTAATTAGTACATGCCCACTTAAAATTATCTAAGCCACATGTATTTTCTGCTCTTTTGCACTAGATCTCCTCTGGAAGTTGGGGGTCTCTGTGTTTCCCGGCACAGCAACTGGAGCCTTCCAGCCTTCCTTGGATTCAGCGGGTTTCTCAGCCTCTCCACGCACCCCCCGTCCCCCAACACTGGTAACACAGACAGTGACAGCAGCTAGTTGTGCAAGGGGCCAAAGTCTCCACTTTCTAATGTGGGGACCGAGCGGTGGTGGCTCTTTGTGAAAATGTCTAATCTCTCCCGGACCCAGCAAGCTGTCATGAGGACGTTCATTCGCGGCTCAGGGTGGTGTCCTGTATGGCTCATTGACCTCTAAAGAAGAAGAACCTTGCAAGGTCACAGTGATTTCAGAAACAGCCTGGAAGGTGAATTTCTGGCTGTTCCTTTTGCTCACTGTGTGGCCTTGGACCAGTCACTTAGCTTCTCTGAACCTGTTTCTTCATTTTCAAAAATGGCCACAATATCCCCAGTGAAACTGGGGTATTACAATACCCAATCTGCTGACCCAGGTCATCATCCGAGATTTTCTGAGTCTTTCCCCTCCTGCCACCCATCAACCCCTTGGCTGCTCAGGCCTGCCGACACCATCCCATCCACACCCTTGGGCTCAGGGTCAGAGCCTAGGTGGCTGGCTTCCTGCCTGGGGGCCGACCACCCTGGGCTCGGGGTCAGCTCCAACATCCAGCTCTACAGCCGGGTCATCTAGGCATAGGTCTAGAAGCCCCCGGCAGAGTTTCTCCTCAAACTGAAAACCTCTAATGGTCACCGTAAAATTGCTCACTTTTTTTCCTCGTAGGATCCAATGGAAGGTAAAGCCAGTCACCAAAGTCTCTCTGACCCTTTCCCACATGTAGCAATAGACTATGTAATATGTGCAAGATTCCTTTATTGATCTGTGGCCAAAATTAAGCTTGTGCTCTGTTTATTGTTGCCACTGAGGAACAAAGAGGGGGCTCCCGACCCACCGCACCCAGACTGAGTATCATGCCTTATGTCTGGATCTCACCCCTCATCATGCCCCCCATGGCAGGGCCAGGGCCTCTCACCACCACACCCTTTCTAAACAATCTATCTATAGGCTGAACCTCTGGTCTGTCCCCCAACCCCCAACCCTGCCCCCCCCCCCCCCCAGTAGAGTCTAGACTTGCTCAGACAAGGGAAAAAGCAGAACTTATAAGCAGAAGCTGGAACTGGGGGTAGCGGTGTGCTAATGCTGTAGCTGACCTGCTTGGGGTAAAGAAGAAAAGCTTGGTGACTTAAACCTTCCACTCATGGCGTGAACTTTCTGGCTCTACCGCTTATAGTAAAAGGACCAATATCAGGTCTCACCCAATGCTGAAGCCCCAGATTTTGGCAAATGCTCAAAACAAACCTGGTGATAAGAGAATGTAGGAAGGATCAAGGATCACAGATGGAGAACCCCAACGGACTTTATTGAGCTGTAGGGCGTATACTGAGGGCAGGGGCGAAAAGAGAGGCAGGGAAGCTGCTGGAACTTATCTCTTCAAAGCCCAGAAAAGAGAACAGTCTTTCTTCTTTTCTTTACTTCCTGCTACAGCCAATTACAAGTAGTGGAGACAGTCCCTTGACAACGTTCTGCGGGTGTGTGCCTATGAACACACGTATGTGCATGTACACGCGCGCACACACACACTTAGCCCCTTTTGCTACCTACCATCCTTTGAGAATTGAAAGCCAGGTAGAGGGGCACCTGGGTGGCTCAGTGGTTGAGCATCTGCCTTTGACTCAGGGCGTGATCCTGTGGTCCTGGGATCGAGTCCCACATCGGGCTCCCTGCATGGAGCCTGCTTCTCCCTCTGCCTGTGTCTCTGCCTCTCTCTCTCTCTCTGTGTCTCTTATGAATAAATAAAAAAAAAAAATCTTAAAAAAAAATAAAAAGCCAGGAAGAGGGGACCCTCATAAATTGCTGGTGGGAATTAAAAATGGTGTCGCCGCTTTGGAAAACAATTTGGCAGTTCCTCCAAAAAAAAGCTCAGCATAAAACTCCACACAACCCACCAAACCCCACCCCAATGTATCTGCCCAGGAAATAATGAAAACCTATGTCAATACAAAGACTCACACACGAATGCTTAGAGGATCATTACCCAAGAGTCCCAAACCCACAAACAAACCAAACGTCTATCCGCCATGGAACAGAGAAACGAATCCACGTGGAGCAGAGAGACCACGCGCTGTATCTGCACAACGGATTATTATCCCACGATAAAAAGGAACAAAGTACTCATGCACTCGACAGCCCAGATGAACCTCAACAACATTACACTCAGTTACAAAAGCCAGACACAGAAACCACATGTCATATTATTTCACTTATATGAAATACCCCAAAGGCAAGTTTATAGATGAATTTAGAGAGACAAAAGGTAGATTGGTGGTTACCTGGGGCTGAGCACAGGGAGTAACTGTGAATGGACAGGAAGGATCTTATTGGGTGATGAAAATATCCTGAAACTGTATTACAGTTATGCTTGCACCAGTGGGTAAAGTGTCTTAAACCACTGAACTATACATGTGATATGGGTAGATTCATGATACATAAAATACACCTTGAATTAGTTTCCTGTTACAATGACCACAAATGTAGCAGCTTAGAACAACACAAATTTATTATCTTAGAATTCTGGAAGTCAGGGGACACGTGGGTGGCTCAGCGGTTGAGTGTCGGCCTTTGGCTCAGGTTGTGATCCCTGGGGTCCAGGGATCAAGCCCCGCGTCGGGCTCTCTGCACAGTCTGCTTCTCCCTCTGCCTGTGTCTCTGCCTCTCTCTCTCAGGAATAAATAAATAAAATCTTAAAAAAAAAAAAAAAGATTTCTGGAGGTCTAGAATCCAGAACAGGCTTCCCTGGGTTTAAATCAAGGTGTCAGCAGGCCCACAATTCCTCCAGAGCCTCTGGGGGCGAACGTGTTCTCTGTGGTCTCTGGTGGCTGTCGCGTCCCTTGGCCTGTGCCCCGCCCCCATCTTCAAAGCCAAAAGTGTGGCATCCTCCTATCTCCAATTCTGACCCTGTTTCCATCATTCACCTCGTTCTCTGACCCTGACCTTCCCTCTTATGAGGCCCACCGGATAATGCAGGGTGATTTTCCCAGCTCATGATCTTTAACTGTGTCATGTCTGCGTCACCTATCGCCAGATAAGGTAATATATCCACAGGCTCTGGAGATTAGGGTGTGGATATGATTGGGAGGCCATTATTCTCTCTGCCATATGCCTCAGTAAAGCTGTTATAAAAAAAAAAATTGCCAGTGTAGGACGTGGCCAGCAAGTAGGGCTCATGCAGGTGACGTGTCTAGAACCCGTGCCACTGAAGAAGCCCCCGGGAGCCCTGTCCCCGGGCACCATGAGCAGCATTAAGTGCCCTTATTTTGTCTTCAAGACACAGGAGGGAATAGGGCAAGAGAATAAGGGATCCTGACAAGAGGACTTGGACAAATGGTCAAGATCTAGATGAAGGAGGGGTTGAGGGGGCAGGGGAGGGGTGCCTCCTGCATGCGCGCACGCACACACACACACACACACACACACACACACCCTGCCCACACACCACTATCAAGTCTAAGGAAAAAGAGATGTCTGCATGAATCTAAGTCTCCGGGTGTTCCGAAATTTCCATTTCATTGATTATTTTAAAAGAACCCAAATTGAGTCCATCCCCAGACGATCTCAGATTCCGGCAAGCACCTGAGTCAGTATGTAAGGAGCCACCACGCCAGACCATACTCACTGCGGGAGTGGGAAAGACTGGACCCAACTCTGCTCTGCTCCAGGACCTGCAGGCCTCATGCCCTTCCCTGCTCACACCTCAAGGTAGGCCTGCCCAGGGTCACCCCTCAACACCCCCACCACCTTGTCCCTATCAGGGCGTTCCAGCAGATAGAAATGGTACCTTCCTCCCCTCCTTCTTCTACTAGAGTGCACTCCCCTAATTCCTGGCACAAGCAGGCACAGAGGGTACTCAGTAAACACCTGGAACCATACAAATGGACATACTGTAGATGCGTGTTTTATATATGAATACATGTTATTTGTAGTGTATGATGGGTATTCAAAAAATGCTTGTTTTCATATACATGTATGTACATACAGGTGCATGTTTTACATATACAGACAAGTATATGTGTACAAAAGCACATTTTATAGATAGAACATAGATGTTCAGTAAATGGTTTCACATACACACATATGCCTATGTATGTACTTATACATATATACAAATGGAGGAAGAGGTAGAGAACAAGACATGGTTCAAAGGCAGAGCAAGCTAAGGAGCCAAAATGAAAACTCTAGGAGGATAGACATTATGTCTCTTCAGTTCTCCACTGTATCCCTAAATTTTATTTAGCACAGTGCCTGCCTGGCACTTAGTAGGTGCTCAATAAATACTGGTTGAATGGATGAATGGCCAGCCTAGGTTCATTCAATGAGCATTTACTGAGCAAGTACTTACCAAGTTCCAGGTGTGGGGCAAGACTCTGGGAAGCCAAGGTGAACAAACAAATAGAAGTAGTCTCTACCTTTTGGAGGGGGGCAGTGGGGAGACCTAATAGGCACCCCAGCCACACACACCACTTACAAACGAGAGGAGAGCTCTGAAGGGAAGGCACAGGGTCTTGGGATACAAGGGAAGATCTGATACAAGAAGGTGAAACTGAGGAAGGAGGCACCTGTCCTGCAAAGACTCAGTGACACAGCAGGCAGAGGGAACAGCAGGAGCCAAGGCTGGAAAGAGGCCAGTTCTCCGGGGAATGCAAAGAAGCTGGGGGACGACCGTAGGCGAGGAAGAGCAGGGGGCCACAAGGGAACTCGGGAAGGCAGGAGCCAGGGCCTCAAGACCTTGGGTTCTGTTCAGTTTTTCGGTGACAACAGAAAGCCATTGAGGGTTTTCAGCAGAGGGTCTGATGTACGTTTTCAGTAGGAGCAACTGAAGAACAGAAGAATGATTTAGGGGGTGGGGGAATGTCCCTCCGGCATCATGCCAAGTTGTCAAAGAGTGAGAAGAACCCCACTGGCCACCCTTGAACAACACTCAGAAAGCTAACACGTGACTCTGCCATGATTGATTCACTTCATTTTTCCAGACATTTAGTGAGCACCTAGCACGTACCAGGCACTGTGATGAATGCTGGAGACACTGAGGTGGAGGAGACACAGGCCCCTTCCTCCAGGAACCTAAACTCTCCAAAGTCTAAGATCGGCCAGCAGGGCACAGATGAGACGAATCGGCCTCAGACCAGTATTTATGAAAGGGGGTAGAAATTCAGCCTCTGAATTGACACAGTGTCCTTTATTTCCGCTTTTATCATTTATTTATTTATAACCCTGCATCCTTCCAAAAGAGATTCGGGATAACTTGCAACACGAGAAAGGACAGATGAAGAGAATAAACAGAAAGAGAAAATGACAGTGGGGACAGAGCAAATGGACTGGAACAAGGGACCTTAATGGCTGCTGGTGATTAAGCACAAATTTGGCTCTGAGAGCCCTGGCAGTCACAGTAAAGAGCAATAAAGGGGAAGGGAGAAGAACCAGCTTTCCCCTCTGGTAACACAGCTTTTCCTGGCTGTCCCTAAACTCTAAAAATCAAAGATGGGACCTACTGTGGGTGGGGCATGGAGGTGAAGGCAGGAGGGGTGACCTAGGGTAAAGTCACACCTGCTAGTTCATCTTGTCCACCACCAACTCCACATCTTCCCTTACCCCTGGGCTCCTCATCTAGTCCTCCTGGTTGCCAAGCTAGAGACTGATGAGTCTTAATAACTTGGTCTTTCTCACTCTCTCCCTTCCCGTCAACGACTTCACACATTAGACACAAGTTCTATCTGTTTCATCCCTGGTTTTCTTTTTCTTTTTTTTTTTTTTTTAAAGATTTTATTCATGAGAGACACACACACACAGAGAGAGAGAGAGGCAGAGACACAGGCTCACAGAGAAGCAGGCTCCACGCAGGGAGTCTGACGCGGGACTCGATCCCAGGACTCCAGGACCACGCCCTGGGCCGAAGGCAGGCGCTAAATCACTGAGCCACCCCGGGATCCCCTCATCCCTGGTTTTCAAATCCATTCCCTTCCTTCACTGTCCAGCATCACTGCCTTGCTACTGGCTCCCAGGCTCCTCCTCCCAGTGTCCCTGCCTCTAGCCTGGCTCTTTTCCACAATATCCCCAGAGATTTTTCTAGAAATCGTGTCTGGTTGCTTCCCTCTTCTGCTTACAAGACTTTCATGAGTATCCATCCGCCCTGGCCCACTGGGCAGCAGCCGTGTGGCCAAACCCCTTGGGCAGGGTTGACCATGTCCTCCTTAGAGGCGGCCCTTGGCTGGACCCTTAACCTAGCAGCACAGAGCATTCTCCTGCCCATGGGGATTGGCTCCAGGCTGCACACATAACCTAAGAATTGGAGAAGAGAAGCAGATGTGAAGGCTGGAACTGCTGAAGCTATGTCAGCACCACGAAGGAGGGCAGGGCTGAGAGAACAGAGGAATGAGCCAGGGCCCAGAGCAAATGCCCCCTAAAGCCTGTGTACCTGGATATTTCAGGTCCACATGCTCACTAAGTTCCTATCCTCACTGACTTGAGTGTACTGTTATCAGCAACCAGATCTACTCTCCATAATCTCAACGTGAAGTACACACTCCTTAGCGTGGTGTGTAACAGAGGTCAGCACACTCCAGCTCATGGGCCAACCGAGGCAAGCCATCTGCTTTTGTCAATAAAGTCTGTTGAGAATATAGCCATATACAGTCACTTATGGATTGTCTGCGACTGCCCAGGTGCTCCCGTGGCAGGGTATTCCAGCTGTGATCACGCAGCCCACACTGCCTGCAAATTTACCATCTGGTTCTTTACAGAAAATGTCTGCTGACCCCTGGCCCACAGGTCACCTGCATTCAGCCTTCTGCTTTCCCTTCCAGACTGACCACCCACCACCCCTGCCTCCCCCTCCCCCCCCATTGCAAGACCTGTCACCTCCCTGGTTTGGTGATGCTGAGCCTTTTTTTTGCAAAATTCCTCCCAGCTATCCAGATGGTCTAGCTAACTCCCTACATCCTCCCCCACCTCGGCTCAGGCATCGCCACCCCTTTTCTGCGGGCCCCCCGTGCAAACACGGCACCTTTGCCTGGCTCTATTCTCCCACCTGGCTGAGCACATATAGCCCACTGTGTTCCCGTCTCCACCTCTGGCCTGCAAGCCTCTCACTGTCCAGGATCACAGATTCTTTACTGCTGCATCCCTGTGCTTATCAGCGCAACATGACATGACACACAGTAGGTGGCCGATGTCTACTGCCCTGAGCTGCAAGAGACCGAGTCTTCAAAGGATGTGCATGGGCTGGCTGGTGTCCACAGCACAGAAAGGGAGGAGACAGGAGAGCATCCGACGCAAGCTCGCCCATCTCACCACGTTTCCAAGGTCCATGTGACAGAGGCGTCCCTCACTGCGGCCTCAGCCATGCAGCTCGGTGGGGGTTATTGATTAGAGACAACAGAAGTCGCTGATGACTATTTTATGGAGAATAGGAATTTGATGAGAAAATAATGAAAAGCCCCGGAAGCAACAGGCAGGCTGGAGAGCTAGCTTGGGATAAAGGACCAAGGGAGACTGGACAGAGGGGAAATGTGACCAAGGCCACACCACAGGACGTCTGCTTAGGATGCTCGCCAATCTCAACTGGACTCCCAGTTCTGAGGAACCGCTCACTGGCCCTGCTTCACTGTGGGGCTTGGCCAGGACCAATGTCCTATAGCCGAGGGGAGGCAGGAAGAAAGAATGTCTGGCCTACCTCAGCCTCCATACTGAGAGCTTTGCCCCCTTCCAAGACCTACATGCTGGAGGTTTCCCCTAACGAGAAGGCAGGCAGGATGCTGAGCACCCCAAAATACAGCAAGTGTCCACGAGACACACCAACGCAGCAAACTGTGGAAATTACGTAACTGTAGATCCATGAGCCCTTTCTCTCCATAACTGGTCCCACAGAGGGGACTCAGGAACTCCCAGGGTGGCAGCAGTGAGGGAGAGGCTCCTGCCTGTGTCTACATAGCACCAGAGCCAAGTGTGAACAAAGGAAGTGTTTCTTCATCTCTCACCACAGAGAGCAAGTGTCAAGCAGAATTTCAAGTATCTGCTATTGCAAAACATCTAAAGCAGTAGCAAAAGGTCATTTTCCAGAAACAGCCCTCTCCCTCCACCGCATGAAGACACGGAGCTGCAGATACATTCTGGACAACTTCATTGCCATGATCTGAAATTCATTCATTCATTTGTTCCTTCATGCATGCATTCATTCACTCTGCAAACTGTCCCAAGGCCCAGATGGGTCAGGTCCTACGCCGGGTATGTGGGTTTCAAAGGGGCATCTGTGCCATCCTGGACTTCAGAAGTCCAGTCAACTAGAGGAGAGGCCAGAAACAAAGTGACTTCGGCTTTGGGGATGCGATGGCAGCTGTAGTGGAGAGTTAGAGGTGATCTGAATATAAGCTGTAGGCCTTTTTTAGCATGTTCCAGGCATCACTCCATGTCCACACACACACACACACACACACACACACACACACAAAGGAGCTACCCCCTCAGTCAGCCACCAGCCCTAGGACCACGGTCCAGAGGACCAGGGCTGCATGTCTAAATCTGGATCCTATTAGAAGGGCTGCAGGCTACTGAGCTGGTTAAAAATGTCAAGCCTTGGGCTTCCTGGGTGGACACACCCCAGGGCACGCCCCCTCGCTCTTGCCAACAGTCGGTCCTTAGAAAACAGGTAGATAAAGTTAGTCTCAGGTGCCCCTGTTCTACCCTCCACACATCAGGATACCAACACCTGACACTTGCACTATTTTCCGGTGTATTAAACCCTTTTGCACATTCCCTCATTCAGCCTTCACTGAACACCTGTTTCTATGGGAAGACCTCTGCTTGGAGCTAGGAATTTGAGGAGTAATAAAACACAGCCCCTGCCCTTTTGGATGCCTCTTCTTCTGGGAAGCCCTCCTTGGTCTCCGAGGCTGAGTCCAACGTCCCTCACCCCATCATGGGCTCACAGCCTCCCTGTATCATCACTGGCTGTCAATCAAAAGTCCCGGCCTAGAGGAAAAAAAGGGGCTCTTGGGGCCTCACATATCACTGTATCCCCAGGGCCTACTCTACTGTGGCACACGATGGGGGTAGAATGAACACCTGGGAGCGTTGAGTTAAGAATCTGGCATCAACCTCTCCACTTTGTTTCTAGATCAGGAAGTTTGTCCCCTACAGCATGGATGCTGGCCTCTAACCCCACTCTCTTCATACTAAATCCACACCCACTTGACACCCCCAGCCCGCTTCTGGGCTCTTCCTCTCCCCAGGAACCACAGAATCCCATCCACCCTCTTGTGATCAATTCATGGTGGGGATTTTACGCCCTCACCTTCCCTCTGGCATTTTTTAAGATACAAGGAGACAGGGCCCGTGATTAAAAGGAAAAAAAAAAAAAAAAAAAGGATGCCCAACGATGGAATGTCAGGCACTCATCTATTCATTAAACAAATATTTACTGAGCACCCACGCTAGGCTCTATCCCAGGGGCAGAGAAGCAGAGCAAACGCAGGCCAAAATCACTGGCTGCCCTCGAAAGTCGCGAATGCATGAAACCGTGTGTTGCAAAGTGGTGTCCCCCTGGCGAAGGAGTGAATGAGTGAATGAACTGCAGGGAATGTCAAGTGATCCTAGCAGATAATGTCAAGAATTAACTGGAGCTGAACGGGGGCGCGTGATCTGCTGTAGCAGGGGAGAGAGCATGTAGCTCTTCACCCGCAGGTCACTCTATAACCATCAGGGTACCCCGGCCTCCCTCTATTCTCCTGTCCACATCCGCAGTGCAAAACACATGGATAGAATGAGGCTCTTCTTCTGGCCGCTGCTGGCTTCCTAATTAAAGTCAAGGATCTGTGTTTACTCAGGATCTATAAACCCAAAAGAAGTGTTTAAGAGAAAGCAGATGAAATGTGGGTAAAGACGAGCTAATAAAATCAGGGGAAGATGCTGTGAGTTTTCAACCATGGCTGTGATTAAACAAGCCTGGCAGGGAGGATGCTTTGAGGGCCAAGGCCCATGGATGTGTGCAGTGCCTGCGTTTCCAGGGAAAATGCAAACCATAACTTCCTGCAGAATTAATTGGTCCCCGGTGAGAGATTCGTGCTAAGTTCCCCTGGACCATGCAGCGAATGTGGCTTTCCCTCCCCGCTCCTGCCACTAGGTTGTCACACAGCTTGTCAAGACTGCATTTGAAAATTCATGGACTTGCAGGTCAGCTGAGGACAGCCTTCGGTAGAGAAACCTGTGTTCCTCATGAAGTGTCAGAAGCGGAGGCTGCCTCCTTCCAGAACATTCACTGTCACCTCACTTCCCAAGGCATCATTCTCATGTGGTCACTGCACCAGACACCTAACTGACACCTGCCCACAAACCATGTCCTTCCTCAGTCCAGGGAGGAAGCTGGGCTGTGGAGGAGCACCTCTCTTCTGAAGTATGGACGAGAGTCTGGCCTGAATTCAAAAGCAGGTGGCCAAGATGGAGAGGAGCCCGGAGCCCCGAGGATCCCCCTGGAAGTGGGTGACTTCCCAGGGATCAAAGTGGGCAAATGAGGGGTGCTGCCCGGAGCCCGCCTTAAGGAAACCCTAAAGAACAAGTTTCCACAATTAAAGACAACAGCGAGGAGGGGATGAGTGAGGCCCAGAAAACAGTCAATGTCTTTGATTAAGCCCTGATGGAACTTCACATCACTGCTCTAATCTGGTTCCCTGGGGTTCTGCTGGCTTTGCAATGTTTTCAAAGAAAACAATCTTAAATATATGCATCCCCCCCCACCCGCCCAGCCATTGCAGAGAGAGACTGGCCTGCTGCCTCGTCCCCCTCGTCGGAGCACTTTCCCAAGTGAGTCTTTAAGGGCACACAATGGCTCTTCTCTGCCGAAGATGATCTTTCTCACCAGCTTCTGCACTCAGCAGGCCCAGTTCCTTTATCAGAGTCTCAGTTTACCAGCGGTTTCCTGCATGTGAAGCTGAAGCCAATCTCCTTGGACTGACACCAGCCCTCACAAAACCTGATAACACTGAGGCACTCTCTGAAAACTGACTTGGTTTTAATCCCGGGGGAGAGTCTATCCTGAGTCGACTTCAGACCTGGATTCTGAGCCATTCTGAGCATAAACGATCACCAGCACCACACACGGCAGGACTGCTCCAAAGCTGAGCTGATCCACCCATTCACACCTTGTAGTTGCTTGGACACAGGCCTGCCTGCTTTTGCACACGCTGTTCCCTTTGTCTGAAATGCTATTCCCAGCACTGCACTTCAAAACTCGAACTGTCACCTTCTCTAAAAAGCTTTCCCCAGGCCCCTCCAGGCAGAGTTCACTTCACACATCCTGAGTGTGCAAGCGTGGCCAAGCACAGGGCTTAGCCAGATGTACAGAGAGGAGAAAATTCTAAATGTGGCTAGAGACTCTCCCAGGTGAGCATCTTCAAATAACCTCTTGCTTGCAATTCTATTTTATAAATTTTACTGTAGGGCAGCCCGGGTGGCTCAGTGGTTTAGCGCCACCTTCAGCCCAGGGTGTGATCCTGGAGACCCAGGGTCAAGTCCCACATCAGGCTCCCTGCATGGAGCCTGCTGCTCTCTCTACCTGTGTCTCTGCCTCTCTCTCTCTCTCTCTCTCTCTGTCTCTCATGAATAAATAAATAAAATCTTTAAAAATACATAAGTAAAAGTTTTACTGTGCAAGGGGCACCTGGGTGGCTCAGTCGGTTAAGCGTCTGCCTTGGGCTCAGGTTATGATCTCATATGATCTTAGGATCCTAGACTTGAGCCCCATGTCAGGCTTCCCTGCTCAATGGAGAGTCTGCTTCTCCCTCTCGCTCTCCCTCTGCCCCTGCTCCTGTGCTCTCTCTAGCTCTAACTGTCTCAAACAAATAAATTCTTTAAAGTAAAAAATAAAAAAACTTTTACTGTGCAGTATTTAAGATATACAAAAAAAAATATATAACCCTAAATCAAACCATCTCTTGTGCCCACCACCCAGCTTAAGGAACAAAATATAATACATACAAAGTCCCCTGGGTACCCCACCCCAATCATATTCATCTCTTCAATTCCCCAGAGATTAAGTACTAGCCTGAATTGGGCGTTTATCACTGCTGTGCATTTCTTTATACTCTTACCACATAGGATTACACCCGTGAAAAAACGCGTATCATTGTTTTCCAAGTTTTACAATTTTTATAACCTTGACGGTTTGCATATTAACACAATGACTTGTTTTCATGTCCATCCCCTCCCACAGTCCAGGACTCTGTGAGCTGGGCCTGCGTCCTGCTCATCTCTGTCTCGGGGCACCTGCCCCGAACCCTGGCACATGGTCATGCTTACTGCACACTTATTGAACATATGAGGGGAAGAAGGAAAAGAAAAGAGAGGACAGGGTTTTGCTCACTGGACCCAAAATGGGATTGGGGAGAGGAGCAGAAGGCTTTCCCATGAAGTTGATCTGCAGCACAGCCTGCTGAAAGCGTCCTGCAGTCTGTAGACTCCAAAGGTACAGGGACCCAAGAAAGACAGGGCCCCAAGCTGGCATTTACTGTGAGAACAGAAACCAGAGTACTGTCCCCAGCACACAGCAGGGGTTCTGGATACGTTTTGTGAATGAAAGACCATTCCTGTGGATGAGAAAATGGAAAGTCTAGAACAAGACAGTACAGCTGGCCTGGAAGACACCCACCTTGGGGACCATCTAATAGAAAGGACGGTCCTCATTCATGGAGGACCAGTGTCTTCCTTCGCTCAGCTCCACAGGAGAAGCCCCGGACTGCACACTGACTTTCTCCCTCATTGCACAACACAGCCTCAGGTGGCTTCCAGGAGCTTTGGAGGAAACCCGGAGAGGGTCATTCAAATGAGAAGATGCTTAAACACACAAGGGGGTGGCAGGAGGGAACAGAGAGAGGAGGACAGTCTATATGGGCACCACGAGAACAGGCCAATTTTTAGACTATAATGAATACCAGCTTTTAGAATAAAGGAGAGATGAGGCCTCAGTAATGCTCTTTCCCTTACTTATTCTGTGCCTTTGACTTTCTGAATTGCCTGTCAGCCTGAAATGCACCTGTAAGGAGACCACCAAGTGGAGTTTAAGAGCTCGGCTAAGAAATTCAGTTCCAACTCTGGTCCTGACCACCTGTGTGGCCTTAGACAGATCACGCAACCTCTCTGGGCTGCAATCATTCTGCAAACCCTCCTGGAGCAAGGCTACAGGGAGCCTGACCTGTGGAGCTGAAACAGACCAAGGCCCAGTCTCGGGGCTTGGCGATGTTTGCTGGCAAAGGCCACAGCATCGACACAAAGCGCTGCACAGATGGGAAGTGTTGTGATTAGACTTTACCTGCTGTCATAAAAGCCTCCTTCTGACTTTCTCATCTTCCTTTCTTTTTTTCTTTAAGATTCAAGACCTAGAGTTTGGTCAAAGTAGAACAGAGAGCCAGGAAGCTCATCTTAATTCAGTGCTGACAATACTCAGCTCAAACTTGGCAAAAATGCCTTCTTCCAGCACATCTATTCATAGACGTCTGTTCCTAGAGTTAGCTCTCAATTATTCAGTCTACCGGGGGAACTGTCCCATGCTCTGAGAAAGGCGTGCAGGAGGGCAGGAAGGAGGGGGCACAGGGAAGAAAGAGGAGAGAGGAGGGGAGAGCAGGAGAGGCCTACGAAAGCTCCTCCCTCCTACCCCCACCCCCCAAAGCAGACACAGCCCCCTGGAAGGGGGCAAGGTGACAAGGCCCTCAGGGTATGGTCATCAGCACAGGGATGTGGGAAGGTGACAAACATATCCCCCCTCACTCCTGGGTAAGGAGTGCTTCCTGATAGCCACTCCACAGGTGAAGAGTGGGAGGCTGGCAGGGGCCAAGTGGCGGCTAGGCTAGACGCAGTGGCACAGCTGGCCTGGGGCCCAGCAGAGGCCCCCTGGGGAGCGCCCGAAACTGAGACCACAGGGAAGTGCAAGCGTGCAGGGCCGGAGGCTTCAACCTTTCCCCAGGGCTCCACCTTCCCCTGAATCTCCTGTCTGCTGAGCTGACCGCAATCTCCCCACCAGGGGCTGTGGGTGCCCGGTACACCTGCACAATCCCCTGCTGTTGCCAGCTTTCCACTCTATGCTCTCAGGTCCTTGGCTTTCTGTCTCGGACCCTGGACCCTGCAGCGCAGGGATGAGGCACGACTCAGCTGGGCACGCCCAGGGCCAGCCCAGCAGGTAAGTTCACTCACCGGAGGCAGCACACCTGCCCGATCTCCACACCCCTTCCTCCGCCAGGTGCTGGGAGCACAGCCCAGGTGCCTGACAGGAGGACAGAGGGTGCCGGGAATGGGGAAAACGAGGGATGTTCTGGACCCTCAATAAACTGTGTGAGATGCTAAACCGTGTCCCCCTTCATATCTAAACAGAGAACCCATACACACGCACATTAAAGATCACGAACCATGGGCTGTTATGTACTTTTTTAAAAAAAGATTTTATTTATTTATTCATGAGACACAGAGAGAGAGGCAGAGACACAGGCAGAGGGAGAAGCAGGCTCTGTGCAGGGAGCCTGACAAGGGACTCGATCCCAGGACCCCGGGATCACGACCTGGGCCAAAGGCGGATGCTCAACCACTGAGCCACCCAGATGCCCCAACCCTGGGGTTTTAAATGAACGTTTTTTAAAAAACACTCTGGGGACACCTGGGTGGCTCAGTCACTTAAGCATCTGCCTTTGGCTCAGGTCATGATCTCAGGGTCCGGGGATCAAGCCCCATGTCGGGCTCCCTGCACAGCCAGGATTCTGCTCCTCCCTCTCCCCCTGTTCCTTTCCCCTGCCCATGCTCTCTCTTTATCTCTCAAATAAATAAAATGTTAAAAAAAAAGAAAGAAGAAAGAAAGAAAGAAAGAAAGAAAGAAAGAAAGAAGAAAGAAAGAAAAAGAAAGAAAGAAAGAAAGAAAGAAAGAAAGAAAGAAAGAAAGAAAGAAAGAAAAAGAAAACACTCTGATTTCTGCCACCCAAAGCAGAAAATTAATTCATACCCTTATTCATCAAAGATCCACTTGGCACCTGTGCGCCAGGCACCTTTTGATGCTCGCTGCCTTCCTTTAAAAAAAAATGGCTAAGGAGTTTTTAAGCAGAACCTCTCCAAAATGCAGGCAGAGATGACAAGTGGGCTGCATGACAGACATAGGACTTGAGAGAGAACAGCATTTTAAATACCATAGTGACTGTCTGGAAATTTGCAATCCCATAAACGGTTATAGCTCAGCCCCCCGCTGAGGTGCCTGGGGCCGCTCCTTCTGGGTTCTCAGAAGGCTGACGCATCCTTTCCCTGGCCCCTGCATCCTGCCACGGAGCACAGGCAGGCGGCAGGTCAAGGGCACTCCCCCTCTCGCTGGATGCGCACAGAAGCTTGCCTCTTCCACTGAGAAGGCGCTGGGCCACGGCTCCCTGGGTCTGAAGCAGCAGCTCACTCCTGCCCTGGCCCTTACCTATACACCCAAACGTCTGGAAAACCTTTTGCTCTTCTTCGTGGGCAGCTGTCCTTCACCTTACCTTGCCCTGAAAGCAATTTCCATACGACTTGACACAGTGGTGTCCCTAGATGCCCTTGACCCCAACAGCTGTTAACCAGGACAGTGAGTTAAGAAGGGCAGTGAGTCTTGAAAAGTCACAGGCCCCCTGACTTCAGGTGACCTCCTTTATCAAAGGGCAACAGTGGCTCCTTCCCCAGGAGCCTAGGAGGGTCTGCTCCAGGGTGGCGACTGCACTCCAGAACTGCGGGCTGTCTTTCTGTCTCTTATCAGGCCTGTTAGTACTTGCACCCCAGGGATGTCTGGGCCTAACTGCTCTGCTGTTATTCTATTTACAAAGTGATCTCAACATTGGTTTTTCTGTCTTTCCCTGCACACAGGAGAGGACTGGGTTTCGTAGAAAACAGGAGACGAGACAGGAACAGAGAAGACAGGAGGAGAGAAGGTTTCCTTCCAGTAATATCATAACCACGTTGCAGAAAATGCATAAAAGAGAGAAAGGAAATTTATCCATATTCATATCCCTCAGCACAGCCTCGGATGCCATCTTGGTGTGTATTTCCTTCCAATCTTTTTTCCTAATAAATAGGAATAAAGTAACTGGTTTTCTCAGTTTCCCCCCAGACTCTTAAGCTCTCACCTCAATGGCTATAGGATAACTGATCTGAGTACTTAGTAAGTTTCAGACGCTTAGGTTACTTCCAATTTATTATGTTATTGTAAGAGAAGCTGAACTGATCATCCCTTCTTTAATTTTTTTTTTTTTTTAGGATTTATTTATTTTAAAGGGAAAGGGAGGGATCCCTGGGTGGCTCAGAGGTTTAGCGCCTGCCTTTGGCGCAGGGCGTGATCCTGGAGACCCAGGATTGAGTCGCACGTTGGGCTCCCTGCATGGAGCCTGCTTCTTCCTCCTCCTGTGTCTCTGCCTCTCTCTCTCTGTCTCTCTCTCTCTCTATCATGGATAAATAAATAAATAAATCTTAAAAAAATTAATAATAAAGGGAAAGGGAGAGAGGAGGCATGAGCAGATGGAGGGGTAGAAGGAGAGGAACAAGCACACTCCCTGCTGAGCACAGAGCCCGATGCAGGGCTTGACCCCAGGACCCCAAGATGGTGACCTGAGCTGAAACTAAGAGTCAGACGCTCACCCAACTGAGCCCCCCAGGCGCCCCCTGAGCTGGTATTTATGCAACATGTTGTCCACATTTTTAATTTCTCCTTTAGGAAAGCTTCCAAGAAATAGGTTCACTGGGTCAAATGTTCCAAATATCTTCATGGCCCTTGACATAAATTGCCATGGTTTCCTAGAAGGATCTTTGGAGGACCCAGTTGGCCACCAGCAAAAAGATACAGGTGCCTTCACAGGCCAGTGACACTGTTCACAGGCATCATTGGGGTGGGGACAGGGGCACCCACTGGGTTTTCTCTGCAGTGAGCTCTACTGGAACATTCCGGCCTCTGCACATCAGCACATGCACTCACAGGGTCTTTTCAACTCCCCCTTGTTGAGTGGGAGCTCCATAAAAGTATAAGAATTAGCTCCAAAGTGGAACCAAATACTCCCTCCCCCCATCCCAACAGTTACTTAATATGAAGGGGAACAAAAGATCAGGTTCCTTTTCTTTCAGTTTTAGGTGTCCAAGGTCTTGAGACAAAGATCAATTTACCTGTGGGAGGCATGTTTTGACCACCTTCCTAGTCATGAAGGGAGGTGCTGGAGGAAGGGGGGCTGGGGATGCTCCAAATAGGTCACACCTTGTTTACTCCCCATTTATTTCTGCAAGGGGGAGGTCTAGGGTAAAGTCACAAGTATGCAAATGTCGTTTCTCTACACTTCCCCTGCACTTCACCACTGAAACTTTGAGAAACGCTGCTTGGGAAAGAGAAGGTCCCACTGGGAGGCAGTGCCTCGGGGACCAGGGTCAACTCCCAAGGCTGGGGTCCCTCATGGGCCCAGGAGCCCTTTCAGATCAACTCGAGATGGGGGCATTCAAACACAACCTTCAGATGTGCAGCATCAAGGGCAGTCATAAAGGTCCTACTTTGGGGCTGTTGTGACCAGAGACTTTACTTTCCTTTTTTTTTTTAAAGATTTTACTTATCTATTCATAAAACATACAGAGAAGAGAGGCAGAGACACAGGCAGAGGGAGAAGCAGGCTGCATGCAGGGAGCCCGATGCAGGACTCAATTCCAGGACCCCAGGATCATGCTCTGAGCCAAAGGCAGACACTCAACCCTTGAGGCACCCAGGTGTGGCATTAAAAAAAAAAAAAAAAAAAAAAAGTCAAGCCTCTCTAGACCCATCCTATCCACTAGGTCTGACACACAGGACAGCGGTCTCCAAAAAAGTCTCTCCGAAGTTAATCACACTCAAGCTGGAGAGACCCCTGGAATACTCACATGCATATATTATGTACATAATATATGTCGCCCAACACCAGCCGGGTCAGGACAACTGTGCGTTCTGAAGATGTCCCCGACGCACGACAACATAAATGGAATCATATCACATGCTACTTTAACTCAGCTATATTCAACTCTACTCAAGCAACCTAACCTTTTTTTTTTTTTTTAAATAAATTATTGGTTGGTTAAGCGTCCAACTATTGGTTCTGACTCAGGTTGTGATCTCCGGGTCGTGAGATTGAGCCCCACGTCAGGCTACCTGCTTAGCGGGGAGTCTGCTTGAGATTCTCTCTCTCTTCCTCTGCCCCTCCCCCCACTCACCTGTCCACTCTCTCTCTGATAAGTGAATACATCTTAAAAAAAATAATAAAAGTTTAAATAGTGTAAAAGTGTATTTTGCCTACTGGATTTGAATTGTATTTGGGTTTTTTTTTGTTTGTTTGTTTTTTGGACATCGGACACTACTGTTTATGCCACATGTTTACTCCTACATGTTGCCGCACAGCATCACAGACACAAAATCATGCATATGCAAACGATCCCTCAGGGACAATTTGGGAGACTGTCCGAGATCATTTGCACCATGCTGTCTGACTTCTGAAAGTCATGATTGAGATGTGACTCTGCTATGTAAGGTTTCCTCTCTTTCGGGGCTTTTAGGTTGTGAGGGATGTGTCGTCTGTTAGGTAGTGGCAGAGAATCAGTCTCAGATCACAACAGGAAACCAGGCCTCCCAGGTTGGCAAACACTGGGGGGAGGGCCCCTGGCTTTATAACCACCTTTACAAAGTTGTCTGGGCATGAAAACCCGCCCTCGCACTGGGTCCCAAGCTGGCTGTGCAGCCCTTATAGGGCATTCCTCTCCTTGGCCTGCTCCCTCATTCTTTCAAAGAGTGGCCTGGATGATTCTCAAACTGCTGTGTGACTCTGGGCAACTCACATTATCTCTCTGGGCCTCCGCTGGTTGTCTACACAGCTCCCACGTTGGAGGAGAATCGGCACTGCCCAAGTGGGATTCCCAGACAAAGCTCCCCCTATGTTGAGATGCTGACCTCCTCAGCACTTTGGGCAGGTGACCCCGGGATCAGTCACCTCCAGCTAGGAGATGCTTCCTCTTTTATTGCCCATCTCCCAAACCACACCTCACAAGTCTCTTTCTTAGGGGAGCCATGCCCCGAAGAAGCCTGGGGAAGGATGGGACTAGGTGATCTTCAATGTCCTTTCCATCTGAAGGGCCACCCCACCCCGGCACGCCAAGAGTTAGAAACGCATGGTACAGAGGCAAGAGAGGACAGCACCTGGAGGTTCTCTAACTGGGTCTGTAACGGGCACCTCCGCACCAGAATCACCTGAGAGAGCTCATTAACAATGTGGATTCTTGGCCCTTCTGCCCAGGAAGCACACGTTATGTCAGATGAAAGGGATACTGCGGAAGATGGAACACACGCATAGAATGTTCTGGCAACTTCACACAGTGAAAATGGATGGTAGGAACACGCAGAAGTATTAATGCTGTATCCGCTGACTTTCTCAAGGCTACAACGATCAGCTTCCAAACATTGGATTTTCTTTTCAAATTCAACCCCCCCAAAGCATGAACCCACAGTACCTATCTCCCCCCCAAATCTTTCTCTTGTGGGGGTGCCCGCAGACCACGCGACACGCTGCAAATCCCAAGACCAAATGCAACAAGAGGTGTATTAATAGTGTGAGTCAGTTTCACACTGAATTTACCAAAAAACCTCACCACTCAAATTAGCCCAAGTCATCCATCTACTTCCAAGAGTAGCTATAATTTCTGACCTTCCTTGGCTGACCGCTCGTAGTAGGCAGTGTCGGCGATGGTGGTGGCCTAGATGCCTACCATGGAAACCACCCCCTTCCAGCAGCATCGGCCAGCCGCAGTGGCTACTCTTTGTAGCCTGCACCCTTTGGAGATTTCTGGAGTTATGATCGAGGTTCACTCGAAAGAGATAGTCAAAATAGCGGTGGGCACTGAAGCCGGGGGGTGTGCTTTCCTTCTAGCTCTGAGTTTTCTCAGCGTCCTCACCTGTGAGATGGGGGCACCATGACCTGCCTCCCACAGTTCCTCAGAACGAAAGAAATCAAATATGCAAATACACACCATCCATGCTCAACAGGGAAAGCTGTGATCATTTCAGGGGAGACCAATATAAAACAAAATCACTAAACCCACAACATGATGCTCATGGGCGGCTTACGATTTGGGGAGGCTTTTGCTTGGCCATAAATGCCTGCACAAAAGGCTGGAAAATGCTGCCTCAGCCTCCTCTCCCGCCCCGCTTCCATCGGCCCGCTGCTCTGTCCTCTCTGGTGTCAAGTGACTGCCCCTGCTATCCTGTCCCCAAACCCAGCCAGAGAGCATCTCCAGTTCCTGGGTGGCGGGGGCACGGGTTGGCGCAGGGAAACAAAGCCTTCCTTCTCAAGCGGCACAGGCCTAAGGGGCCTGTGTGGGTGGCAGCGGGACACACACTATGTCCCCCACACAGACCCATCACAGGGCCTAGCACACAGTAGGTGCTTGCTTCATCACAGTCACGGAATAGCAGGACGGATCCGGCTCCTCCATTGGGAACTGAACACTGAGAGCGACGAAGGCTTGCTCAGAAAGGACTGGAAGACGTCACCCGGCTTTCATTCACAAGCCCGTGTGATCTTGTGCACACAGCCTGGCCTCTGGGGCCTCTGGGGCCTCTGGGGGTCAGAGCAGTACGCAAAACCAGAGTTCAGGGGAGCAGAGCAGACATTTTAGGATGTTATTGACCGAGTTTCACTTCCACATTGCCTTCTGCATCCTGCTTCAACTCTGGTTTTGAGCAAAGCTGGGGGCCCTGCAGAGACTCGCGGGAAAGCCTCTGTTATTCGGCCCGCTCCCCCCGAGCCCCGGCCCCGGAGGCTTGTGTGGAGAGCAGACCGGGTTTCTGCAGCACCTCTCAGACGTCAGGCCGCGAGCCAGGCACATTCAGACATTTTCTGATGTAAGAGCCACAACAAGCTGCAAAACAGGCGCTGTGATGCCAGAGGAGGTTGTGCAATCTGCAGGACTCCACAGCTGGGGAGCGGCTGCAAACTGAGACGCGGCTGACCTGGGCCGCCCCATTCTGCACCAGCGTTCCCTGTCACAGGAGACCCCCCCTGAGGGCCTAAGCACAGCGTCTGGTTTTGCATAAAGCCACCGCAGCAGTCGGATGTTATCTTAAAGAAACGTCCGCTTCCCATGAAATTCATACCCTGCATCTCTGCCAAGAGGATGGCCCTGGCCCGAAACTTGCACTGGACAAATCACTTCTCACTCACCTGTGACTAGGTCCCGGGAGAAGGGGGGGTGCTCTGGGGAGCATTTCCACCAGGAGGCCAGCTAGCAGCTCTCATGCACATGACCTGAGTCCTTCCAACCCTCTGGAGAGGCGGGTGTACTTAGCCCAGCTTCACTGTGACAGTCCTGGCTCAGCAAGGTGAGGGACTGGCCCAAGGTCACACAGCTGGTGAATGGCAGGGCCAGGGCTCCTCGAGTTCCATGCCGTGGCATCGTCTGCTGAGTAGGCACTGGGTTTAAATTCCCAAGAGCTCCGGGTGGCCAGACAGAGCCAGTCACATGAGGCTCCCCAAAGCAGATGAGCAACGGCAGCACTTGCTGCCCAAGCCTCCTCTCGCCCTTGACCCCCCCATGTAAATGCACCCTGCTGTACTCCCCACATCGGAGGATGCTGGGGGAGTAGGGAGCGGGCCATCAGCCTCTGATGGCATGTGAACTCGACCTGTCACTTTTCCTGTGTTGGGCCTTCTTTCTCACGTGGATTTAAGTGCTCTGTCCTCTGCTGGAGGAAGGTCACCAGCACTGGCACCGCTGAGCTGGGGCAGGACATCCAGCCAGCACCATCCGCTGGGCTGGGGCTGCCTTGCACTGAGGCCTGGCCCAAGGCACTCACAGGCAGATACCATAGAGCCATGTGAAAAGGCCGGGCTAAGACACAGGTTCCAGGCCTGATTTGGCTTCTTGGGCAAGATGCTTCCCCTTCTGGGTCCCAGTTCCCTCCTGTTAAATTAAGAGTGCTGGACGCCTAAAACCTGACATCTGAGCTTGAGCTTCCTGCTCAATCCTCCCAGCCCACAACCACGTGTGAAGGCCTGTTGTGCTCACACCTCTTCCCTTCCTGCCTCAACAGTTGAGAGGGTATCGGCTTTGTGGTAGATGAAGGAGGGTCTCTTCTTGCCACCCCCTGTGTCCTCTCTGTACTCTGTCCTAGGTCTCCATCTTTTTAATCATATGGCCATTGGGCACGGCTGCCTCTTCCACTAGCTGAGCTCTCAACTGTCTTAGGGCCCTCGGATGTCATTCATTATCAGAGTCACAACCATGTGAATCCAGTCCTGAATGAAGGAGGGGAGAGGGGGCCTCCAGACTCTCCCTACTCAAAGTATGGTCCATGGCCCAGAGCTTCCCATGGGAAGAGTAAGAAATGCAGAATCTCGGTGCACCCCCAGCCTCTGACTCAGAATCTGCAAAGGAACCCCCAAGTGATTTGGGGGCACGCTCATTAGGGAAGCACTGCTCCCAGATGCCCCCCAGCTCTCACCTGCACCCATCCCACATCCTTGGCTTTGACCACCTAGAAGCCTTCCAACCCGTAGGCCTTAGCGGGACTTACTAAAACATGGCCTGTCATTAACCAAAAGAGATTTGTCTTAGGAACCTTCTAGAAACCTGCCAGGGACTCACAAACAGGATCTGAAATGTGCAGGCCCTAGGGTGATTCCTGGCATGTGGTACCCACTGCCACCCTCCCCCGCCACTGAGTCTCAAGGAAGCTCAAGCAGCTCTCAAAAATGTTGAGGTCCCTTACCCCTGGTTCTGTGGATTTGGCTACTGTCACCCTCATCACCCATCAGCCCCTATAAACGGATGATTGCCCAGCTGCCAACCCACACCCCACAGCAGAGACAAGGCAGGCCACCTGCCCCTCATGGACCTTGTGTCCATGCTCAGAAAAAGCTCTTCCCTCATTCTCTACTCTTGACACTTAATCAACCTGGAAAGAAAAGTAACTTTTCCAGGGCAGCCCTGATGGCTCAGCAGTTTAGCGCCTGCCTTTGCCCCAGGGCGTGATCCTGGAGACCCAGGATCGAGTCCCACATCGGGGTTCCCTGCATGGAGCCTGCTTCTCCCTCTGCCTCTCTCTCTCTGTCTCTCGTGAATAAATAAATAAAATCTTTAAAAAAAAGCAACTTTTCCAAAACATGTTTCCAGTTTTTTAATAAACCCTGCAATTCCTCTAACGGTTTCAGATCATCTTAAATATTTATTAATATCACTCTCAGCCACACTTCTTTAAACAAATCTCCTCATTGACTTCGATTATTTATATATTTACGAACATGATGTCTCCTTCCCTCGGAGCAGATGGCAGCTAGTAAGTCTTTGGAAAGGAGAAAAAAAAAATCAATGGGACAGAACGTAAACTCCAGTGACTCCCTGATTTACTCTTCTTGACAAGCTCTGGTACACTTATCTTCCCATTCAGTGGAAGCGCCATACGCTGGAGAGTCAACGACTGGTTTGGGAGAGCATCGAGCCTTGAACCGGAATGGAGGAAGAAGCTCCCAGCGTAGGGATCAATTCCCAGTGGGAACTGGAGCCCTGTTAGTGGAGGCATAGGACAATGGGACAGGGAGAGGGATGGAAAGAGCTGGGGGAGCGGAGAGAGAAACCTACACTGGGGAGCACCTCCTGTGTGCCATGCACGGTGCTGGGAGGCCCTCCACGCGACCTCAGAGTCCATCTTCACAACAACCCTCATGTGAATGCTGAACACCCAGGGAGAGAGGACAAACCTCGCCCAAGGTCACAGGGCTAGGATGCAGCAGAGCCAGGATGGGAACCCCGGCAATATACTCACACGGCCCCTACAAGTAGAAAAGGATGACAGGAAAAATGTAATTGCCTTAACCTCATGCATTCTTGGCTACGCAGTTACTCTCCTGCTTTCGGCCTGGTGAGGCCGAGCACTCCTTTTCAGACCCATCAAAAACTCCATTCCCGGGACACCTGGGTGGCTCAGCAGTTGAGCATCTGCCTTCGGCCCTGGGATCAAGTCCCACATCGGGTTCCCTGCAGGGAAGCCTCTGCCTTCTCCCTCTGCCTAGGTCTGTCTGCCTCTCATGAATAAATAATTAAAATCTCAAAAGAAAAAAAAAAACTTCATTCCCCAGCAACAGGAACTCTGTCCATCTGCGAACCTGAGGGACTCAGGTGTTGGTGCAGAGCCGGAAGGGGTCCACAAGGAGGTTGTGAGGGCCACGGAGCACATCAAGAGTTAACCTGATGAGAAAGTGGGGGGAAAAAAAGACCTTTGCCCTCTGAAATGGATGAAAAACACCATCTTAATGATGCTTTCTTTATGGGGCCTGTATCAAGTGTCCCAGACAGGGAAAGTGAGAAAGAATAAAATCAGCCACGTCCCCCTCCCGCCTCATTTTACTTCTCTGGAGAAGGTCCAAGTCAAGCTAAAGCCGAGAACCGGGTCTGGCCTTGGAGAAGCTCCAGGTGAGGAGACGCGTGATGATTGCCACTCATCCGGGGTCTCGGCTGCGGGGGTCACCCTGCTGCATGAGCAACACCACCACCACCACCACCACCCCCCGGCCGCGGATGGGCAGGGGGAGGCAGAAGCGGGTGCGTGGATGTGGGTTTTGCCCTCTCGCTCAGGAACCTGGGAGTGACCCCCAGGGGCGGGCGGGGATGACTTGGCCTGTTGGCAGACGGGGACCGGGTAGCCCCAGTTGCAGCACCCTCCCAAAGGCCACCTGGCCAGAGCAGGGAAGGTGGACCCGCTTTTAGCCGGATCTGTCCCCGACACAACACGGCCCCGCGCAGCGCGGGCTGGAAGCTGGTCTCCCCGAAGACGGCCAAGTCCCAGGCTGCCGGAGCCACGGGACAGGGGTCCCCACACGCGGGGAGGTGGCAGCAACGCTGAGCCACCATCTCTTGGCACGGGCATCCTCTCAAGAGTCCCTCCTGTCACGGTGTCTGGATCCCAAAGTAAGAGCTGTCAGAGATGGGGATTCCAGACCCGGGAATTGAGATGCACCGGGGAGTACCTGCCAAAGAACGCTTTCAAGGTCACGCGCAGGCCAGGGTCAAGGTCACCCGCAGGCCAGGGCCCTGCCCTTGAGGTGCGGACAGGCAACCATACCTCTGTAAAGGGCGGAGGGGAGAGCATCTTGCTCTCGTGCATCGGTCACAAGACATGTGCCGTGGCCCTGCCGGACAGCCTGCCAGGTGCCAGGGGACCGCCAAGGGAGCAGAGCCCACGGGGCGGAGGGGGAGCACGGCTGCGTGTGGAAGCCAGGTGAGGATCCCGCACCCGCCACCTCCCGGAGGAGGGTCTGGGGGCCAAGTCCCGCACTCGCTCCAAGTCTTGTAAAATTAGAATAAAACCTCTGCTTTGCAGGTAACCGTGACCAGTCTCTGCATCTTAAAAATGCATCTACATGTGTCAAACTGCGGGCGGCTGGTGCGTGAAGGTGCCTGCGATTGCTCCTACAATAATAGTAGCACCCAGGCTCACCTCCTGCCCTCCGGATATGGGAAAAAAAAAAAACAAACCCACAGCTAAGATCCTACAAGAGGAGCACAGAAGGCTTTGGGAGCTGAGATAGAAAGGACGGCTGTCAAGGAAAGCCAAAATTACTTGAAAATCTCCCACCAAAGCGAAGTGCAGACACCTTTAACTGAAGGCCATTGCCAAGGTCCCCCACCCACCGACCCTGCGCCTTAACCCAACCCAGTGTCTCTCCTCCAGCACACACACTGCTCCACCCCGTGCCAAAAGTCTAGCAAGATCTGGAAAATGCGAACTCCAACGTGCCTCCCCAGGAAGAAAGCTCAGGCCCGCAGACCACTCCTGCACGCCCCTCCGAGGAAGAAAGCCACCTCTCCCCCAGCTGCCTCCGTGTTTACAGGAACCGCCCCCCCCCCAAGTCTGGGAAAACAGCCCAGCTGCGAGCCCTGGCAACCCTCCTCGGACAGTCATCTGGCGGTGGCAATCAAAATGATGCTTCCTTTTCATTTCCACAGAATGCAATCTTTCAGGAATAGGAGAGGCTCAAAGTCAGAGTTTAAGCTCCTTTTCACAAGGAATCAATATTTTCACAAGATAATCCGCCTCGGGGAGGGGATGGATTACACAGATCCCAGGTGGCAAAATGTGGCTCTCTGGGGATTGTGGGATGGACGTTCCTGGGCAAGGAAGCCAAAATGTAGACCCACCCCCACTCATTTCTCAAAATTCACGAGCCAGGTCGTCATTTCGCAAATATCTACCCAGAGCCTCCCATGCGGCCAGGGACAGGCCAGGGACCCCGTGCAGGCGGTGGGGATGCAAAAATTGGAGGGGAGGCCAGGGACAATGACACTTTCCATGACTGCGCCCCCTCCAGGCCAGGAAATCCACGCTCACTTTCCCTAGGCCCTCCTGGAAGCACCCATTTTACAGACAGCCTCTACCACCCAGGGAGGGTAAGCGGCTCGTCCAAGGTCACACAGCTGGGAAGGTGGCAGGGCCAGCAATCAGGCAGAGGTGCAAAGTCCACGTGACACTCCCCAGCGGTGCCTCCTTCCCGCTCGACCCCTCCCCCATCGGCTCCATTTCTTGCAGCAGGGTGGGGATCCGAGCCGCCGCCCCCTCCTGCGACCGGGGAAGTCCTCGGCCTCGGTTCCTCTTTCCTCCCACCCTCAACACTCAGGTTCGAGGCCCACGCTGTGTGCGCGCAGCCCCAGGAAAGCCCTGCAGGCTGCAAGGGCATCCACCCGATGGCCCTGAACTTCCATTAAAAAAAAAAAAAAAAAAAAAAAAAGAAGAGAAAAGCAAAGAAAAAGATGATGAAAAAAAGATAAAGGGCAAAGAGGAAGTGCTCTCTAAACACGGGCGGGTGGTTACCCCAGGAGGAAGTCTTGGGGCCACTGGAGATTTTGCTCAGCCCCCCCCCCCCCCCACGCCTTAGTTCCTCTATTCGAAGCTCCTGCAGCTCCTGCAGCTCCTGCAGCTCCGGCCGCCGGTGCAAGTTGCCCGGGGGCTGCAGTGCGCGGGGCCGAGCGGACCCTGCACCCTCACCTGGCTCCGGGGCTGGGGGGCGGGGAGCCACCCCGAGCGCCCCCTCCCGCCGCGCGCTCCCCGCAGCTGCGTGCACCCGGGCGGAGGCCCCGCGGCGTGTGCGCCCCCGCCCCCCGCCCCCCGCCCGCTCCCGCACCCGCACCCGCTCCCGCACCCGCTCCCGCACCCGCACCCGCACCCGCTCCCGCTCCCGCACCCGCACCCGCACCCGCTCCCGCTCCCGCGCAGGGCGCAGGCGGCTCCGGGGGCGCGCGGGCGAGCTGGGCGCGCTGGGGGGCGGCGGGGCCCCGGCACCTACCTGGCGGCCGGCGCGGGGCGGGGGCGGGGGCGGGGGCGCGGGCGCTGCAGCGCGGGAGCCTCGGAGCCTCGGAGCCTCGGGGCCTCGGCGGCGCCGCCGTTTCCGGGTCGGCGGGTCTCACGTCACCGCCACAGGTTCGCGAGCGGCCCCCGCCGCGGCGGCAGCGGCAGCGGCAGCGGCAGCGGCAGCAGGAGCGAGCGGCGGCGGCGCCCCGGGGAGCGCCAGGCGAGAAATAACTATAAAAGGAAGAGGCGCCTCGAGGAGGAAGAGGAAGCGCCGCGCACCTTCGCGCAGCCGAGCCGCGGGCGCCGCACAAAGGGACGACGCTCGCCGGCGCCGCCTCCCCCCGCGCCCCGGCCCCGCGCACCGCGGGCCCCGCGTCAGCGCGCGCGGCGCCCCGGGACCGCCCCCACCCGGCCCCCACCCGGCCCCCACCCGGCCCCCACCCCAAAACCCGCGGGGGGGGGTGACCTTGGGCGAGTCCCGGCGGCTGGCCTGGCGGGGGGGGGAGCCGGGGTGGGGGCGCTCAGGCCCGGGAACCCCAGCCCCGGGGGGCGCAGGGGGAGCCGCGGCGGGGTGACCTTGGGCGAGTCCCTGCGGGCTGGGGGGGGCCGCTGCAGGGGCGCGCTGGCGGGGCGGGGAGGGGAGAGGTACCCGCCCCCCTCCCTGGCCCAGACCCGGGGAACCCCAGCCCCGGGAGGCCCAGGGGGAGCCGCGGGAGGCACAGGGGGAGCAGCGGGAGGCGCAGGGGGAGCCACGGCGGGGTGACCTTGGGCGAGTCCCTGCGGGCTGGGGGGGGAGCCGCTGCAGGGGGCGTGCTGGTGGGGCGGGGAGCAGGGCTGGGGGGCGCCCGACGCCCCCCCTGGCCCAGACCGGGGGAACCCCAGTCCCCGGAGGCGCAGGGCTGACCCCAGGTTACAGCCTGTGCGCCCGGGCCCCAGCTCCAGCGCGAGGGTCCTGGCCTGGCTCGGCTCCCCGCTCCCCTGCGCCCCACCAGGACGCCCGCCAGGCCCACCTCGCTGCGGAGTCCCAACCTTCACCCGCCACCGTCCACAGATTATTTATTGAGGACCTACTAAGTGCCAGGGACTGATCTAGGCCCTGGGGGACCCGGCTGGGAACACACACCCACCCACGCACCCAAAAAAATTCTGGCCTGGGAGGCAGGGAGGACTGCAACCAGTAAATATCTGATGTGTCTGGTGAAGCTAAGTGCTAGGGGGAAAAATAAAGCAGGGCCAGGGGGAGAGGGTGGGGGCGCCTGTGCCATCATGACTGGCTCTCCAGGGACTTTCAGGACAGAGATTCCCAGACAGAAAGCTCCTCTGAATGGGAACAGCGTCGGGGGTGGGGAGACCCCACCATTCCCAGTGTCTGTAATGGCACAGAATACATTTCCCCCATGTAACAGCGCAACATGCCTGGGGAGCTGCACTGACCATCTTCCCTCTGCCTTGCTTCCCCCCCCCCAAGCCCATCCTATCATTGTCTTGAAATTCCACCGAAAAAAAAAAAAAAAAAGAAATTCCACCGCATTTCTCGGGAATATAGACCATGTTCTTTAAAGTGTCTTTCCGCTGACCTCTAGCAGGGCAGCCAGAGTTACACCCAAAGCCTTCAGTGTCCTTCCACCCTCCACCTCCAGCTATCCTGGATGAGTTGGAGGCTGGGATGTGCCCAAATAATATCAAGTGTTGACTTCCCTAGTGATGACCGGTGGGCTTCTTTTACAAAGATATCTAAAGCCTTCCTCTTACCCAGGCCCACTGCTAGGAGCTGTCCCCCCACCCCCCCCCAAGATCTGATTCCAACAGGACTCGCAAGGGGCTCCCGGCCTTCTATCTGCAGGAAAGCAGCCCAGATGACAGGGCGCAGAGGAGACCGAGGAGGAAGGGTGTCTATTCAACTTGGCAAGGAGGGAGCCCCAGAGAGGGCAGAAGAGATCCTAAACTCTTCCTAGAAGTCCCGAGAGGCATTTGGGCAAAGTGAAAAAGAAGCACGTGGAAGCTTACCTGAGCGTCAGTGCCCTCATCTCTAAAGAGAGGACCTGTGGGCCACCTCGCCCTGGTGGAGAGGAGGTGACCCAGCTGGGTCTTGAACTAGGAACATGAGGAGCAGAGGAGTTGGAAGCTGAGCTGAGCCGAGTCCATTTCTTTCTTGGCCACTTACAAAGTGGGCATTAAGAATTCCGAACATTTTTGAAGTTCTAACCGGTTGCCAAACGCTGTGCCCATCTAATTTAATTCTCAGAACAGCCCCACGAGGCAGGTTCATCATGCTCGGTGTTATGCAAGATACCAGAGCCGGGAGAGAGTTGGAATCTGCCCAAGGTCAGACTAATTAGATAGCTAGCGGTGGAGCTGGGCATGAACCCAGATTGTCTGGCTCCAAGGCTCAGCTCTTCACTCCAAACCTCAGTTTGCTTATTTATTAAATGGGATTGACAATAGGCTTCATTAGGTTGTGGTGGGGGATTAAATGAAACAATGCATGTGTAGAACCTAACCCATTAGTAAGACCCAGAAGAGCCCCTCTCAGCATTGTTGTAATTATCCTCACAATAATTGTGAAAGGCAAAGGGGTAAAGACCTTTCTGGCATGCTTGGGAACTGCAAACAGTTCGGAGCGAATGTAACACAGAGGGTAAATGTAGAGGGTTGGGAAGCAGGGACGAAAAGGTGAAGTTGTGCGCAGGGGCTGGATCACGCTTACCCTGCACTCCACTGAATTCAGAGATGTCCGAGATGAAGAGTCCGACTCGTGCTTACGAGTTTCCACTCAGTGGATACAGTGAGGCTAAGAGGATGATTCTGGGCCTCTGATCTTGCTCACCCAATCAGGTCCTGATAGATTTGACAAATTCAAGCATTATATCCTGGGGATAATAATCCCTGGGAAGTACCTATGGCGATCCACCCCTGCAGTGGCCTGCTCTGTGCCCCTGGGGTATCAACCCAGGCAGTGACAGGTTGAAGCCCAGGGCCTCGGGCTGTCGGGGCTGCTGCAACAAAACACCAGAGTCTGGGTGGCTTGCATGACATTTATTTCTCATGGTTCTGGAGGCTGGGAAGCCCACGATAAAGGCCCCTCCATCGCTGGTGGCTGGTGAGGGAGGGTCCGCTCTGTGGTTCCTAGCCTTCTTCGGTGTGCCCTCCTGACGGTGACCGAAGAAGGGAGGGAGCCCTCCGGGGTCTCTGTCACAAGGGCACTCATCCCATTTATGAAGGCTCCATCCTCAGGACCCAGTCACTCCCAAAGGCTCCACCTCCACCACCATCCCACTGGGGATTAGGTTTCAACATAGGAATCGGGGAGAAGCACAAACATTCAGTCCATGATATTTGGTGTCCTGTAAGGAGCATTGATTTGGGGGGTCGGGAAGGCTAGCCTACAATTCCCAGCTGCAATCATTTACCTTCTGACTCGTTTCCTCATCTGTAAAATGGGAATAAAAACATTATCTTCTGTGGTTGAGAAGAGTATATGAGATCATGAATTTTTAATGCTTTCTAGGCTGTAAAACAGCATGCACATTTTACTTGCAATCTCCGAATCCTATTCTCCCACAGCACATGCTGTCCACACATCTTTCAAGCAAAGTTGCTGGCTCTTTCCCTCGTATATGCAAAAGCCCTTCAAAAATATGCCTTTCCCTGCTGAGCATTTGCCTTTTCACCAGAGTGAATGATATTACGCGTGGAAGGCAACAGAAGGTAGAAGTTAGGAGACGAGAGAGCACTGGTTTGTCCTGCTGGTTAGTACTTTGCCATTAAGGAGGTTCCACATCCCGCGCGGTAAAGCAAACTCAGTGACACTTTGCGTACCCCGTTGTCAGGGTTCCTGTACCTCTGGCCATTCAGAACCAGCAGACGTAAGGGAGGAGACTCACAGCCCAAAGCCACTGGAGCTCCTGTCCTGGAATTTCGTGAGGGCCAAGTGGAAGGGGGCTTGCAGGTGGCTCAGAGAGCCCCTTCGGGTTGGAGGATTCCACTGGCCCCCGAGGCTGGAACAGGCATCTTAACCTGGGAACCCAGAGCAGGCTCCAAAAGCTAGCGAGTGGGATGCCTGGGTGGCTTCGTGGTTGGGCGTCTGCCTTTGGCTCAGGGTGTGATCCCAGGATCCAGGATCGAGTCCCACATCGGGTTCCTTGCATGGAGCCTGCTTCTCCCTCTGCCTGTGTCTCTGCCTCTCTCTCTCTCTCTCTGTGTGTGTGTCTCTCATGAATAAATAAATAAAATCTTAAAAAAAACACCCAAAAACAAAAGCTAGCTAGTGATGGTTTCCAGGGACAGGGAAATCGGACAGTAATTGCTTAACAGACACCCACTTTCGGGGTGATGAAAATTGTGGAACTAAGTCGAGGCCGTGGTTGTACAACATAGTGAACGTAATAAATGCCACCAATTGATCATTTCAAAATGGTTAGCTATAGATTACAAGATTTTCACCTGAATTTAAAAAAGGAATGGGGGTGAGGGAGGAAGGAGGGAAGGAAGGAAAACCTGGTGGGGTTGGGACTGGTGAGCAAAGCCATTAGCGTATTTTCAACATTTCACAATGTCCACAATCGGGTGCCACCAATGAAGTGAATGTCAAAATCCTAGCAACTGGGTACTAGAACTCCTTCCCAGCAGCCAGCTTATGTAAATGATTCTTTACCGATTGAAAGTAAGAGGAATTCGTATTGAATGATGCAGTTTTGATATTATTATTATTATTATTATAACTTAATTTCTGTCTCAGGAAAAAGATTGTGGATAGTGGAAAAGCTCTGGGCCCAGTTTGAGGGGCCTGAGTTCAAGTCCTAGCTCTGAGCAGCTGCAGGGCCCTGGGGAAAGTAAGTAGCCTCTCTGTGCCTCGTGTGTCCTGCTTTCATAAAATGGGGGGCAGTGACCTCTCCGTCACAGACAGCATTGCTGTGCGGACTGAAGGGATCGTGTAAGTAGAATTTCACCTGGAACGTGCAAAACCGGTGGCAGTTTGTCGTTGTCACTATATGGCACACAAAATTTTCCAAAACGTGTCTGTGGGGGAAAGCAAGCCAAAGACATCTTTGGGGGAGCTCTAGAAACTGTCACCTAGACTCTGATGACTTGGAACTACACAAATGAATTTTGCATGTGCCTGGTACACAGTGTGTGGTCAGCAGCCCAAAGGGGACCGAAGCAGGGAGAGCCAGGTCCCCTTCCTCTCCACGCCTCCGGGTCTCTCCCAATGACTACGGGGAGGTGAGAGGAGAGGATGTATGGCCACTGTCACTGCACATTAGAAAGTGAGAGTTACCGCTGGAGAACACAGCACATTTCCTGGGGTCATCTAGGGAGGGGGTGAGCAGCCTTTCCCAACCACCCAGAGCCTGAGTCTCCTGAAAAGCCAGGAAATGTGATCTGTCGTGGAGGCATCCCTGGAAAGCAGTTACCTTCAGAGGAATTGGCTTGCGAATGGGCCAACTTGTATTGGCCAGAAAAAATTAGTTATGTGGAGGGGTTGATCTTGCATCAGCGAGGGGAGGAATCAAATGTCCCCCCCTCTGATGGCACTGAAATAAAACCATTCACTCAATTGAATGTGAGTCATGTCTCTAAGCATAAAACGTCTCTCCACCCTGGACCACAGGCACAGATGTGCTGACACTCGCGTGCACACACACACACACACACACACAGGGAGGGGAGGGTGTTTATAGGAGTTATTCTTTCTAACTATGAAAGTAATGATGCTAATTCTAGAAACATCGCATGAGAAAAGTATGAGAAAGCAAGCAAAACCCATCCGTTATGGTCCTTCCAGGGTCAACTGTTCTTAACAACTTCATGTATTATCTCTTTTTATCTTTTTAAGATTTTATTTATTTATTTATTTATTTATTTATTTATTTATTTGAGAGGGAGGGGCACAAGCAGAGCATGGGGCAGAGGGAGAGGGAGAAGCAGGCTCCCCCTTGAGCACAGAGCCTGACTTGGTGCTCAATCCTGGGATCATGACTTGAGCCAAAGGCAGACGCTTAACCAACTGAACCACCCAGGTGCCCCTCCCTCTCCTTTTAAAATGCATTTTAATATACTTGCGATCACACTGTATCTACCTTGTTGAAGCTCGCTCCTTTACTCACTGATGTGCAAGGCTGTCAATCCCACAGAGGTTTAAACAATAGGCCTGGCACACACTGACAGCCTGGAACCCACACAGGAGAGAGAACTACTGGTTCTCCTTCAGTGTCATTTCCTCCAGGCCAGATACTAGGTCTTATTCAGCACCGTGGGCCCAGCCCTTAGCACGGTACCCAAAACATAGTAAGTGCTAAATACACGTGTGCTAAATACCGAATGGATGGACAAGCGGGGAAAGGATACTGATGTCATTGAGCAAAGGGTCCCTGACCTTGCCTGACACGTCCACCACGGAGTGGAGAGTCCCTGTAGACCCTCACCCTCCGCAGAGAAGTCCGCCCAAGCAAGCGCTAGGGAGCTGTGGAGACTGGTGATGGGGACAGCATGTACCCCACCCTCAGGCATCCACGTTCCAGTCTTCACCAAACCCTGTGCTCATCAAACGACAGGTGCCTGCCTGCAGGTTGCGAGCGTGCACCCACTCAGAGCGGTGTTCTCCGGGTCTGGTCTTTGGATCCGCAGCATCAGCAGCACCAAGAACCGATTAGAACAGGAAAGCCCGGGCAGCCCGGGTGGCTCAGCGGTTTAGTGCTGCCTTCAACACAGGGCGTGATCCTGGAGAACCGGGGTTGAGTCCCACATCGGGCTCCCTGCAGGGAGCCTGCTTCTCTCTCTGCTATGTCTCTGCCTCTCTGTGTGTCTCACATGAATAAACAAATAAAACCTTAAAAAAAAAAAAAAAGCAACAGGAAAGCCTCAGCCCTGTCCCAGACTCAGAGGTGGGGCCCAGCACCCTGGGCTTCACAAGCCCTCCAGGTGATTCCGCCGAAGCCAGCTTGAGCAGTGCTTCTCAGCTGGGGTGCGGGTGCGTATTCCAAGCACCTGGGGAACCCGTTTGTCCTCTGGTGCATGAGCCTCAGCCCAAGGTTCTGAGTTCATGGATTCTGGGTGCAGCTGCGATGTCAGAACGCTCCCGTGTGCCTCAAGGGCTTTGAGTGTGCAGCCTCAGAGGCCGCGGGGCCACCTCCTTTCTCCTGGACTCTTCTGCCTCCCAGCTGGGGGCCTCCTCCTTACCAAGGGCGGCATCGTAATGAGTCCCGCTGGCTTTTTTATTAGGGGACCTTTTATGCATACAAAGGCTTGTAGAGCATGGGACCCATGTGCCCGCCACCAGCCCGTCACGTCTCGTTATCTGACCAGGATCTGTAGGCTGAAGGTTGCCCACCTCCCGCCCCCCACATTCATACACTGAAGTCTTAACCCCCAGTACCTGAGACTGTGATTGTGTTTGGAGACAGGGTCTTCAGGGAGGTGATTATGCTAAAACGAGGCCACAGGGATGGGCTCCAATCTGCCGTGAACGGCATCCTTACAGGGGCGGTTAGGACGCAGCCGTGGACAGAGTGCAGGCTGCGTGTAGGTCTTCATCCTCCAGTCGGGGAGAGGGCTGAGAAGGAGCCGTCCCTGCAACCCCCCGAGCCTGGACCTCCAGCCTCCGGGAATTGTGAGAACATAACATTTCTATGGTTGAAGCCACTGAGTCTTCGGTCCTTTGTTATGGCAGCACCAGCAAACTGATGGTAAAGAAAAGCCCCAAACCTCAGAGAGTTGGAGCTCTCTGTACACCCTTCTGTCCCTCCTCCTCCTCCCTGGGATCCGCTGTCCTGACATTAGTCTCTGTCTTTGTCGCCGAGAGCCAGCACTGTAGTTGGGAGCATGGGTTCTGGACCCACGGTGACCCAAGGGAAACCAGCTTCTGCCGGCCACCTGCTGTGTGCCTTTGACTCATTAATTACCCCCCATCTCGGGGGCCCGCAGGGTCCTCACCCGCAGACTGGGAACATGAATAGTAGCTCATCTTAGCATGTTTTCAGGGGTAAACGAACTGTTTCTAAAACACCTAGAATAGGGTCCCTGGGTGGCTCCGTGGGTGAAGCGTCAGACTCTTGGTTGCCGCTCAGGTCACGATCTCAGGGTCCTGGGATCCAGCCCCGTGTCGGACTCTGTGCTGAGCGTGGAGCCTGCGCAGGATTCTCTCCATCTCCCTCTGCCCCTCCCCACCCCCACTCACGCACGCCGTCTCTCTCTCTCTCTCTCTCTCAAAAAAGCACCTAGAATAGTGTCTGGGGCCTTAAAAGCCCGTACAAGCGCTTGCTAAACACATGTATACTCTTACCACACCTGCATATATATGCACTTACAAAAGAGACATGAAATATTGCTTTACGTGTTTTTAACCTTTACATACATGGTAACCTTATCCATATGCTTCAGTCATGTGGGATTTTTTCTGTTTTAGTTCCAATGTCATTGCTCTAGATGCCTCCGCGTGGATACTGTGATTCTTGCTGCCCCCACTTTACTGCTGTGGCTCTTCTGGTCTCTCCATTCTCCCTGTGGTATGGAAGTCTCCTGCCTCACCTGGAAAGCTCCCTCCGTCTCCCTGGCCTCTTTGGACCCATGCCTAGAACATTCCCTGCCTTCCCAAGGATGCCCCCCTGGCCTGCACCCAGTCAACACCCCTTCACCTCCCGCTCTCCCTGAAGTCCTGGCTGCCTCCGGGATGCCTTTCACATCTGCCAGCTTGCTTGGCGGCTCTACTTCCATTTTCCATGGGACCGTATTTCAGAAGATCAGCACTTCCTACATTTCAAAGGATTTCCATAGCCGTGGTCTCCTGTGATGTCACTTAACAATCCCGGGATGAAGGTAAAGCAACACTATTCCTTTCCCTTTGCATGTGACGAAACTGAATCACGGAGAGGTTGAGTGACTTGCAGAAGGTCACAGAGCAAGTTAGAGGCACAGTCAGGACTAAAGCCCAGCTCTCCAGACTTTCAATGTTATGTTCTTAAAAAAAATATTTTAAGATTTTATTTATTTATTTGACACACACACACACACACACACACACACACATACAGCACAAGCAAGGGAAGTAGCAGATGGAGAAGGAGAAGCAGAGTCCCCACTGAGCAGGGAGCCTGATGTGGGGCTTGATCCCAGGGCCCTGAGGTCATGACCTGAGCTGAAGGCAGATGCTTAACTGAGTTATGCAGGTGCCCCAGCCCCCAATTTTTATTATAAAATTAATATCATGTAATGCTCATAACACTGGAGTTTTATCATTATTCCCATTCTAGGGATGACAAATTAAGTTTTCCTTAAAGCAGGGTCCCAGCCACTTACATCAGGGTCTTCTAGAGGAGTTGCTGAAAATACAGATTTCCAGACCTCACCCCATCTAGTCTAGTCTGATAGGGCCCTGGAACCTGCATGTTGATCACCTTTGCTGAGTGGGTCTAAGGCATGGTCAGTGTGAGAAACACTGGGCTCGACAGCAAGCCTCACCCTCCCTCTCACCCAGCATTTGGTGTGGCAGGCAGCTCCGAGCAGCTGGGCAAGGTCCCCCACAGCTGCCAGCGCTGGGGTGGGCACATCACCTGTGATGGCCAAGGTGGTGGAGGCCTGTACGCATGGTGCTATGACTGCCATCTGCCAGAAAACAAAGTCAAAGTGGCATGCCCAAAGTCATTTATTTAGTAGCAGGAACCGGACTCGAACCTGGTCTCCAGGCTATAAACCTGTGGTTAATCCCACTACTATTACCAAAAGTCACTCTAGAAAATTCACCTTTTGGGACACCTGGATGGCTCAGCGGTTGAGGATCTGCCTTCGGCTCAGGGCGTGATCCTATTGTCCCCAGATCGAGTCCCACATTGGGCTCCCTGAATGGAGCCTGCTTCTCTCTCTGCCTATGTCTCTGCCTCTCTGTCAGTGTCTTTCATGAATAAATAAAGAAAATCTTTAAAAAAAAATAGAAAATTCGCCTTTGGATACCTGGTAACCAAGTCACTGGGTAACCACATTGATATGATAGTAGGGATCACCAGTAGGAAGAGGCTTTACACGTAAAGACAGATCTGGGGAACTTCTAACCAAGATGGGGTAAACGAGGACTGGATTTATTTTCCAGCCTTAAAATACCTGGGGAAAAAAAAAACATAGGGAAAAAAATAGTGTTTGGGAGGCCTCAGTGGCTCAGTTGGTCAAATCACTGATTCTAGTTTTGAATCAGGTCATGATCTTAGGGTCGTGGGATTGAGCCCCATTTTGGGGTCCCCGCTCAGCTCTCTTTTCCCTCTCCCTCTGCTCCTCCTGCCTGTGCGTGCTCTTTCTCTCATAAATAAATAAATAAATAAATAAATAAATAAATAAATAAGTCACAGTCCTGCCACACCGAAGGTATTTTGGAGGGGCAAGGAGTAAAGCGATTCTTCCCAACAACTACCAGTTGGGAAAATGACACCGTTTTACCCCGAATCCTGTCTCTCTTCTTTTTTTTCTTTCTTTGTGGAAGAGAGTCATAAGCCTACAACAGAATTTTATTTTTTGGATAGACGAAAGTTCACTTTAAACCTCATTGAAAAAAAAAAAAATAAACCTCATTGAAGGAAAAAAAAAAAAGAAGTCTCTAAAGGACCCCGGGGTGGGATGCCCGGGTGGCTCAGCAGTTTAGTGCCTGCCTTCAGCCCAGGGCGTGATCCTAGAGACCCACATCGGGCCCTGCTTCTCCCTCTGCCTGTGTCTCTGCCTCTCTGTCTCTCTGTGTCTTTTATGAATAAATAAATAAATAAATCTTAAAAAAATATAGAAAAGGGGATCGTGAGCAGCTCGGGTGGCTCAGCAGTTTAGCGCCGCCTCCAGCCCAGGGCCTGACCCTAAGACCCAAGATAGAGTCCCACGTCAGGCTCCCTGCAGGGAGCCTGCTTCTCCCTCTGCCTGTGTCTCTGCCTCTCTCTCTCTGTCTCTCATGAATAAATAAAATTAAAAAAAAAAGAAAAGAAAAGGGGATCGTGCTCCCCCCACTCCCGAGCACGCAGTACAGGCCCTGGCCCCCAGCAGGTGCTCAGGTCCTATTTCCCCGGAAGAGGTCAGGGAGCAGGGGACATCGTGAGCCCTGGGGCTGCACACAGCACGAGACCGGCGCGGGCAGCGGAGCTGTTCCTGGGGGTCCCAGATGCTCTGTGACCAGGCTCTGAAGTTTCACAAGAAGGGAGGCCAGACGAGGGAGGAAACCAAACAGAGGAGCAGGGCGCAGAGAAGGACGGAGGGGAGGCCGCCTGCCCATGGCTTATGTCCAGGAGACAGAAATGGTTTGGGTTTTCATTTCTTTTGGGGGGGATAGAGTTTGCGGCCTGGGGGGAGAGATGGCCTGCTCAGCCAGCACCTCCTTCCGGAAGAGCCTGGCCCTCCTCACGCCACCAAACCGCCCCGCAGCGTGGCCAAGCGCTCGCCTACCGTCCCACGCGTGCTCCCCTCTCTTCAGGGTTTGCCACTTTTCCATCGGATCTCTCTCTTCCCTGCTCCCCTTTGCTCCTTCTTTTCTTCTTTCCTTTTCTGTGGGAGGAGGAGACAGGACAGGGACATCCCATGTCCCCCGCTGAGCCACCGCCCCCTCCCTTGGTCCCGCGTTAGCCCTTCATCGCTGCGTAACTACGGACAATGTGTAGAGTTGTGTTGGTTGCTAAAACTACCTATTATACAAATGGTTTCATTTTGCATGGATCCTTCTGCACCTTTCTTTTTTTGCTCAACGCTATTCGTGTGGCTACATGCAGCCCTGGGCTGTTCGTGGAGTGACTCATAGCGGTTCATTACCGCCACGTGAACCCCGGGAGCTGGTCTCTCCAGCCCTCTGTTCCCCTCCCTCCTCTACTGCCGGGCAGGCTCCACGAGAACGGGCCATCTTCTAGGTATTAGAACCGCACCTGGAAAAACCAGTTAATTCATCCCAAGAATTTGTCAACGCTTCATCAGCAAGCATTCCACTGTATAGGTGACCACGATTGTTTGGTCCGTTCTGCAGATGACATCTGCATTATTCCAGTATTTTTTCTCTTTTTGTTTTGTTTTGTTTTTTAGGTTTTATCTATTTATTTGAGAGAGAGAGAGAGAGAGAGAGAGAGAGAGAGAGAGAGGAATGAACAGGTGGGAAGGACAGAGGGAGAGGAGAAGCAGGGAGCCCAACACGAGGCTCCATCCCAGAGCCCTGGGATGGCGACCTGAGCCGAAGGCAGACACCTCACCGACCGAGCCCCCCGGGTGCCTGCAGCATTTTGCTCTTTTAAACAGGGCTTTTGCAGGGATATCCTTTGCCCTGTCTCCTTGTGCTCATGTAGGAAAGAATTTCATTCGTGCCCAAGAGGTGAAGCAGCTGAGTTATAGGTGAATATGTGTAGCTTCAAATTTATTAAAGCTGCTATGTGCTTTATGGCAAGACTTGTCATCACCACCACTTTATTATATATTTTATATGTAATCTATGTAATAGATATTTTTTAAACTTTTAATTAAAAAAATTTTTTGGTATTTAAGTCATCTGTACACCCCACGTGGGGCTCGAACTCACTACCCCGAGATCAAGAGTCCCATGTTCTTCTGACTGAGCCAGCCAGGCACCCACCCCTGTATTAGACACATAAAAAGCTGCGGACTTAACAGTTCTGACCTCAGAACTACGGTACTCAAATCCCTCCGGAATTTTTCCAAGCATAACCCGCGTACGTAACAGAGATCTCCTTCTCTTTTGGCAGGTGGGACGATGCCCACGTCCTCTCTGACAGCTGCTAGTGCTGTTGTCAGGATGCACCTCACCTCGTGAATCAGTCCTCTGTTGGTGGGTGTGAGGTTACGCCTGAAAACATCACGTATTAAGCACGTTTGTATGTCCCGCAGTTCTTTTTGCAGCTACGTATTTTCTTGGGCGGATGTGCTATAATTAACTAGTCACACGTGTTTGTTAACAGAATGGTATAAATCTTGTATTTTTCATAGGGAAGTTTCCCAAGAGTTGGAATTTCGGTCAGTGCGTTAATATTTCTTGTGCCTCTCATGTATTGCCAAAAGGATGATTAAAATTTAGGCTGCCACCCTCCTGGCAACTGCATTATGTAAGTATTGTGGCCGTTTTTGTTTTGTTGACTCGACCCTGAGTGTCCACATAGGCATGATTTTTCTCTTGGGAAAGGAAGCGGAGCCCTGGCACGCAGGTCGTAGATGGCAAATACTTGTTGAGAGCAAGGATGGCTCTCAGGAGGAGGCCTGGGTGCCATTCCAGGAAGAGGGGCATCCAGACACTGGGAGAGCTTATCTCCAACTGGAAAGAGATTAAAGACCCAGAGGCCTGGGGAGCCAGGCTGGGCTTCCTGGGGGCCACACTCCCTGTCCATTCCTGCCTGGGCTGCCCCTTGCCCTGGCTGCGGGGTGTGCGGCAGGGGAACCCACCAAGGGCCGAGCCAGCTGCGAGCCCTGTCCACCTGTCATGGGTGGGAAAGCTGCCGGGAACAGGAACGGATCAAAACGTGATGACAGTGGTTTGAAGAAGCAAGCCCCCTGGGCACCCCCCACCCAGACTGTCTACTCTCCAGCTGTGCAGGGGGGATGTGTAAGTCTCCGCCCCACACCACCACCCACAAGATGCCTGTGTCCTATTCCTGGCACTTGGGACTAGGTTACCTCAAACAGCAAAAGGCACTTTGCAGACGTGATTAAGATTTTTGAGATCAGCAGCTTATTCTGGAAAATCCGGGCGGGCCCAATGTCCTCGAAATGTAATTACGCACAGCGGCGAGAGGGGCAAAGCGGGAACAAGGAGATGTGACATCGTCACCACACACTTGGAAGATGCAGCCAAGGAAGGGCAGCAGCCTCTGCAAACCGCAAGAGCCAAGGAGAGGGCTTCTCCCCTAAAGTTTCCAGAAGGAACACAGCCCCGCCAGCACCTTGATTTAGAATCTTGACATCCAGATCGGTGGGGGAGTACATTTGGGTTGTAAACTACTGAGTCTGTGGTGATTTGTTATGGCAGCAACAGGACAGTGGGCCCACTAAGCCCCCGTGGCCCCACCTGTAAAGTGGAAATACTAATAGCACTTACTTTTTTTTTTTTTTTTTTTTTTTTAATTTATGATAGTCACAGAGAGAGAGAGAGAGGCAGAGACACAGGCTGAGGAAGAAGCAGGCTCCATGCACCGGGAGCCCGATGTGGGATTCGATCCGGGGTCTCCAGGATCGCGCCCCGGGCCAAAGGCAGGCGCCAAACCGTTGCGCCACCCAGGGATCCCACTAATAGCACTTACTTAATGTACTTTCTTTGAGGCTAAAACACACTAAGCTATTTTAAGTGTTTAGAAGGATGCGAGGCAAATAGTAAGTGTTCAGTAAACACCTGGGCAAGTCGCTTGACCTCCCTGGGCCAGGGATACCCGGGAACAGTGAGGCTTCTCCTGGGTGCAAATGTTCTCGGGGGTCCAGCCCACTCTGTCTTCCTGGACCTGTGGGATCCCACTGCCGCCCTCTCCTTGGCAGGCGCCTGAAGCCCTTGAACTGGGACAGAGCCTGGAAGGTGCCAGGACAGATACCATCCTGAAGCTCTGACCTGCCTCCCCCGGGGCACTGGAGGGGAAGCTGACTGGGGTCCATGGGAGTCAGGCTCCTAACCCCTGCAGCGGGTCATCACAGCAGAGCAGCCAGGAAGGCAAGAGATTGCACACCTTCCAGAAGGTCATGGCAAGTCGAAAAATCATCTCATCTAACAGAACAGTGATTTACCATGCTCAGAGCTTAGCACACAAGCACATGCTCACACGTACACACATAGCATGAGCACATGCCCCCCCCCCCACCCCTTGCACATGAGAAGTGATTCAATCTAGGAATGAGTAGTTTATCAGGGACCAAGTGGTTTCAAACAGAAATTTATTTCTCTGTATTTATTTTTCCCCAGAGGCTGGGGAGTCCAAGATCAAGGCCCCAGCAGATTTGGTGTCTGGGGGGGGTCTGCTTCTGAAGAGGGCTTTCTGCTTGCTGTGCCCTCACATGGTGGAAGGGGTGAGGGAGCTCTCTGGGGCCTCTGTCACTAGGGCACCGACCCCACTCGGGGGACTCCATCCTCATGACCTCATCACCCCCCAAAGGCCCCACCTCCTGATAGCATCACACTGGGGGTTAGGATCTCAGCACATGAATTTTGTTTTTTTTTTTGTTTTTTTTTTTTTTAAATTTTTTTTTTTTAAGATTTTATTTATTTATTCTTGAGAGATAGAAGGAGAGACAGAGCCAGAGACACAGGCAGAGACAGAGCCAGAGGGAGAAGCAGGCTCCATGCACCGGGAGCCCGACGTGGGATTCGATCCCGGGTCTCCAGGATCGCGCCCTGGGCCAAAGGCAGGCGCCAAACCGCTGCACCACCCAGGGATCCCCAGCACATGAATTTTGAAGGGACACTAACCATGGCAAGAACACACGTGTGCACACAGACACCCACAGAGACCAGTGCAGACACACACATGCTCCCAACAGCGCCAGGAGGGGCAGACCTATGGACTCCCTGTTTTCTAGATGAAGAAGCTAGAACACAGAAGGGAGAAGGCTTGTGCAAGGTCATCCCATTGGTTGGAGCCAAGCAAGGCCAGAACCCGGGCTCCACCGTCCTGGGACCAGCAGTGCTGGGGGGTGGTGACCCAGGGGTTCCTTCCTAGTCCCCTCCCGCCCCTCCTGCCCCTGCTCATCCCCCCGTCTCCGGGTTGCACACAGGCTCGAGTGGAACTGCATTCACGACAGTGCCAATTGCGTTTGATTTCGAGGGTCAGGACTCTGTTGTCTCGGACTCCCCTCTACCAGGCCGGAGGGAAGGAGCTCCACCTCACGGCATTCTCCTCTCAGCATAAGTTTGGTGGGATGGGGTCCGGCTTTTCTTTCTCCGCTGCCCCCCCCAGATGTTACCTGCGGCCCCATGATGTGCTTAGTGCTATGGGGAGCCCAAAGAGGGCAGATCGGCCGGGGCCTGGTAGGACCTTCAGTCTGTGCGGCGGCCGCAGGTGAAGGTGCAGGTGCAGGTGCAGGTACAGGTGCAGGTGAGCAGCCGAGGGCAGGACACCCCCCTCTCCCCCCAGGGGCTGGACGGGGCCACACCGGATTAAGGGGCAGAGGCCAGGCCAGGCCCCGGGCCATCTCCATCCTCGCTTTCATGGTCACATGTTGGTTTGATTAAAAAAAAAAAAAAAAGGCAAAATGCTTCAGTGTTATTTTTCAAAGTCCATGACCAGCGGCCTCAGAACCACTGGGTGGATCTGCTCAAAGTACAGAGTCAGGGCCCCGCAGGCTCCACCCCTGCTGCGGGCAAGTGGGGAGACCCCCAGGTGTGGGGGAGGACTGCCAGTCGGGGGGCGGCGGTGGGGAGCACTGGGCACCTGCTCCCGGCGTGGCTCCCCAGGACCTCCAGGCTGGCGGGGTCGCAGGGGGTGGTGGGGGGCGGTGGGCAGCTCCAGCCGGGAGGCCTGCCCTGCGGGGAGGGTTCTGCGACCTGGGGTGAGTTATCATCCCATCAGCATTTCCCAGCCTGACTCATGGAAGGGAGTGAACTTCCGTGGAAAGGCGGGGGGCAGGGGGGGGAGGGCAGAGGAGGAACTTCTACGAGAAGTTTCATTTTTATTTTTAAACTCACAGCTCCACCTTTGACCTTCATTGGTGTGTGGGTGACCCGCGGGGACAGCTGTCTGTGAAAGGCCCGGCTCCAGACCCCGCAGCCTCTGGGCCTGAGACCAGCACCGGCCGCACTGCCCCAGACCCCCAGTGCACCTGACTTCTGGGGCAGCTCCGCTGGGGCGGGGGGTGTCTCCCTCTGTGTGGTGTGGGTGGTGCTGTCGGGGAGACTAAGAAACCCCTGCTGGGGCCAGAAGGGTTTCCTCCACAAAGTGGGGGGAACCAAGAACAATTTTGTTTTGTCTTCAGTTGTTGGTAAAGTTTTTTTTTTTTTTTAAAGATTTTATCTATTTATTCATGAGAGACACACACACACAGAGGCAGAGACAGAGAGAGGCCTATGTGCACAGAAGCAGGTTCCCTCTGGGGAGCCCGATGTGGGACTCGATCCCAGGACCCCAGGATCACCACCTGAGCCAAAGGCAGACGCTCAACCACTGAGCCACCCAGGCGCCCCTGTTGGTAAAGTTCTCATTGGCCCAAGAAGCTGAGAAATCTCCTTTTTGCTCCCGATGTAAGAAGAAGCAAAAGCAAAAGCAAGGATGTTTAGCACTTTCATCTTCCCCCTGCTGCCCGATGAGGTAGTGGGTTCAAGCTTCCTCTTCTAAAAGCACTAGGAGCAGTTAAGAATGATCTGGAGGTAGAAGGGAGGGAGCTGTGCCAGGCACCTTGACACGAGCAGCAGGCTGAGGGAGGCGGTTATCACGTACAGGACCCCGGATTTATACTGGACCGGATGCAGGTCTTCTATTTTATGAAAAAGAGATATTTTTCAAAGTAAAACACACACACACTTCACAAATTATTCAGGAGGGCCTATTGTAGAATGCCCCAAGTTGTCCGTTCTCTGTTCATTTTGTGAGGCCAGCGGCGGAGGCCACGCTTCATGGACAAAGTAGGGGCTGAGGGGCAGGCCGACTTGCCCAGAGTCCCTCACCTGTGAGGGAGACACCCCACCTCAGCCCCAGGCCTGGAGGATCCGAAGCCCACATCGCCGCTTCCAGAGGCCACAGAAATGCTGAGTTCAGCCCAAACTGACCAGCATTACCAGAGAGGTAATTTGACTGGCTTTCAAGGCTTTAGGGTCTGTGATTCCTGGAAGTCCCATCTTCTTGAAGACACGTTCATGTCGAAGAGTGGAAGGAAAAGACCACCCCCAGAATGGGAGAACCACCCCCAGAATGTTTGCAAATCATATATTTGAAAGGGACTTGTATCTAGGATACATAAAGAACACCTACAACACATTAACGGAAAGACAAACAAGCTAGTTCAAAAATGGGCCAAGGTTCTGGGTAGTCCTTTCTGTAGAAGAGTTTGCACAAACTGAGAAAACACGTGCGAGCGGCACCCAGAGAAAGAAATAGAATATAGTACCTGCACCCCGAAGTCCACCAGGTTCTGTAGGTTCCCCTTGGGGCAACGGCCGTTCCTGGCTTGCAGCCCACATGGATGGTTTGCCAGACAGAATCAAAGTGCAGCCTCCAGAGTCTGGCTTCCTGCACTCAGCACGGGGGCACCCCTGTGCGCCGGTACGGTGGTCGCCCCCATCACCTTGGGCGATCAATCCGTTTCTGTGCCCGTGGTACTGCTGAGGACGTCTGGGCACTCTCGAGGTTTCCACGGTCACAGAGTCCCGCTATGGACACTCTGCCCTCTTGGTCTGCGTGTGCACACGCTTCTCCTGGGGAATCTCTGGGTTCTGGGGCATCTCTGGATGTCTCTGGGCCCTGGGGCATCTCTAGGTCCCCAGAGTGTCGCTGGGTCTCAGGGCGACTCTGGGTCCTGGGGTGTCTCTGAGTCCTGGGGCATCTCTGGGTCCAGGGTGGTCTCTGGGTCCTGGGGTGTCTCTGGGTCCCGGGGCGTCTCTGGGTCCCAGGGCATCTCTGAGTCCCGGGGTGTCTCTGGGTCCCGGGGCATCTCTGGGTCCAGGGTATCTCAGGGCAACTCTGGGTCCCGGGATGTCTCTGAGTCCCAGGGCAACTCTGGGTCCTGGGGCATCTCTGGGTCCTGGGGCATCTCTGGGTCCTGGGGTGTCTCTGGGTCTTGGGGGGTTTTCTGGGTCCCGGCGCATCTCTGGGTCCGGGGTAGTCTCTGGGTCCCGGGTGGTCTCTGGGTCCGGGGTGTCTCAGGGTCCGGGGGCATGTGTGTTCAGCTTTAGTAGACAGATTCCCAGGCAACTTCACTTTCACCCTGTCCCTATTTTCTGCCTCCTGCCCGACTCCCCCATCCATCTTCCCCTCTCCTTGCAAGCTGGCTCGCCCACCCCAGCATCTTCCCCTTCGGGCTGGACCAGAGGAGGCCTTGGCTTTAGGGGGAAAGGGAACCCCAGGCCACCGGCCCACTGTGGAAGGGAAGGCCTGGGGGCACCTGCTGCAGACCCTCCAGAGCCTTCCTCCTCGACCCGACCCGAGAGCCGAGGTCCAGGCAGGGCCGCAGTCGCCTGGCGTCGGGGGCGGAGCGGCCAGGGGAGTCCTGCGCTCGGAGTTTTCTAAGGGGACCCGCCGAGCAGGAACTCAGCCCGCACATTCGGACAATGCATTCTTGTGAATCTTTGTCCCGCGGCTTAGCGGCCACAAAAAGAGGACCATTGTCCAGGCGCCTGTTTACTGGGTGGGAGTCAGCAATGTGCAGTGCAAGTGGGCAGAGCAAATGTGGATCAGAGGCTCCGGGGCCTCGGCCCTCGCTGGGGCGGGTGCTCCCCAGGCCTTTGAAAGCCAGATGCTTCCCCTCTAACCTGACCCCCCTCCGGCGGGTGCTTTTGCCAGGTTTCGTGCAATCGCTCATTCAAGGAACATTTAGGCACCAACCGCATGTCAAGCGCGGCGTACGTTTGTTTGACTTTTCACCTGTCACTGGGGAAAGTGAGGTGTGCCCACCCCCCACCGCCGTGCATGGGGGTCACCTGGGGATGCCGGCTCCCTGCAGACTCCTGGGCCGCCTCTTGAGACTCAGAACGGTTCTCAGATCCTCAGTCTCTGAGGACAGGGCCCCCCCAGTCTGACTTGAACCCGAGGCCCCCAGATGATGCTAGTGCAAGCCCGAAGAGCTGGCCCTAATGTATTTTCAGGCCAGCGTGCAGACGGCACACGTGCGATCTCCGTTCTCAGATCTGCTGGGACCTGCAAGGCGGCACTGAAAATTCTGTCCACGGGAGCGGGAAGCCCAGCGCGGCCCAGCACGGCTTCTCCCGGGGCGCTTTTGCAGAAGGTCAAAGTTTTGGGCTTCTGAGCCCCAGTCTAGGGTTTTTGCTGTGTGGTAAGATTTTTGCAAAACAGCTGTGTTTATCTGAGCTTTAATTCCTGTTTTCAGGAGCTTGAGTGTTTCGATGTTTGCTTGCACACGAGGCTGCTGTGCTCACGGAGGCCAGCTCCCTCGCTGCTGCCTGCTGCCCTTTCGACACCCACCGGGACCCCGGGCCAGCCCCACCTCTGGCTCCGCTGCAGAGCAGCTGCAAGGATGCTCCCCAGGCCGGGCCGGCCCTCCGCAGGCCAACCCCCTGCTGGTTCACGACTCCGGCCTCCCGAAGGCTGACGTGTCCACAGGGGGCTGGGGCTGGCTGGCCTTGACTCCTTTCCCTTCAGAAAGGGCAGCCAGGGAGCCCAGTAGCAACACACAGACAGCCCCGGGTCATGGCTGGCGGCCACCCGGGCCCTGAGCTCGGGGTTCAAGTCAGATCCCTGCCCTGCTCACCTGGAAGGCAGGGAGGAGACCAGTCCAGAGGCTCAGGGCAGGTGAGGGGTCACCGTGCAAGTGGGGGTGCCCACCACTCTGGGGGCCCCTCCGGCCATTGCAGGGGAGGAGCACTCTCTCTCCAGCCTGCCCTGTGAGCTCGTTGCCTTCACCCCCCATCAGCAGGGGAGGGGGGGCTTCAGCTGGAGGGCAAACTGCTGACCCCAAGCAAGCTCCCCACGGAGAGAGGGGGGCCCCCCAACTGACCAGTGCCTCTCCATCCCCGTCTCCCCGCCTCCCTGCAGGCTCCTCTTTGCAACCACAGGCCGGCAGCCTCTTGATGCAAAGTGTTTGGGGAACTTGCACCCTCAGATAGGTGGCCTCGCCGGGGGTGGGCACAGGGGCAGCCCAGGCTCATCTGCAGAGAGGGGAGCCCGTCAGCTCAGAATTAGCTGATCCTGCAGACCCGGGGGAAGAAGATTCCACCTGGGAGGGATGAGAACACCCGCGGGTGGGGAGCAGCAGAGATCGAATTGTAGGTACCCTCTCTCCTCCACGCACCCCTGGACGCGGTGTGGGCTAGAGGAGAATCGAGCAGGCAGGGGCGGGGGGGGGGCAGGCTGCTGCTGAGGCCACCTGGACTTGGGGTCACCGTGCCACCATGAGTGACCCTGAGCCAGGCAGCTCAGCTCTGCGGGCGGACGTGCCTCAAGAGGATTTTCGCCCACGGAGGACCGAATGCACACACAGAAGTGGGCTCATCCACCATCTAGGCCTCAAAGGCCCGAGAGCCCGGAGATGAGAGGTTCCTCCGGTTTCCAGCATGGCTGGGGGAGGGCCGTCCGTGGCTCCCAGCGCTCCACGGCGACAGGTCTGTAGTTTCCACCAGACACCGTCCCAGGTGTACAATAATACAGAACCAATGGAACCAGGGCAACACCGATTAGAGAGAAAGCTGCTGCCCCTTTGCCTGAATGATCCAGAGGATTCCACTAGCCCGTCCCAGAAATACCCCGAGAGTCACTGGTTCCCAGGCCAAAGCCCACTTGCCCGGCAGCACGGCTGGGCGGGCCTACCTGGCCCAGGTGTGTGACCAGCACCGTGTCCACTGAAGCTCAGGGCAGGGAAGTGGAGGATGCCAAACGCTTCGGGGGCTTCGGTGCTGTAGCCTCGGGGGTTGCTCACCTCTGTGCCTCTGGCTGGAACTTGGCAATGCGACTAGGAACTTTCTAGCACAGCCTTGGTGCCAGACCCACTCTTTTAGACTCCTGACTTGGTCTTTTACCAGCCATGGCACCTCCCATGTGACAGTGAGCCCTTCCGAGCCTCGTTCTCGGGCTCTGTAAAGTGGAGGAGTGCACGCGTGCTTCTTGATGGGTTGAGGGATAGATGAGGTCATACAGGTCCAGCCCCTGGCCCTGGGGCTGCTCCCCACCCTCCCTCTTTTTTTTTTTTTTTTTAAAGATTTTATTTATTTATTCATGAGAGACACAGAAAGAGAGAGAGGCAGAGACACAGGCAGAGGGAGAAGCAGGCTCCATGCAGGGAGCCTCTCGTGGGACTCGATCCTGGGTCTCCAAGGTCATGCCCTGGGCTGAAGGCGGCGCTAAACCGCTGAGCCACCTGGGCTACCCCCGCCCTCCCTCTTCACATGGAGTGGGTGCAAGGATGGGGGGGGGGAACCCCCAAATGCTGAGATCTATGTTTTGCAAGCTGAGGAACGCAATGGACATTTTTATGCATCCAAAGCGAGCTTTTACACAGGAGCTGGACTGATCTGTTATCCATCCCCCCACAAAGCACAGCCAAGCAGTCTTGCTTCTCTCCACATGGAACACAGTGGACAAGTCACAAAATGGTTTGATTTCAGATGTTTGGGATCAACTGAGAATATGTTTATTTAAAAGCAATTTTAAATATTAAAAAAAGTAGAAATTAACACATACAGTACTGAAAAAACAGTCACATTAAATACATGTGAAATGACAAGCGTACTGATGTCTGGTGGTAACATCCAGATGAGAGTTTGGAATTTACCTGGTGGCGCTACGGGATCCCTACACAACATGTAGAAGTTCTAGGCAATAAAAAAATAAATAGCAATTGCTGTTCAACAGTAAAATAAGATACAGACTATTTGCAGAATGTAACTTTCCCCTCTGGGGGAAAAAAAAGAACTAATTAACTATTTTTTTTTTTCCATAAGGTTCCATAACCTTCAAAATACTATATCATGTACAGGATTGCAGATCGTGGTTCACTTATCAGACTCACACCCGACCGAGATCACCAAAGGTATTTATACTTAGCTTTCCTATGTCCCGCAGTAAGCTGGGTTAGAGAGAACTCAGATTCCTCATGAAAACAAAAACAAAACCGGGGCGGGGAGGCATTAAAAAAAAAATGCGTTTGTGTAAAGTTGTTGCAAAAGAAGAAAAGAAGAACAGACAATGACTCCATGTAATTTTAGACATCTAGGTTTTGAGTTTTTTTTTTTTTTAGAAAAACCAGTTTATTTTGAGATCAGCTGGAAATACGGTAGGCCACGAAAACGAATAGTTCTTGAACGCAACTAAAAACGTGTACTTGAATGAACCAGGGCCCTAAGTCACTCCGGACGGAGACCTCCTGTCCTGACACCAGCGCGGCCTGCGAGCAGGGGCTGCAGATGCCCCGGGAAGGGCTCCCCGACGCCCGCCTTCTGTGCGGGGAGCTCATGGGGTCACCCCCCCACCCCGCCACGGGCGACAACTGCTTAACATCACTTTCCAGAACAGCTGAGATGTTGTGTTGCAGGTTTGTCATGCAAGGTTTACCTATCAGGTGGTTATTCGAAGTTTTCATAGTACTCACTTAAGCGGAACTAAATCACTATTCACTGAGCGCGGAGACGCTGCTACGGGGGCTTCTCCGAGGGGTCGGTGGGGAGTTGTGCTTCTGTGAAGTGGACCTTTCCCTCTCGCCGCCGAGGTTAGCTGCTCAGAACTCTTAGCTCTCGGCGCTGTTGCCAGCAAAGCAGTTTAAGCAAACGTGATGCCAGAGGGACACACGAGCCTGGCAATCAAGAGAGCAGCCCCGCTGCCCTGGGAGGGCGGCTACTGTGTTCTTTCCAGAACCCGGACTGATGGCCGCGAGCCGGTCCTCACGGTGTTGGCACCAGGAGGCCGTGGAGGCAGACTCGCTGCGGGGAGGCCGCCCGGTCACGGCACTCGGCTGGGACCTGGCTTGACGGTGCCGCGTCTACGCAACGGAGCGTAAGCCCGGGAACCTCACCTATGACTGGGGCGTGATCTAGAGCACGGGGGAGAAGAGGCTGCTTGGGGCACCCGGGCTCGGTGGTGGGGAAAGCGTGGGGGCTGGGGGGTGGGGGCCTGACCTTTGAATCCGTCATCTTCGTGAATCCGTCTTTCACGAGCTTAAAACTGACCAGGGGACAAGACTAAGAAAATAATTTAAGTTGACGTATCGGATGCTTTTAACACGTGTGCGGGATGCGAATTCAGCATAGGATATGGAACTTCACGCTCTGGGAAAGCCAAATGACTGACTAGAAACAGGTGTTGTTGCGACCTTATAATTTCTGCTTTAATGGCGATCAAGTTAAAAAAAACGTACAGTTCCACTTGTCCGTACTATTCCTTTATAAAAGGCAGACCTCAGGTAAGCTTCTAATGCATGCATAACGTGGAGGCTAATGTTTCCTGGCGGTCCTCGGTTCCTCAGAGTTGAACTTCATCAGATGCGTTTTAAGCTTTTGTCAAAATAGTCGTGAAGGATATGTTATTTCTGCATAATGAGGTAATATCTCAGGGGCGGGCACGCGTCGCCAGAAGACAGTATACAGCCACCTGGCCTACCCTGCGCGAGGCGGTGGGGACCGTCAGGTGCCACCGAAGGTTCTGGGTCGGTGGACACTTTGCCGGAGGAGTAATAACACTTACACACTGAGCCGAGCACTTCTCTCTGTAATAAATAGCCACGTCGGCTGCGGCAGCTGTAAACCGTGTCCCCAGCTAGCACTACGGGCTGCTCTCGCGGAGCTGCGAGTCTCACCTGGACAACAGAACCCACCTGTCTGCTAAGGCTGCGCTGCGGGCAACGCGGCTGCCAATACTGTTTGGTGAGGAACAGAGCCGCCCCCCCGCCCCGCAGCGGTGGCCGGAGACCCTCTCTCCGCAACGCCAGCAGCTCCTGCGCTCCTGGGTTTGTCTGTCTGCTGGGAAAGGGCATCGGGATGGAAGTGCCGGGCCCAGGCCCCCCACCGCCGGCGAGGGCGGAGCCCACGGGGTATTTACAGCACACACCGAGTCCCCTCCTGAGGTGGCCCTTCCGGGAGTCTCTCGCTCTGTAACAGCAGCTATATACACACGTGTGCACGGGGTTACGTGCGGGCAGCAGTCTCGCGTGAGGATGTGGACAATCGTCGGGCTCTGCTTTCTGCTAGTCGGACAGGATGTGAACAAAGGACACCGGGAAGACCCCCTTCCGCTCGGGCTGTCCTTCGATGTGTCCGATCTGCAGGGAGGAGAGACAGGGGTCAGGCCGCCCCGCGGAGCCCACGCGCGCCTGGACTGGGCCCCGAGGCCCGGGGCGGGGCGTGCGCTCACCCTGCCCCGCTGTCAGCTGCGTACGGCCGTAACACAAGGTACAACCGCTCCGGCACTTGCACGCGGATGTCACGGAGCACACACGGCGGGCCCGTGAGGCAGCCCCACCCGGGATCCTCATCCTGTCCGCCGAGGTCTACACCCACCCCCGATGGGGGGGAAGAACCCACCTGTGCGCTCACGCAGGCTGCAGACCCCTGAGTGCATCCCCCCCCCCCGGGGGTGCGACTGCCGTTCTGGCCCCGTGACCTCACACAAACCTTGCGACGCCTCCTGTTTGTAAAACGGGGCTAAGATACCCTTTCTTCCCAGGCCTGTTGGGAGATTCTATGAAAAATCACACAGATGCGAAGGGCTGGCTCTGGCCCAGGGCTTGTTTCCTGGCTGCCGTGGGGAAAGGAGACGGGGAGGGCCTGACGTGGACGGTGGCCTCTGCGGCAGCTCCGCCGTCCGCCGCCTGCGCCTGTGACCACGGCCGCCTGCGAGGACTTCCTAACTACCTCGGACCGAGAGGCGCTGCGTTAAGGGAATCCTCGCCCGAGCCTTCAGCAGAGAGCGCGGACACGCACAGACAGGAGGGTGGCTTGACGGGCCGGGCCAGGCCAGCTCCCACCTCCGTCCACAAGCCCCCGTGGTGTCGGCGGTGGCTGGAGCTGGAGCTGTGGGCTAGCCTGCGCTGCTCCCTTTACCTACGGGGCGGTCACCTGGGCAGCCACCTGGGCTACTGTGCACGGTTCTCTCACCTTGAGGGTGGACCCGACGGCAAGACCTCACTTACCCACCCGGGGGGTGGGAGTGGGGGGTGGTCTTAGTTGGTGTCCTGCCCGTGAGAGGATGTGTGAATCAGAAATCTCTGGTGGCATGGGCAGCATTATTTTCACGTCTGGCTCGGCAGATGTGCTGACGGCACACAGAATCTCCACCAAGGGCAGCCCTGGTGGCTCAGCGGTTTAGTGCTGCCTTCAGCCCGGGGTGTGATCCTGGAGACCCGGGATCAAGTCCCACATCAGGCTCCCTGTGCCTGCTTCTCCCTCTGCCTGTCTCTCATGCATAAATACATAAAATAGTTAAAAAAAAAAAAAAAAGAATCTCCACCGAGGAGGATGCTAGAGGCATCAGGGAAAACTTTCCACTTAACTCGCTCTGGGCCCTCTGCTGTTGTTATCAGATTCCTAGCGAAGGATCCGACCACTGCTTGTTTATAGTAATACCAGCGTATCACCAAGCGAGTTCTTGGGACACCCTTGGGAGGCAGGTTACTCCTGTCTCATTTCTGAGCAGGAAACAGGCTTATGGGAGGGACGTGCCTTATTGGAGGCCACAGAGCTACAAAGTGACTCCCGCCGGGGTCTTCAGAGCCCACCTCCTTGTTGTGATTCTAACCTGGCTCTCTAGCAGGCTCCACGCCAGGAGCCGGCTGGACCTGGGAGAGGCAGGAAGGGCCACTGGGGCCGGGCCGCCCCCCACCCCCGAGAGAGAGAGAGGCCTCATCACTTCCTCCGGGATGTCTCGGCTGCAGCACTGTGCACATTGCAGGCCAGTCATCCTGCTCTCCCAAGCACCCCTGGCTTCCACTGGCCAGAGGCTCAGAGCACCCACCCTCCCAGGTCCTGACAGTCGGAACTCTGGGGGGCAAAGCTGCCCGGGCCTCTGAGCCGCTGCTTCGGTCCATGCAGAACCTGTGATCAGGAGTCTGGAGGTGCTCTCCAGGCCCAAAGGAAGAAAAGCCAAAGGAGCACACATGCCTGCTGCGTGTGGACGTGTGTTTGCATGTGTGTACACGTGTGCGTGCACCTGTGCTTCGGGCCCTGGCAGGCTCTGCTGGCTCAGCTGTGAACCGCAGGTCCCTTCCTCAGCACATAGAACGGGTCCCTCCCGTTCCCGTTCCTGTCCCTCCGGGCAGGTGGGACCCAGGCTGAGAGGAAGCAGCATCCCCAGCCAGGAGAGACACCTGCCACGGTGGCCACCACCCACGGTGCCTCTGGCCTGCCGGTTGTCACAGGAGGCTCAACCCTGACAGCCTCAACAGCACAGATGCGTCGGGCTGCCCTTGGAGCCGCTGAGAATCTCCAAGCTGTGTGAGGACACTTGGGCAGCAGGTTTTAATGTAAAAGGGATTTTTGTAGATATTTCTGTTTACTCCCGTAAAATCAAGGGAGGAGGGTATCATGCCCCACTTTACAAAGGCAGAACCGCCGGATTGAGGATGGAGCCCCCGGCCCTGACGCCTGGCCCAGGATGGCCTGACACGGGGACTCGGGCTCTGAGGTCAGAGATGCTTCCGAAGGCTGACTGCCTGCCTCCGACCTGTGTCACATGCTTAACCTCGAGCCTCAGTTTCATATCTGAAAAAGCAGGAAATGCCTGCGGCTCGCAGGTTGTACGATCACGAGGGCAAAGCACAGGCGCACGTTCGTTCTCCCGACCCGGTGTCAGAGCTCCACGCCTGTGTTTCTAGCACAACTCGGGGAGAGAAGACGCCCCACGAGAACGCTGGCGGACAAGTGAGGACCCCGGTCCCCGGGGGCGCCCACCCGAGGCGGCCTGGTACATACCCACCACTCCTGGTCCTCCTCCCCTGTGACGACAATCACTTCCCCCTCCATGAACGTGAGCTCGTCGTCATTGTCCGCCTGGCAGTCGTAGATGGTCTTCACTCGTCTCACCTTGTTTTTCCCCTTTAAGAAAGAACCTGGGTTTTAGCTGGACAAAAGCACACAGTGGCCTTGGGCCCGTGACTTGCCTCCACGTCTCCTCTGTGGAGGGGGCGGCAAGCGCGCGGGGGGCTGTGTGCTCCCCCACTCTGTGCCCCCCACATCAGAACAGAGGAAACCACGAGTGGGGATCGAAATCCAGCCTCGCCCAAACCCCTGAAGCACCCTGCCCTCCCCCACTCCCGAGAGCAGCTTGCAGAGATGACAGCAGAGTCTAAAAATGGTTTTGGGAAACATGATGTAAAGAGAAATGTGCAGCTTCTGCATACTGAATGCACAGCGTAAACAAATTTCTCAGTCCCCTCATGCAAAGTACCAAGTCAGCACATGCTGGTTAAACAGGGCGGCGGCCCAGGCTGGGAGGATTCTAGGCAGTTGCCCAAAATGTTTTAATTTCTGATCAGTTTTCACTTGTACTTTTATCTGCGGGACGTCTGGTTCTCTGCAGACAGACGGGAATGGAGAAACCATCTTCCAAAGGAGATTTTTGGTGCCTCACTGATTAAATAATTTGTTTTTTTAAAAAAAGAAAAAAGCAAGCCGTGGCTCTCAATGTGTTGGGTCAAGTGACTTCTCTCTGTCCCTGGTTTCTCCCTAAGTCACCCCACTCCCTCCTGCGGTTCCTCCCGGGGCGCGAGCGGTGGGGCTGGTGGGGCAGAGGAACCGAGGCCTTGCGAGTCTTCGTTGTCTCGGGCCCATGGCCCCTAGGTGATACTTGATAACGGGGAGGATGAAATGAGGTCATAAAACAACTGGCAAGTGCACGGCACGCGCTGGGATCCCGTACATCGAGGTGCCTGGCGGTGCCTGGGCTCTCGGGACATCACCCCCGTGAAGAGCAGAGGCGTCTGCCGCCGTACACACAGACTGCGGTGGTCACCAGCCCGAGGGACAACGGGCTTTGTTTTTCCTGCCCTTCCCTTAGCGTGGAAGTGACACACTTTTACCGCAATGCTGATTTGATAATGAGCGAGGGCGGATCCCCTGTGTGCAGTGGGAGGCCTTCCGGTTCCTCACTAACCGTGCTCCTCAGCCGTGGGGGTGCAGCCGTGGGCGGTGCAGACAGTACACTGAATGCTCCCGGGGCGCTTTCCCAAAAAAAGAGTGGTTTTTTTTTGGGGGGGGGAAGCATTTTTATATTAAAATAACATTGGTATATTGTAGAGTAGAGAGCATTTCAGGAAAAGGAGGGAATGTGGGGTGTCAGCCGAACTCTGCTTGTGCAAGTCTCATTGGGCTTTGCCTCTGGTTCCTCTGGGAAGATGCGGGGAGAGCTGAGTGGGAGATTTTCAGAACCCTGAGAGGGAACCTGCCTTCCTGTGACTCTAAGAAAGGGAAATGTCATCCTCCAGGCTCTAAGACAAGTGTGCGCGTGCTGCCGCTCATCCCTCACTGCACCGAACTGCCCGTGAGCTCAGCGGCTGCATTAGCTCCTTCCTGTGTACCAGGGGACCGGGCTCAGAGAGGGTAAGGAACGCGCCCAGGTCACACAGTGAGAGCGGGAGCTCAGGGCGGGTCCTGAAGCCCGCCCGGCTGGAGCCCAACACCCGCGTCCCTAACCGCTAGACTCTGCTCCACCACCATGCCTGAACCACAGCCAGCGTAGGTGAGCAAGCTCGTGATTTTTCTGTGTTAGCTGGGGCACAGACTCTCCCGCCAGGTTTCGGAGAGCAGCGGAGTTTTGCAAAAGCCTCAAAATTGATGTCTACCCACCGTATTGATTTTCCTGGGCAGTGGTACGGGCGTCTCTGGCAGAGTGGGCGTGAGGTCATTGGAGTCTTCAGATGCTTGCTTTTGGATGGCGTCTCGGGACTGCACATTTGGGGAGAGATCTGCCGGGTGTGCCTTCTGCGTGACGTCGGGGGGCTGCTGCGCCTTGGGTGAGACATCTCCGGTCTGGGGTTTCGCCAGCAGGTCCCCCAGCTGCGGTTTGGGAGGCAGGTCCTTCATCTGTGGCTTGGGAGGTAAGTCTGCCAGCTGGGGCTTGGGTGGCAGGTCGCCCAGCTGCGGCTTGGGGGGCAGTTCTCCTGGCTTCGGTGGCAAATCTCCAATTTGGGGCTTGGGAGCCAGTTCTGTGGGCTTCGGGGGCAGGTCTCCAGGTGGTGGCTTCTGCGGTAACTCTGCCAACTGCGATGACTTCTGGAAGATCTCGGGCGGGATGTTGGCTTTATCTAGGGAGAGGTGATGGCTGGTTTCTGTTTTCCTTAGTGCCACTGTGGGAAGCAACCACAGAGAGCAAGGTCACCAGAGGGGACCCCGAGGTGGGGAAGCGCTGCCCCCTCCTTCGGTCACCGGGAGGACCGATGGAGAGTGAGTGCCCGTTCTTAGAAGATGAAAGTTGGAAGCCTAGAAGGCGTCCACGGGACCGTATGTGATTTCGTGCCTCAGTTACATAAGAACAGGATGTCCAAACTAATCCAGAATTTAAAAAAAAAAAAATGACTATAATACAAACAGGTTACAGAAAATTAGAAGGATAGAGTTTAAGTTTTCTACAAGCCTGCCACCTAAATGTAGCCATTGACGGTAATGTGCCGTATTTCCTTCTGGACTTTTCTACGTGTTTTCCATAGGTAAAACTTTCATCTGCTTTTATCTGCACACCGCTTTAGCGAGAGGCAGGCATATGCCAGGTCAATAAAATTCCTCTGGCAGCAGTACATAATTTTTAGGGTTGCATTCTGTTCTGTAGCTGTAGCAGGATTCGTGATGAATGCCCCCGTCTCTAGGATCCCTATACTACAGGAGTGGTGAAAGGCCTCTCCTCTCGCCTCCTCCCCACCACCCCCTGAGCTAACCTCTGTTACATTTTGGTGATACAACCACACGTACTTAGGAAACCACACACCGGATTACAACACACACTTTGTCTGCAGCTTCGTGTCTTGCCTACTCAATATGTTTGGGAGGATTTCCTAGGCAGGTCCTCTCTATTCTCTGTACGGCCACGGCTTTGTAATTCTGCACAGCTTGGGGATTCTAGGTTGTGGAAGCGTTCCCAAGGCTTTTTGCACAGCTTTGTCGGTAGGACCGAGGGCACTAAGGACATGTCTCCAAGTGCAGCTCCACAACTTACTGAATTTGCTGTGTGATCTTGGGTAAATTACACAACCTCTCTGTGCTTCACCTTCCTTATTTCTAAAACATGAGTTAATACAGGTAAAAAATTGCCAGTATCATATAAGAGTATTATCTTTACTGTCAGGCAGGGTTCTTTGGGGCCGGGATTCATATTTTTACTTATTTTTGGAACTCTGGCTCCTGGTAGAGAGGCCAAGCACAGTGTATGCATCCTGCAAGGAGACAGCTGACAGAAGGCACACTGAGCAAGTCAAACGAAGACTTTCATTCTAGAAGTACGATATATTCAGAAAGATATTCTTCAAATTTATTAAAAGGAAAGGAAAGATGAACCCCAGTGTTGCAAACTGTCACAAGCTGTACTGTGGCTGCTTCTGCTCATGGCCTGCTTGGCCACGTCCCAGCGCACGGGACGGCCCCTGAACTTCAGCTGATGTGCCCCAGCTCAGAGTTCAAGCAAGCCAACGTCCTCTCTTGCAAATCGCCAACTGGGTAAACGGATGTCTGAGGCAGGCAGTGATGGGGGAAGCTGGGGGAATCCCTGAGGCAGCGGGGCTGGTGAGCGGTGCTGTGAGCCACTGGCAGGGGAACAGCAACTGTAGGTGCTGGGCAGAGAGAACCCCAAAACATTCACTTCCAGTTCAAGGAATTTATTCTGTAAAAAAGGATCAAAGCCAGGCTGAGGTGCTTGTGCTTGAATGCTCAGCACGGCACCATTCACATCGAAAAAGCTACATGCAGGCCGTGTGGAGGCAGGACGGCAGGGCCTGTCCAAGACTTCAAGGCACCAGACAACAGAATACTATGCAGCCAGGAAAAGTCAGACCGCATGCAATTTGTTACAGGAAATGCTTCTGATCTACTATAAGAAAAAACCAAACCAAACCAAACCAAACCAAATCAGGGACACCTGGCTGGCTCAGTGGTTGAGCATCTGCCTTTTGGCTCAGGTTGTGATCCCGGGATCAAGTCCCACATCGGGCTCCCTGCAGGGAGCCTGCTTCACCCTCTGCCTGTGTCTCTGCCTCTGTTTCTGTGTCTCTCATGAATAAATAAATGAAACCTTAAAAACAAAACAAAACATCACACGGTATCTTAAAACCTAAAACAAAAAAGTACAGTGAAAGTGTTTCTGTTGGGTGATAAAAGAATCGGGTGGTTTGTATTTTTCTTCTCTTTGATTGTATATTTTTTAAATATTCTAGAATGAATACATATACTATTATAATAGGCAGGAACAAAATGAGAAAATAGTTTCTCCTGTAGGGAAGCTTGCCCAACCTTTGGCTATTCTATTTCCAAGCTGGTTTTGTGTTTCCCTGGCTCCAGTGAAAAGTCCTTTCCGAACTGCTTTTTTTTAACTCTGAAGGAATGACCAGCAAACTCTCCCCCAAAAACTGGACCACAGGGAGTACACCGCTGGAGTGAGGCCCATTAAGAACAAGACAGGAACGGGCGTTCCCAGACGACCCCCACTCCTTACAAAAACCTGGGAGGTTATGGTGCAGCTGGTGTGCGCAGACAGGACTGGGTGGAAGGAAATGGATACGAAGCAATACCACCCAGAGTACAGCCTACTGAAACGCTCTTCCCTTGGCCATGATCATTCTACCCCTGAGAATGGCTTCTAAGCACACAACTGAAGAGGAGGAAGCAAATGAAGAAAAACCCTGCAAGACTGGGGTCCAGATTCCCAACAAAAGGGGTTGCTGCAGACGAGCCGTGTAAGAGTCAGGGCCGATACTCGAGCACTGGCCAGTGGCCTCGTGCAGTGATTCTAATGCAGGATGGATGGATGGGCCTTGGCTTTGAGCATGAACAGCCGCACACTTCACACAAAGAGAGACAACCAGACGGCATCCACTTCTTGTGAGAAGAACACACGACTGCCGCCCAGGAAGCAGTTTTGCTGAAGCCTGAACTTGTATCTGATTGGGTCTGGAGATCCAACTTCTGATTGACAGGAGACACAGAGGACAGAGGAGCATGTTAAACCATCACATGGGGATGAGGTCAGCAGAACCCAAACTGGAAAAATCTACTAGGATGAACAGCTCAGTTCCTTCCACACATAAACTATGAGAAAAGGGGAGAGATGCAGGGAGACCATTAGCCTAAGAAACACAAGAGACCAACTTGCCAATTGTCCCGTCAGCTGGACCTTGTTTCATTCACTCTTGATGTGAACAATTTGTTAAAGGAAGGAAAAAAAAAAGGGTATTTATGAGACAATCAGAAATGTAAACTGGGGATTTAAAGGTATTAAGAAACGTTGGATTTTTAAAATGCGAGAGCGTCTGAGACGTGATAATGGTATGTAGCGTGTCTAGGTGGTATGATGTGCACATCTGCCACGGACTTGCTGGGGGTGGGAGACAGACGAAACCAGCTCAGGCATAAACTGGTCATTGCTGGAGCTGCGTGATGAGCCTCTGGCGGTGAGGTGGAGGAGGCTACTCTGTGTTTTAAAGTATTTTTGTATAGGCTTATGGGTAATTTCAAAACCAGTTAAAAAAAAAAAGGCAAGAGAAAAGAAAAGGAGCAGTACAATGAGGCGGTGGTTGGAGGGAGCTGGTCCTGCTGGGATGCTCACAGCACACTTGCTTCTGGTGGAATGGCTCAGCGTGAACGCCACTGTGAAGAGGGGTGCGTGTGCCAAGGCACCGTCCCCGAGTCAGGAGGGGTGGGAGTGGGGCTCATGCATCAGCATGGGGTCCTCCCGAGGACGTGGCCAGCTGCTTTCTGGGGGACAAGTGCAGGCAGGCAGGGCACGTGACGGTGAGGGTGGACGGGGGTGGGCTTACGTCCTGTTCCCTGAGAAAACAGAAGTGAGGTTTCTAGGAGCACAGAGAAGGTGTGAAGGAGAGGAGGGCTAGGGCAGTGGCGAGTCAGTGGATCCCAGAGATGGAGGGTGCCAGGCACCATCAGAGGCCCGTGTGAGCCCAGCGGTCAGGAAGTAGAGTGGAGCTGCTGTCCTGTGCTTCTCTAGCACGTCCCAGTGTGTGGAGCAGCCCAGGATTGGTCAGGTGAGCAGAAGCCACACAGGAGGTGTGCGGAAGAGGATGGAGAGTGTTAGAAGAGAGATGCTGGCTGGGCGGGGAGGGGGGAGGAGCAGTGAGAAGGAGGCAGCAGCCACGGAGTGGGGGTGGGAGGGCAGTGGGGCTAAGGATGGCTGCGGTTTGGAAGCAAGAAGGGAGCTGGGGGGATCCCTGGGTGGCGCAGTGGTTTGGCGCCTGCCTTTGGCCCAGGGCAGGATCCTGGAGACCCAGGATTGAATCCCACATTGGGCTCCCAGTGCATGGAGCCTGCTTCTCCCTCTGCCTACGTCTCTGCCTCTCTCTCTCTGTGACTATCATAAAAAAAATAAAATAAAATAAAATAAAAAAAAAAAAAAAAATTAAAAAAAAAGAAGGGAGCTGGGCGGGCAGGTGGAAGGAATCGGTGGTAACGTGCAATTGATAATCGATGCGGGAAGAGCACAGGCTCAAATCTGGGCAGACTGCAGATAAGTGGGAGCAGTGCTGCCGAAACACCTCAAGCTTCTCTGGGACCAGGACAGCATCTTGGGCCGAGGTTAAAAGAAGAAAACAATGACCTGAGATAAAGACTCAGTAAATCCAGGGAAGCTTCCTCTGTGTTCCATGTAGAATGAACTGGAAGCCACCGGACTCTCACTGTACTACAGTACAGGAGCCTGGCAGGTGCACCTCCAAATACACCACTTGGCCAAAGGCCTCAGGAGAGGGGTGGATCCCAGCTTCCCACCACGGAGCCCTAACTTTGACTTCTGGGGTCAAAGGTCTTGACCTGAGCCTCTGCCTGCACCCAACGTGGGCCCTCTGGCCTCGTGGGCCTAAGTGAGGATGGATGGAATGAAACAAAGGCATCTGGGTATTCTCAGCCCCCGAGGGGGAGCTGGCAACAAAGGAGGGGGAGCAGATAAGACAACGGACATGCTGGTCATACGGATGAAAAGCTCGATCAGGATCAAGGAAGATTTGGTCAAAGAACCGAGTGTCTTCGCTTGGCAAGGCAGCGGCATTCACAGACACTGCTTTCTTGTACTTCTCAGAGCACGAGTATCTCTACTTTGCATGATGGATGCCATCCCAGGGAAGGATTTCTGTGCCCCAGAAAGCGAGGGGCTTTCTGAAGCCATGATCTCATTTCGTCCTTACAAAACCTCACGAAGCAGGTATTCTTGCCCATGTTTAGAGGTGAGGAATCTGAGGCTTTGGGGAGCTTCCGAGTCCTCTGCCCAGGCCACACGAGTGAGGGTGGAGGTGGTGGTGGTTCCCAGGTCTCTCTGGGAAGGAATGGTATCCCCATACCCAGGGATGATAACATATCTCCTAAAAAAGGACTGGGAGTTTTTTGGGTTTTGTTTTGTAAAGTATGGTGTTTTTGCTAATCACAAAACTTGAGTTTATAAATCTCTTTCTTCACTGAACAAATATTTATTGGGCATCTACGACATGCCAGGTACTGCTTTAGGCATCTGGGATCAAGCCATGTACGAAAGAGACGGAGGCACCTGTCCCCTTGGAGGGCACAGTGACGGTCTAGTTACATGAACACGAGAAAGAGAAATCTTACCTTTCTGAGGTAGTTTAGGAAGAACTCTTGGACCAAGGGCAGTCTTTGCAGAACCGGTGCTGGTTAACAAATAAGAAGCATTTAGAATCTCAAGATGCTACAATATCATTAGTGATATCATATTAAAAAAAAAAAAATCACAAGAGTTTGATGAATTCTCTAAAAACCCTTTCAAAATTTCTTTAATGAAAGAGGACGGTCTGTTTTCCACAGTTCAAAATGTGCCCGGCTGGGGAGGACCCAGGGAAGGGTGGAAAGGTCAACTCTGTGAGTGATGAAGTTACCACTTCTTCCCCTTGAAACCTGCCCTCAGAGGCAACGTCTGAGAGCACCTGGCGCCTGGTAGCGCGTGACCCAGGGTACTGCACAGAAGTCAGTCTCCTCGAGGGATTAGTGTCTCTCACCCTAACTCTCGCCACCCTCACTTCCGGGCGGGGAAACTGAAGTCTGGGGAATTTCAGCCCAGGGTCCCAAGGCTGGCCAAGGGGAGGAGCTATAAATTGAGATCTCAGCTTTGTTCATTGCCAGGGCTTTGCGTCCTCCATGGCACCAGAGTAGACAGCTTGGGCTCTCAGACCTCTGGGCTCTCTCCCTGAGCTTCCCCTCCTCTTGGGGCCCTTATAAAATGAGTAGGGAAAAACACTCAAGTGTTGGGAATAGAAGTCCACCCCATGTATTCTGAATCATCCAATGTTCCTCCCCACACACCTGCCATCATCAAAATGCCAGGGCTGCAGGTGCCACCTGTTAGCTGGCACCCACTGGGCTCCCTTAGCAAGAGGCTGGAGCTATTCTCAGAGGAGGCCAGAGCGTGCAGACCCAAAGAGAAGCAGCAGCCGAGCACCTGAGTCCCACGTGCCAAGAGCCCCTCTGAATCTCTCATTTGTCCTCTTCTGTCCTAAGAACTGGCTTTCCCCTCTTTCTCTCCTAACTGCGTTTAAAAGCAGAGGGAAGGATCCCTGTTGGCACAACGGTTTGGTGCCTGACTTTGGCCCAGGGCGCGATCCTGGAGACCAGGGATCAAGTCCCACGTCAGGCTCCCTGCATGGAGCCTGCTTCTCCCTCTGCCTGGGTCTCTGCCTCTCTCTCTGTGTCTATCATGAATAAATAAAACTTAAAAAAAAAAAAAATAAAAGCAGAGGGAAAGCCAAACCAAACAAACAGAACAAAGTTAAAGAAGAGGACATGCATCTCCTAACTGCTTTCTCCTCAGCTCTCATGAAATCCTACCGCCCCCGGGCTGCGAATCTGGAAAAGGTGAACACACAGAGTCTTGCCTTGGACGCCTCTGGAGCGTGTGTTTCTCACGTCCGGGCTCGGCATGCTCTCAGGGAAGCACACCTGCCGATTCCTGACGTGAGCACGGCAGTTATTCCTGACAGAGGCCCTGGGTCAGCACCAAACACTCACGGGCCTGGGTTTCTTCCCCAGGAGGGAACATAAGGTTGCCGCCGCGTGCATGGATGCAGCTTGATTCTGTTTAAAAAGCATTTTGTGGGCACTCTCCATGTGATCAGATGCCCCCACCCTCTGGAAGATGACCCCAGAACTGCAGTGTGAGTTGCCCAGAGCAGGCTGGAGAGGGGATGGAGTGGGAATGGGTGGGTGGACGTGAGGGAAGGGGACTATGGGCCTTGGAGTCTGGAGGACACTGGGCCGAGTCCAGCTCTGACATCTGCCACCACTCAACCTCTCAAACTCTCGGGGCCGTTCTCTCATCTGCAAAACTGAGGAAACAGTAATCGGCCTATCTTGTAAAGTTGAGACTAAATAGGACGGTGGCATTAAAATAAATGAGGACTTTGTTTTTCTCTTTGATAAACTCTGGAAAGTAACCCCCTATACCAGCTGACGCTCCCTGAGGTTTGGGGACTGGAAGTGGCTCTTTGTGTCTTTATCTTGGATCGCGCCTCTAGAGAAAACCCTCTGTGCTGCGATTGGCTACGTGGTGCCTATAGAAGATATTCCCAAGTATCCCATTTCCGTGGAAGGAGGGAAGAAAGGGTCGCTGCTTTTAGTCCTGCCTAAGAGAATCTTACAAAACAGGGCACTTAGAGTCATATTTTTAAGTCTGAAAATCTCTGGGCTGTCGGGTTTCCCTGAGGACTGTTTTCATTCCCAAGACAACAAGAAGGAGTCAAGAGGGAAAGTAACAAAACAGAGCAATTTCTCTAAACAAATTAAAAATAGGGGGCACCTGGGGGGCTCAGTGGTTGGGTATCTGCCTTTGGCTCAGGTTGTGATCCTGGGGTCGAGTCCCACACCGGGCTCCCCGCAGGAAGCCTGCTTTTCCCTCTGCCTCTGTGTCTCTCATGAATAGATGAAATCTTAAAAAAAATTCAAAATTAAACCTCATTCTGATGGACTCTGACATCAAGAAATGAGGTCTGGCCCTGCGGGGAACCTTGATGGGAGGAGAAGCTGGATGGGTGCGACTCGTGGTGGCCAGCCACCAGGGACGGGTGCATATGGACAGCGAATGTTAGGTCCTCTTCGCTATCAGCACCAGCTGGCAGACCACACTTCCAGCAGACTGCCGCTAAAACCCACTTATTTATTTATTTTTTAAAAGATTTTATTTATTCATGAGCGACACAGAGAGAGAGAGAGAGAGGCAGAGACACAGGGAGAGGGAGAAGCAGGCTCCATGCAGGGAGCCCGATGTGGGACTCGATCCCAGGACTCCAGGATCACGCCCTGGGCCAAAGGCAGCACTAAACTGCTGAGCCACCTGGGCTGCCCTAAAACCCACTTCTAGAATTCGGAACGGTCAGCTATGATCCCAGTGGCAGCAGGAACATGAAGGCGCCTTACCTGGATTGCTGAGACAGTCCCTCGAACTTGTTTGCGGTCTTACTTGATGATGATGGACCCACATCGTTACCTATGGGAAGAATCAGGTGTCAAGTTGCATCTTCAGACAGGGAAACGGAATGAGGGGGTTGAGGATTTGGCAGACGGGCACCCCTCTGGTTCCGGAAAGGAATTTAAAAGACTCCAGGGAGAACAGTATGCATTTGTAACTTCAAAACAAAACTGGTTGGGGCTACGATGATGTTTTTCTTGCTCTCCAAGGGCTATGCTGAAAAGATGAGCAGCCTGCTTCCAGGCAAGGCCTATAAGGTTATAGGACTTTGGGGACGTCCCGTTGGCTCTGGATCTTGTCCTTAGCTTGGGTGCAAGGAAAGAAGAGTAAAACCTCTAATGCGCCCAGAGGTGGCATGCCGGGTAGACCAGCCCTGGGAGCCAGGCTCAGAAGAAACACACAACCCACCAACTGTGTGTGTGTGGGCACTATTCAGCAGGCTGGTGATGACTGGCCATCTGCAGGGCAGGACCTTAGGGCACTTCTTCATCATTCACTTAGACAATAGCATTTATTAAGCATCTACTGTGTGCAAGGCATGAACATAAGAGCAAGAGGCACAAAAGCAAGTAAGATGTCCCTGCTCGTGCAGAGCTTCTGATCTGGCCTGGGAGATGCACGTGTATACACTAGACTAGTAATGTGGAGTGGGTGCATGTTGAACAGGGATGGGTGCTCCGAAAAGGAAACTGTCCAAACCTGACTGGTAAGAGCAGCAGGGCAGGTCCTCTGTGGGGGACAGGGCGCCCTGAACAGTGAAGCACTTTCTAATGCGGGAGCAGCAAAAGCACACACGCGGTCTTTGACCAGGACAAGGCAGAAAGACTGGTGAGAATCAAGGGGGCTCCTGTGTGACCCATGCCACGGTGGGAGGAGCAGAGCTCCAAGCTGCCAGGCGGCCAGCCAGGAGGCCTCCCTGGAACCTGCAGGGCACAGCTACCTCTGGGGCTCTAGCTTGCTTCCTTGCCCACCCTGCGGTGGAAACTCCAGGCACGGCCCTTCCTCCCCTGCCTAGACACGCACGGAATCCCCCAGGTGCCACTGAGGAGACTCAGAAACCGCAGGACAGGTGCAGAGGCCAGGACTGGCCAAAGCTCTGAGCTCTGCCCTACACGGTGGGTCAGCTCCACGGCACCCACAGTGGCCCCAGTGCTTTTCCTCCTCATAACAACATGAAGAGCTGGCCTCATTATCCTCATTTTAAAGATGAGGAAACGAAGTTAAGTGAACAGTGGCTGCAGGTCGCATGGCTACCTGATATACCTGGAAGTCCTGACCACAAGTCTACTACCTGTCCTGACCCCTGGATGGGAACGTCGATAATAGCGACCACCGTTCACTGAGCGTTTACTAGGAGTGACGTCCGGGGGTAAGTACATCACTGGAATCAGGTCCATGACGTACATAATACAATTGCCCTCCACGTTGTGTATGAAGAAACACACAAAGTGGTACAACCAAGCCCAAGGTCAAGTAGCTGGTAGGGGCAAGAGCTGGGATGCAGAGCCAAGCGGTCTGCCTCCAGGATCTGTACTAATCACCCCTCTATCACCGCTCGTCCCATTGAACCTCCCAGATAGGGAGAGGCTGCTGGAAGGCTAAGATGGGGCCTCCTGGGACAGAACTTTCTATAACTCGAGGACACTGCTGCAAGAAGCAACTAGCTAAACTGGTGTTACGGAGGCCAACGATTTTCAACAAATATAGCTTTATTTGAATAAGACACTCCTTCCAACCATCGGTACATTTCCGTGATCCGTCACAGATGCTGACGGACTCCGGGGCAGCCTCTCACGGAATCCTCCGAGCTCTGAATGCTGTTCGAGTAGGTGTTTCTTTTCAGCGTGGTCCTCAGTGTGAGTCTTAGGACTGGCTATCAGATCTCACACTTTCAGACTTTGATGAGCCGTAACAATCAAAATGTCAAAGAAAGTTCTATGGTAGGGTAAACTACTGCATCTGTTGATTCCCTTTCCAGGTAGAAAACACTCCAAACCAGTGATTCTTAACCCTCTTACGTGCGGGACGAACTATGAGACCATTTGGGTTGTAGAAGGCCACCCACTCTGCTGTCATGTGGATGAGCCACCACGCCAGGGTCTGTGGCCTGACACTGCAGCCCAAATGTCCATGTCCTCATTTAACCCTGCTCTTTGGCCACTTGAGGTGACTCTCCATCTCCAAAGACGCTGTGTTTCCATGCTCCGTAAGCTCTGCCCCTCTGTCCCCTCTCTCTGCAGCCCCAAACCCCTCCCACTTGTGGCGAACTTCTACGCAACCTGCGAAGTGTCTCTCCAGAGTCAACTTCTGAGAACTCTTCCTTAGCCAGACGCGGCCACTCCCTCCTTCCTGTTAGCCTACAACCATTCATCACAGGGCACTGGCGAAGGGTGCAGATTTCGGAGCCAGACAACCCTGGTTTTGAACTCCCGCCCTACCGTCACCCAGTGGTATGAGTTTCGGACTACAGTGCTTTTTCTACTAAGCCTCAGTCCCCTCATCTATAAAATAGGAACAAAACAGTATCTACTCCACTAGATGGGTATGAGCATCACAGAAGATAAACTATGCAGTGCAGAGCACAGGGCTGGGCCACAGGGAGCACGATACAAATGGTAACTACTATTCATAGCTCTCCGATGGAACGTAACACAAATGATGATTTACGTACTGAGCGAGCATTTCAAAGACAGGGCCTGCGCCTGGATCATCTCTGTAACCCTAGTCGCTAGGCCAAGCTCTGGCACAGAGCAGCCGCTACGTTTCTGCTGAATGAAGTCAGGGCTCTGACTCATCTGCTTCTCTGCCCATAGCTTCATTTCTCCCACACCTGGGGCAAGGCCTCCGTGGTTTGCAGACAGGAATCCCATCAATCTCATGGCAAGGCAAAGGCCAAGGCAAAGGCCACGGGGCCATGCCTGGAAAGGAAAGGGTGACTTAGGACACCTTCTCAAGAAAGGGTAGTATTCAAGGGAGAAACAAAAGCATGGAAGCAGTTCAATCCCTTTCTATATCTTCGTGCAACTTGAAAGAGGACTCTTACGTATAAAAGGTGCGTAAGAGAGAGTTGGAGACGGACGCTGAGGGGGCAGGTGAAGAAAGCTGTGGCCAAGACTCGGGGTCACCTGCTGTAGCTCAGAAACTTCAGGCCAAGGCTTTATGGACAGAGAGGATGACACTGGTCTGGCAGTGAATGACATAGGCTCCAAGAATCTTCTGGAATAGTGGATATATACACGAGCCCTGGAGTCTCCAGTGGGTTCAGATACCAGCTCTAAAGTCACCAGATTTGGGGATCCCTGAGTGGCTCGGTGGGTTTAGCGCCTGCCTTCAGCCCGGGGCGTGATCCTGGGGTCCCGGGATCGAGTCCCACATCAGGCTCCCTGCATGGAGCCTGCTTCTCCCTCTGCCTGTGCCTCTGCCTCTCTTGCTCTCTCTCTCTGTGTCTCTCGTGAATAAATAAATAAAATCTTAAAAAAAAAAATAAAGTCACCAGATTTGTGATTCTATACAAGTATTTGAGTGCTCTGTGCTTCAATTTCCTCACTGGTAACACGAAGACACTGACAGTCTCTAGCTTACAAGATGGCTGTGATGGCTAAATACAATGATGGAGGAGCAAGTGCACAGCACCTGGTACATGGTAAACCACCTACAGATGGTGGTCGCCAGTATTAATTTCTAGACTTGCATGCACAATGGGGGCGAGGGATGGGGGGCAGGGACCTGACATGAAAATATATGGGGAAACCCAAGAAAATGGAGGAACAAAAAAATTTCTGTCCAGAGGCCTTTTTTTAACAAACTAATACTGCTCCCTCCGGTAAGTAGATGCGCATGTCTTGGATCAGACATTCCAAATACTGAGTTTTTCACCTGAAGTTCTGGCCTTGAAATAGAAGTGAACCAATCTGTGGTATAGTTTTTTTCAACTATTGCCTGCTCAAAGCTTAAACAACTTTAAATCCCAATGATTGAAGACAAGGAATGTAAGTGATTTCCAGAGGTCACTTAGCTTGGGACTAGGAACTAGAACCCAGGCTTCCAGAATGTTCTTCTAGTGCATGTTACGGTTTCTCGTGAGAAACCGAGGAGACTTCCTGAATATCTACCAAAGGACGGAGGTCCTGGGGTAAGCTGTTCTTAGGTATTAATTATAAGACTCTCAAGTGTGAGAAGAGGGTTAATCTCACAGCCGCCACAAACTAGATAATTAGTTGTATCTTCCCTTTGCTCTTGCCTGTAAAAACTTCAGTGTCAAATCTGTGGTCTATTTCCAGCCACTGTATGTGATCTTATGTTACACATTTTGTGAAGAGATCACACTCCTGGACTTTTATCTTACTTTGTCACCTTTACTTTCCCTTTGTCCTCATTTCTTAATTAATTTTACTTACATTGTGTTAAAATGTGGGTTGGCTTACTACAAATTAGGTTATAAACAAATTATTTATTTCCAGAGGTGAGGTTTAACGACAAACCACTTGAAAAATCAAAGTCCCCATAAAACCCAAATCTGCCCATAAGCTTATTTGTTTTCTAATCAAAAGCCTGCTTTAGTCTCCTGAGACAGATGGCTGAATTCATCACAATAGGGGGACTTCAGTAATGTGATGCCTGGGCTATTTTGGGTGCTATGGACTCTGGTGCTGGCAGGGAAAAAGCCTGGAGCGGCCTTCCCTGCACGACAGGGCTCCATGCTACAGATGGGCCAGGAGGCAAAGCCAGGTGGAGTGTACCTTGCTGCCCGGCTACTTTCTCCTGTCTTCGCTCCATGGGCAAAGAAATAACTGCTGCAACGGGGAAATGGCCAAGGAATCACCAAGCAATCACATGGAGATCCCAGCAGGGCATGGAGAGGGGGAAGAGGGCAGGCTCTCCCAGCCACACAGGCTGGTGACCAATCCTGGCTCCCTGAGTACTGCCCGTGGGAACGTGGGCAGGTGATTTAATCTTTCCGTGTCTTGGTGTCTTTAAAGTTATGGTCCCAGCATTGCCTACTTTGTGGAACTGTGGTTAGGAATCAGATGAAGTACTGGGGTGCCTGGTTGGCTCAGCTGGGGAAGCATAGGGCCCTTGATCTCGGGGGTTGTGAGTTCAAGCCCCATGTTGAGTATAGAGATTATTTAAACAAAACTTAAAAAAAAAAAAAAGTTAAGTACTATTAACTAGCCTAGCCCCATTTTATAGTCAGAGAAACTGAGGTATGGAACAATTTGAAATTAATCACTAAAAGCCACCGGGCTACCAAGTGGTAGGGATGGATTAGAATCTGGGTATGGCACAGGGTCCACGCTGGAGCACTCTGCTCTGAGACAGAGACAGCACAAGCCCTTGTAAGGAATTCAGAATGCCCTGGGAAAGAAGAGATGCACCCACAACCCCTATGGCAAACCCCTGTGCCAGTGGGGCCAGAGTGGGAGGGTGGTGGTGGCTAGACTGGGAAAGCTCCTTGGAGGGGTCTCTGGAGAGCAGACCTTGAAGGATGGCTAAGCATTAATACAAATGAGTAGAATATTCCAGGCTGAGGCACTGTATGAGCAAACGCTCAGATCATAGAGGAAAGAATGTGGTTTGGGAATCTGGTGTACTTCAGAGTGGCAGGCATGTCATGGGTAGGTGAGACCTCCGGGGAGCCAAGGGGCTGTGCCTGTACCATCTCCTCCTGCTGGTTTCCATACCCTAGGCCCAGATCCCAAAGGTAGGTCCACAGAGGGAAGCTATAGGTTATCATAAATGTTGCCGAGGAATCTGACCCCCTATGTGTTTGAGCAATAGTCAGTCTGGATCCTGCTTCTGGCTTCTGGAACACCATGTCAGCGGGAGATAGGCAGGGAAAGACCAGGCCTTGAAGTCTATCTCACATACATGCACACACACCAACTACTTAGGAAAACGGCCCTGACCGCCTCAGCATGACTATTTAGGGTTGTTTGTGAGTGACCACCAAAGTCTATGACGTGGCGAACTGTCACTATGCCACAGACAGATTCTGGTTGTAGGTGGTAGGCTCTAGCTGGGGAGATCCGCCAGCAGATGGCTTGGGGCTCATGTCTTCGGAAGGCTCCCTGTTGGTGGCACTAATTTTCACAAAGTGGTGCCTTTCTTAATGAAAAATGCCCCCGGCCCACAAAAAAACAAAACAAAAAGACCAGTAGCTACTAGTCCTGCTGCTCACCGACGTGAAAGAAAGTGATGATTCTAAGTCAGAAAACAGAAATATCATATAATTCACTGCAGACCGACCAAGCCTGTGAGGTGACTATAGGTGCTATAAACTTTGCACAGAAATAAAAACCGATTAACAACAGCATCAACGCTTAGTGAAATGTGAAAAGAAGGTTAAGTTTATGATTTGTGGCATGAAAACCTGCACAGGGGGTGACCTTCAGTAGAAGGTTGTTTGGGTTTGGAACATCCTCTCGGATGAACCTGGGGACGTCTGAAGGCTCCAGAGACCAACCGTGGACGTGTCAAGGACAGTGAACACACTGGTGTGTGCCCGTGCCAGCCCCTCCATTGCTCTTCTCTGGCCTGTCTCACCAGGGAACTAACTTGTTAGCGCCCTCCACAAATGTCTCCTCCTCTGGGGAGCCTTCTCCTGCAGTTTGACACTTTTTCTCAGCATTTCCACAGCATGTGGTTAACATGTCAGCCCTAACGGTCAACAGTGCTCACCCACTGGGTTGCCTGTCTGTCTCCCTCACCAGGCCATGGGCTCCCTGAGCAGATGGACTGAGAAGGCCCACGTGACAGGCACACACGCATGCAGACTGGATGGCCAAACACACAGACACGTTCGCATGCACACCATGACACTGTGGCTGGATGGGAGGACAGACATGTGCCAACCCACAAATGGGTGAGTACGGCTTTTTCCAAAAACTCCAAAGATTCACAACACCTTAACACAGGCTTTAGAAGAGGCCCTGTAATGCATTCAGCTCAATTACCTGTCAGTTACGATCAGAAACTCATTGGTAGGAGGAGGTGACACATGCGAATAAGCATATTCCTCCGGCAAAACTTCTCTTTCTCTGCATGCCTGTCATGGGCCTGACCCCGCTGGGCACTGGGGAGACTCTCGGCTCTTGCCCTAAATTGTGGTGGGCTAGTGAAGAGTTTTGGGGAACTAAGAAAGTAGGAAAAGATGGGGAGGGGGGGTTGCCTGGGTGGCTCAGTTGGTTGAGCGCCTGCCTTTGGCTCAGGTCATGATCTTAGGGTCCTGGGATGGAGACCCGCATCGGGCTCCCTGCTCACTGGGGGAGTCTGCTTCTCCCTCTTGCCCCTGCTTGTGCTTTCTCTCTCCAATAAATAAAATTAAAACAACAACAACAATAACAAAAAGGTAGTAAAGATGGAAATGATGAGCCTTGTGGATATATTTTGTCGTCTGCAGTCAATGCCACTAACTGATTCTGAGCACATTTATCTATCAGGCAGTGACGACTGAGGACCTGCTATACGCGGGCTTGATTCTAGGCCTTGCAAACACAACGGAGAAGACAGACAGAGTCCCTGCCCTCTTGGAGCTTACATTCTAGAGAGCAAGAAGCCAAACAGAGTACTGATCCACAGTGATAGGTGCTGTGAAGCAACTGGAGCGGGGAGGAAGCTCCTTTAGAAAGTGGGGTCGTGAGACAAATGTTTCAGCAGAAAAGGACAAAAGGGAGCCAGCCTCTCAAAGCGCAAGGCCACAGTGCAGGGAGTGCAGCGGCCTCAGGAGGGACGGCCTGGTGTGCTTGAGAAAGAAGAGGCAGTGAGGCGTGAGCGGAGGGCAGGAGCTAAAGTCAGCCCCCTCAACCCTGCAAGGCCCTTTAGGTCCCAGGCCAAGGAGCTGGTGTTCACCCTAAAGCACAAAAGGAAAGTTTTAAAGGCGAGAAGTGCCTACGTCTGATTTATGTGTTGAGAAAAACTTTTGATTTGTATTCTGGCTGTTGTGAGAAAGGATTACTTTGCTTTTCTGAGCCTCCATTTCCTCATCTGTCAATGAGGTTGACAATACCCATTGCACAGAGTTGCTACTGTGAGCGAGAGAGATTTATTAGCACAGTGTCTGGTGTGCAGGAAATGCTCAGCAGTTTAGTATTGATTGGTTTTTAAATGATCCTAAATATCTTCCAAGATGTTTCTTGGCCTTAGATACAATCACACCGAATGTAGCCAAGCCCTCGTCCGGCGTGTGTGCAGTCTGGCCCGTCTGCTGGATGTGCTAAGTGTCCACTGCCCACTGTACCCCACGCACTGCCTGGCCCGGGCAGCAGTGGCCCTGACTTTAGGATGACTTACCCCAAGGAACTGCGCCTTTGTTTGGGGGCCCGTGAGGTAGTGGGCTGGGAGGGTCGGATAGGGTTCTCTTGTGTCCGGGTGGTGGGGGAGGAGGCCTCTTCTTGGACAGGGTGGAGCTGCCACTAGAGGTCTGGGTGCTTAGAGGGAGTGTTGAAGGTGGGCCAGTTGGACCTAGAAAGGAAATCGAATGGGGCAGGAAGGTTAATCCCAGTCTCATAGACAGAACAGCCAGTATGCAGTTACTTCCACACAGCAAATGTGGTATGGTTTGCAGACGAAGCACAAAGCTGGACGTGGCCAATTCCATCAACTCAGTTACTCACAAAGAGGGATTTCAAAATTGCTGGTAAAAAAAAAAAAAAAATCACAAGAAAAGAAAGGGAAGTTTGTGCTTTTAAGGAAATGCCACATGGAATGCTACTGGGTTTAGATCTTCATTTAGGTACGACAGGAAAAATAAAGCATATATTTTAAATGAAGAACTTAGTGGGAGCATCACAAAATCTACTGAGAAAGAAGGGCCCACAGCACTGGCAGCAAAATCAATGGAGAAGGAACAGAGTATGGGCTAACCCTTCAGGGGGCCACAGGGTGAGACATGGATGCATTCACAGAAAAGGATCTTTCTCTCTGCTATAACTTTTTCTCTTACTTGGTAAATTTTGCCTGAAGTTCTTTTTTTTTTTTTTTTAATGATTTTTATCAAGAACAAAGGATCCACTGTAAAGAATTACTTGGAAAAAAAAAAAAAATCCCCAAACTCTTTCTTCCTTCAATTCTGAATAGTTCCAGGAATCATAAACCACCTATCGGAAGCCTGAAAAAGTTACAGAAATTAGACATTGATTTCTACAGATTTGAAAAAAGACTCCACTTTCTCCAGAGGTAAAGACGGGATGGCAGTAACGATTAATATTACACACACACACAAAACCACTACTGCAAAACTTGACTTTTTTGACCTAATGTTTTTAAGGGAAAAAATGGAGTTTGTTTTCAAGAGCTGTTATGGGATTAGTATTACGGTCTTAGCTTTGTTTATCTGAAGTGACACGTTGAAGTGGTTGGTGTGTGCCAAGCACTATATGCTGGGCACTGTGACAAGCATCTCTCTTTACGGATATTCCCAGGTACATGGTGTAACTGTGTCCATGGACAACTGTTTCTGCAAGCAGTAGAAGGGAAAAAAAAAAAAAGGGGAAGAAACCAAAAAAAGCTAAGAACACTGTCACACCAAAATTTTCACACAGGATAGTAGATACCTGGTGATCCAGAAACGCTCCGAAAGAGCTTTTTACATTCTGTATATTAAAACAAAAGCTTGGGGCACCTGGGTGGTTCAGTGGTTGAGCATCTGCCTTTAGCTCAGGTCATGATTCCGGGGTCCTCTGGGATTGAGTCCTACATCGAGCTCCCCGCAGGGAGCCTGCTTCTCCCTCTGCCTGTGTCTCAGAAATAAATAAATAAAATATTAAAAAAAAAATAAAAGAAAAGAAAAGCTTAATTACTGCTGGCTTCTTTCCTTGGTATTATTTCCCATTACCGACTCCTGGTCAGCACCGACGCTGACTTACACCAGTGATTCTCAAAGATGGTCTCATCTTGGAATTAATACTGACAATCTCAGTAAGATCACCAGCTGCTTTTGGATAAAATGGCCTGAGCTCTACAGTTTACCCTCTGTCCTACTGATGTGATGTCTGATGGAAGCCTTACTGTTTCTCCAAACGAACACCTGGTTATGCTACCAGTCATGTAGTTTCAGAAGTGATCTTATAACAATAAAGGGACCGTTACGGCAGCCTTGCATTTGTAGGATGATTTGTTACTTCTCAAAAATGCGTTCATGGGGTGCCTGGTGGCTCACAGTCAGTTAAGGGTCTGACTCCTGACTTTTGGCTCAGGTTGTGATTCTGGGACTGTGGGATCGAGCCCTGCATTGAGCTCTGCACTCAGCGCGGGCTCTGCTGTACATTATCTCCTCCTCCCTCTGCTCCTCCCCCTGCTCACATGTGCTTTCTCTCTCTAAAATAAATGAACAAAATCTTTAAAAATGATAATGTGTTCATATATGCTATTCCCCTTGATTTTTTCATTATTGCCCCCATCTGCAGTCAGGAAAGCAGGAGTATGGGGGTTCGGAGGGTGTAAGGTTTCACTACCATGGGGTGTGAAGGTCTCTGGCCTGGCGGGGTGCTCGCCTGTCTCACACTGCCGTTCCTGAAAGCCAGGACTGCGCTCTGTGCGGAGCCCAGGGGGAGAACAACACGGACAACAACAACAAACGCTCAGTGTCAGGAAGTGTGACTTTCCTCTTGGAAATAGGCGGAGAAGAGAGATTAGACGATGATGAGATTCTCCAGCACTTTCATCTCTACCACCACCTAGGGATCTTCTGATGCAGTGCAACTAAAAGTCATGGCATCAGTTCCAAATCCTGTCTGCAAACAAAAATCGCCAGAGACAAGGCACTAATAGGGCTGTGTCTCTGAGCAAAGTTGTATGTGTACCTCATTTCAGGAGCGATCCGAACACAGAGTCGTCCTGTAACCATAAGCCGAGCAAAATCCAGCCTCCTGTGCCAGCATTCCAGAAATGAAGGGATTAGTGTTCTGTGGGATCATGTACCTCTGTCTTACTTTATCTGTAATCATATATTGCTGCTTACTTGTTTATTATTGCATGTCTCCCCCCTCAGACTGTAATTCTATCAGGGCCAGGCCTTTTTCTGGACTAGTTTAGTCTGGTGTAGACTAAACTAAGTTTAGTAATATAGTATTGGATAAACTGACGAATGACCATTACTTCTATCTTTTTAAGGCTGGTAACCTTTTAAAGAAAACAGAAGGGTGTCGCAGGGTGACCAACAGAATACTAGAAATCGGGGGAAATATTAGAGACATGTTAAGCGTGAAAAGAAATATTCAATACTCTAATTCCCTAGCCAGAAAACACACACATAGATCCACCTATTGTTTTGTAATAGAAGCTACATAAAATGTGGCTGGGAGGGCATGAGTTTAAAAAAAAAAAAAAGGCTGAAAAACACTGTATGAGGTCCCTGAAAAGCATAATTAAGCTTTCTTAAGATTTAAGGATCTTAGGGGTGCCTAGGTGGCTCAGTCAGTAAAGTGTCTGCCTTTGGCTCAGGCTGTGACCTCAGGGTCCTGGGATCAAGCCCCATGTTGGGCTCCCTGCTCAGCAGAGAGTCTGCTTTTCCCTCTCCTTCTGCCACTCTCCCTGCTTGTGTGCTTTCTTTTTTTTCTGTCAAATAAATAAAATCTTAAAACAAAACAAAACAAAAGAAAAAAAACGATTTAAAGATCTCAGAAGACTTTTAAAATTAGTAACTAGTGTCTCAACCACCAAAGGGGATGTTTCATGCAAAATAATCTAAGTCCTGGCGTGGTGAGGAAGGAAGCAATTCTGGCAGGATAAAGAAAGCTAAAATAAAACAAAATAGAAAAGAATAAACATGGCATCAAACAAACACAAAAAAAGGGTGGGAGGCAAGCTTAACAGGGTGGGGAGGATTGGAGGTGACCTGGACAGCCTGCTAGGGCTGGTGGAAATAAGGAGAAAATGCCTCACTCCTCATTTGCTACTAATACTGACTAGTATGTCAAATTATCTTCTTGCTTTTTTCTTAAAAATATGGCTCTCAAAAGCTTCCAAAGCTGTTATAAATAACTCTGAGGTTAGTGAAATTATTAGAAGGTCTCCTTGGAGGAGATCATGAACCTCACCTCTTCCCAAGATCGTGTGCCTTGTTCCACAACCCCACCAGCCCTCTGGGTCACTCTGTGTGGATGCTCTGCTGTGTCTTTAGCTCCAGAGATGCCCAATGGACTGCTGGGGGCTGCACTGCCATGCACGCCTCCATGTCATCAGTTCAGGGAGGCCCTGAGTGAGGTCCGTGTGCCCAGCAAACGTGTGCCCAGCACAGAGCCAGAGCTCAGGAAACTCATGTGCGAGGTCACTATCCACCTCGAAGCCACTGTGCTTGCTCTGGGCAGTTTGCAAAGCCCTTGCTCTGCAACCCCTCGCCCAACCATTCAGACTCACAAAAGGCTGTGGCTGTTTCCTGAGACCCGCCCAGGAACTGGTGTTTCCTCTGTTCGTGAAAGCTTCCCATGGAGATGGGAAAATAATACATTCATAGACTCCAGGGATGGTTTAAATGAAACCTCACCAGATAGGACTTGATTGTCAACAACAAGGAAATGAATCTACTTATTTTGGAAAAACTGTCCTGAAAAGCCATGCATGTACACCTAAATACATATTAAAAAAAAAAAAATCTGTTCCTGGGATGGCCAGGTGGTTCAGTCGGTTAGGTGTCTGCCTTTGGTTCAGGTCATGATCCCAGGGTCCAGGGACTGAGTCTTGCATCAGGCTCCTGGCTCTGTGGGGAGCCTGCTTCTCCCTCTGCCCTCTGTCTCTCATGAATAAAAAAATAAAATTAAAAAAAAAAATCCTAAATTCACCATCAGCATGGTTTTTTTTTTTTTTTTTTTCCAGCATGCTTTTCAAATCTCCTACATTCCCTAAATTTTGCAGAGCTACCATTTACTGAGTATTGTGTGCCGGACCTAACACTCAGAGAGGCTTATATACATAATTGAGAACTCCCCTTATGAAGCAGCACTGCTGTCGTGATCATCTACTTTCGCGGTGAAGACGCCTAAGGCTCAGAGAGTTTAGGAAATTGGCCACTCACAGTACATGAGTGTGGCTCTGTGTGACCCCAGGGCGGGTGCTGATCTTTGATGGTCGGTACCTGTTCTCCTCCTGTGACTGCCCCTACGTTCTCCCTGGCTGGGATACTCAGGCCCAACTACATTCCCTCCTCACCTCTGCACCTCATCTCTGAAGGGTCAGCTCAATCGGAACCTCATCCAGAGCCTTCTCTGACCCATCCCCTTTGCCTTGGGCAACTGCTTTTACCTGTAACCGTCCACAAGGCTAAATAGCACTGAATATTCTTCTCCCCATTGCATTATAGCTAGATTTTTCTCTTCTTTCCCAGGCAGAAAGCTCCCTTGGGGCAAGATTCATGTCTTCTTCATATCCCTCAGTGCTTGGCACATTCTGAACACTCAATACAAGTCTATGGAAATAATTCATGGTTTAACTCGGGAGGATGCTTTCTCATTGTCCTTGTACATTCGGTTTTTAGTAAAACAAAACACCCAAAGGTCCGCCCTGCTATTATTTGGGAGGCCAAATAATAGTACATCTTCATAATTTTAAGTAAAACAACAAGACCCAGAAGATGGCTTTCAATTTCTGAAAACACCATCTGTAGAAATATAATGTACATACTCTAAACACACCATAACATATACACTAAGTAATAGTAGCAGAAATTCTATCTACACACAACTCTGGATAAGATGAATGCGTTTCACGGTGTGGACCTGAAAAGTTTGTTACGTCTGGCTGGCTCAGTCACTGGACCTTGAGACTCTTGATCTCAGGGTTGAGTTCAAGCACCACGTTGGGTGAAGAGATTACTTAAAAGTAAATAAAATCTTAAAAAAAAAAAAAAGTGGATAAAGATATAGTGTATTTATATAGAGAAAGACGCTGTATGTAGCAGGAAGGCACTATCACTGCACTCAGATGGGGAAACAGAGGCACAGGAGGGCACGGTGGAATGCGCAAGGAGGCCACAGTCAGTCAGCAGGGCTGGGCAGGGCTCTGGTGCAGCAGGGCCATGCAGGAGCAATACCATGCTACATATGATGTGGCAGGAGCAATTCCCCATCCTTCAGACTCCTTCTAGGAGCCCAATAAATAATAGACTAGTGCCTGGATTTAAGGGCCTAAGTAAGGGTGGTTCTTTAACAACTACCCATGGGGCACCTGGGTGGATAAATAGGTTAAGCATCTGTTTTTGGCTTAGGTCATGATCTCAGGGTCCTGAGATTGAACCCTTCATTGCCCCTTATTGGGCTCCCTGCTGAGCAGGGAGCCTGCTTTTCCCTCTTCCTCTACCTGCCACTCCCCCTCTGCTTGTGCTCTGTGTCACATAAATAAATAACACCTTAAAGAAAAACCAAACAACTACTCATGCATCTCCATACGTTAAGAAGCACAACACGATTCCCTCTGATTCCCTTTGCACACCTGGCAGTCAGGTGACTTGGCTAGTGAACCTGTGCCAGTGGCCACCCCTGAGGGCAAAAATCCCAGACACACTCAGCCTGCAATGTGGCCAGTGCAAGGGCATAGATGCACCATGCTTTAAAAAGGATCAGGGGAGACTGCTAAAAACAGGCGAAAAAAAAAAAAAAAAAAGATAAAAAATAATCTGACATGGATCAGGGATGACAGCCCATGGGATGCTTCAATATAGAGCCACTCAAGTGGTTATCTTTTCATGAGATTTAAAAAAAAAAAACCACCCAGGAAACTATAGTCATCAGTATAGGAATAATGCTGTTATGAGGAAAATATACTTCCTAGGCCAACCGCCATCATCCTGCAATGCCCCTGACGGTGGCAGGCCACCTTCATGTCCTCCCTTCCTGCCCCCTCCCCGCCCTCTCTGATTACTGCCATGAGCCTTGAATGAAAGGTGCAGAAATGTCAAAGATGCTCATGCAACTATTTGGCTGTGATGCTGCACACATTCTGTAGACTTTCAGCAAGTCAACCATCACACCCCCAAGGTCTCTGGCGTAGTTTTAGGGGTGTCCCCTCCAGACTCTGGTCACACATTCCTGGGACAGGCTTTTCACTGGCCCTGCTGTGGTTTATTCATTCAGCAGTGACACAGCACACCCGCCCCACGCCAGGGACGCAAGGCCTGCTCACTCACAGCCCCTGTGCTGCAGGACAGGGAAACGGAGACTCCCTCGCCCCTCCTGCTGGGCCGCCCCTCACGGCACCCCTCGCTGCTCTCTGTACCCCTTGGCTGTGTTCCCAGGGCACCGCCCATCTGTTGAACCAAATACATGCACTCGGATCAAACGGATTCCCATCTGGTGAATGCTCGCTATGCGCTGGTTACCACGTTGTTTCACGGTCTCTAAGCGGTGAGCCTGCGAGGTCCGCAACCCAATCCTGGTTTTCATAGGAAGACCCCGAAGCTCAGCAAGGTGAGCTAAATATTCAGAAGAAGCCAGGGCGGGGGAGGGTTAGCATGTTCACAGAAGGAGCCCCATGTCCAGGGTAGACAAGAAAGAGGCTTCCTGGAGGAAGAGGAGGAGTGAGGTTTGCTCCACAGAGGTCACGGCTGCCCAGGCCCCTGCAGGGGGCTCTACAGGCCGATGGCTTGAGACGATGTGCTTTGCTCTCAAGCTTCACTCTGGGGTTCACGAGGTCTCCTCACCTAAGCGGATGGTGGGGTGGCACCTGTTCGCCATCCTCTGTGACGCGAGCACCTCCGAGCAAGGCCTGCCTGGGGCCGTCGGCCGGCCAGCACCATCTGCTGCGCAGACCGCCTGCTTCCCCTCAGCCCGGGCTGCAGCCTGTCCGAAGCAGGCATGCACCCTACAGAAAGCGTGTCTGAAGTGCGGCAGGAAGCCGTACAGGTAGCCGCCCGATAGTCACTGGGGCTACGTGATGCCAGGTTCTAGGGTTCCAACTCCACGAACTGACGGGAGAAAACTGTCACTAACGTACCATCGGTTTGTGTTTCTCAAAGCTTGAAAAGTTAGTTAAGTGAAGTAAGCTTCCTGTGGTCAGATTTGCCCTTCATTTCCCTAACAAATCCTTTCCTTGGTACATGGTGCCTGCACTTAGCCAGGTTCACTGGAGAGCACCTGCTCATTTATGAGACCGGGAGCACCTGCTCATTTATGAGACATCACCTCGCCTCTCTTTCCCCAAAGGAGCCTTTTTTAGAGGCGAGGAGCTACGGTGGCCGCGGTGTCAGCAGCAGGGCCCTCCCCGGCACTTACTCTAGGCACTTGGCTAGAGGCTTCCTGTGTGCCTCATTAACCTGTGTACCATCTTGTGTCAGGTCCCGTTTGTGTCCCTGTTACGTAAGACGTGTGCAACTGTATGGTGGGAGAAAGCCGCAGCTCTCCAGCTTTAAGTCACTTAGGAACAGTTACATCAAGCCAAGCAATCACAGGCACGCAGCATGTCTCTGGTCCTGCTCTGGGGGACGGGATGACGGCACCACCTGCTCACCATGTTCCTCCGTGTTCTAGAGACGTCTGTGGTTACGGCCTGACATGACAGTCCTAGGGGGCGCCTCTCCCAGGACTTCAGGGCTCTGCCTTTTACAAAATGCTTTCTCCACATACTATCTCACTGGATTCTGAGGATAATCCGTGAGGAAGGCAAGACAGTGATCGACCGCCTTCCTCAACTCGGGAAAGAAGAAACCAGACAGTCTGGTTTGATGAGTCTCTAAGGGCCATTTTCATTTTCTACCCTCTAACAGCCACTGTGTGGCCTGAGTTCAGTTCCTCACCCTTTCCCTGCCTCAGCTTCCTTGGCTGTACAATGGGTAGCAGACTGACTCACCTTTCAGCATCCTTCCAGCTCTCTAAAGTCCAGGTTCTAGGACATCAATTTTTTGCTTAATGGTAAGAAACAAACCAATCTTGGCAAGCTTGAAGAATTTCAAGTCTTTTTAAATTTAATTTAATTTATTTTTATTTTTATTTTTTTTTAAGAATTTCAAGTCTTAAACATAGTGTAACGTTGGGGGCCAGGGGGCAGGTCCTAATCACTGAGCAGAAAAACATTCTCGGTGAGAAATGTCTGCATACGTAATTTTACAACTTCACATTTCAAGAGGTTAGGCAGCAAAATATGTCTAAGGCTCAAGGGCGGTGAGTTGGGGTTCTGAATTGCCAAATCTCCCCACTCTGACTGGCGCTCTGCTCAAGCACAAGGGGGCTTTGCTTGATGGCAATTTAGGTCCAACTTCCCTGCATTTTGATGAGGCAGCTGGAGATTCTTGAAAATATTCCTGTGCTGAGTCAGAATAATTCTTTCTCCTTCCCCCCCCACCCCCCCATACTCCTCTTATTACTGGGGACTTTATCCTGAGTGTCTGCAACGCCTCGCCGGAAGCCGCCATCCGTCCAAGCCCTAAATTCACAGGGTGGAAATGACCATTGCTGCAAGCAGAGAGCTCGACGTCACTTCCATGGAAAATGAGCAACCAAACGACAGATTCAAGACATCCTTGTTTTCATGCAAATGGTTCAACAGAATGAAATGAAAAACACATAAGGGCCACAAAACAGAGGAGAATTATCTTTGCACGGAGCGTCAGCTGATTTTCAACAATGTCTTCTAAGATCTCCATTCTAAACATTACCACTTTCCCAAATGTAGGGACACCCGAGCCAGGCTAGCTGCAGGGCACAGCTCCCATTTCAAGCCCCTTGGAAAGTCAGGGGGAGCCTACGCTGCTGGTGTCTGTCCACGTCTGAAGCCCCACTATGAGCAGCCCGGAAGAGCACTCGGGTTCTAGTAGACAGGGATTTCTGTTCTCAATGTTCAGGATTTGGGGAGGTGGGCCTTGGGGTTAGTAGCTTGTCCAGGGCTGACCATGGTTACTATGGCCAAGTCTCTGAGCACTTGTTTTAGCAGCTGGATCCTTTAATACATTTGGTCTTTGTTTTCTGTGCCTCTGCTAGAGAGCTAGCTAGAATTTATTCAAGGCAGGAGACAGATGCTTGGCAGCGAGTCAGATAGTATATTTTATGGGTTTCTGTGGTCCCTTGAGATAGAATTATAGAAAAGGATGGAGGGAGGTGAGGCAGCCTCTTGGTTCCCAGGACTCTGGGGTCTTTCTCTTTTGTAGACCTTTTCCAAAATTCTCAGTGACCTGGAGGCCCACCCTGTCTAGACAGGTCATCACTCTTATGTTGGTGAGCACAGTCAGGGGACATGAGCCCTCTCGAATTTTCTTTGATAATTTTATATTTTATTTTCACGGTCTTCTTTGGGGTACAGAAAGGGAAATTTCTGGTCTTATCCGATTGCTACCCCGACAGGAAAACAGGATCACACAGAGGTGGGAAGCAGCACAGTTCTCTTACTGTGTAGGGCATACCTGCAACTTGAGAGGTGTTTGAATAAGGGATCTGATGCCTTATTTACGTGCATTCTTGTATAATGTATGGATGGGTAAGAGAAACACTGGAGGTTCAAAGCCCTGGCTCACGTGTGCTGTCACTCTTACATTATGGTTACTAGGTATCTTTGATGAGCACCGTTCATGCCAAAACCTTATTTTAGCTTTTCTCCACTATTTTATGATCTATGAGGCCATTTGGGGTCTCTCTAAGAACACAGCTCCCATTTATAACACTATTTCAATGGAGAATAAGCTCTGAAAAAACGCTGTTCTGAATAAAGCTCACATTTCTCAGAAAATAGCCCCAGTGTGATTCAAATAGGCATGGCATTGTGTAGGGAGAGGCCCTCGGAACCTGTGTGAGCATGAGCTGAGCACATAGGGAGAAGCCTGCACTTGGATTTGCTGGCCAAGACCGAACCCCAAGCTGCCGCTCTGGGTACCTCTCACTTTCCCCCTGGCCTGGTGACTCTTTAAATGTTGCCATTTCTGCATCTCAAGTGGTCTCTGTACAGGTGGGAACACTGACTTTCAGAGCTGGGCACTCTTTGTGGATGTGGGATACGGGACAAGCGCTCTGTTGCCACAGACCAGGCCAGCGGACCCTTGGCCCTTGGTGCTGGCCCCGGTGGAGGCTCCAGACGATGTGCTACACAGTGCCCCTCTTCTGGCTAAGAGTCTTCCCAGGTAGAGTTTCATGGGAAAACAATCCTCATGAGGAAGCACACGAGAGAGGGCTCAGGTCATATAGGACCTGGGTTAGAATCACAGAGATCTGAGAACATTAGGCCAATCACTGGACATCTCTGAATGCTCATTTTATGCTTTTGTGAGCATAAAATGAGAAGTGCTGGGCTTAGGGCCTGTCATGGAGCGAGTGCTCCATAACAACGACGTACCACTAACTATTACTACTAACATGTCCAGAAGACAGACAGCTTAGTGTAGAGAAAATTAATTTTTCGAAGGAATACTACAATTCCACACTACATCGTATAAGAAAGAACACAGGTTTGGTGCCAGGTGGACCTTGGGCTGAATCCCAACTCTACCTGTCACAGGCTGTGTGGACGTGGGCAAGTCACTCTACGTCCGTAAGCCGTAGTTTCCTCATCTGTAAAGTGGGCACCAAAGCACATACCTCACAGGACTGTTGTGAGTGAGCACGGCAAACGCACGAGGGGCGCTCTCAGCACCATCCTACAGCTGGTACTTAGCAAATGGCAAGGCCCCGGTTTCCAGCTGTCCCCGACATCACGGTCCGTACCCTGCCACTCAGAGGCACCTCGCAATTGCTACCTCGAAGCTGCGCAGACCGCCAGCTTTGAGGGCGGAGGGGGAGAGCCCTCCTCTAAGGCCGTACCTTTCCCGGCGTTTCTAGGAGGCAGCGGAGGAGCCTCTGCGGTCGGTGACGTGGGCGAGTCTGTGCTCGTGGAGACGAAGATCTGGTTGGTGAAGGCGCCGTAGGAGAGCCGCTGCTTGTCCCTCGGGGTGCTGAAGCCCGGCAGTGACAGCTTGTCCTGGGGGGAGATACTGGAGGAGTGGCAAAAGCTCTGAGGCCTCGGGGAGCGCTCTTTCTTGATGGGGCTCGGCTGCGGATGACAGAACAGAGCAGCGGGTGAGGAGCTCCCCGAGGCCCACACCTCAGGCTCCGCCGGGAAGGGGGGGTTCCCGCGGCTGCTGTGCCCCAGCACAAGAGGAGGACGCAGTTCCCCATTACCAGGGTCACAGCAGGGAGACACTGGCTAGCAATCAGGCATTCAGGAGCCGAAGGGCATGGTCACAGGTGACCTTTAACTTAACGGATACCTGCCCTCCGCAGGACACCGTGACCAGCACTGACGTGTGTTCCTTCCCAGCCCAACCCTCTCCCATCAGTTCTCAGTCCTCACCTCTTTTCTCTTTTTTATATTCCCTTAGAAAGTAGCCTCCACATTGTGGCCCTGAAACCCACCTGTGGGTCCGATCCTATCCCTTAGGATCCTAAACTGTCTTCGACTGCCTACAAGGCGTCCCTTGTGTTTGCACTCCTGGTGACAGCGGTGGCATCCCCATAACTTCCCAAGGTGGAAGCCTCAGGGTCACCCAGCGCCACCAGGGCCTGCGTGGACAGCTCAGAAACGTCCCTGGGATCTCCGCCTGGTGCAGGCGCCCACCAGCCGCCACTGAAGCACAGGCCTCCTGAATAGCCCTGGTTGCAGCTGCTTTCAGCTCCAGCACGTTTTCTACACTGAGGCCAGAGCTGCTGGGGAAACTTGCTCCCTTGACAATTAATCTCTGTTGGCTTCTGACTGCTTGGAGAAAGCCCAAAGGCCAAATTTGGCTCATAACTTGCTTCCCGATCTGGGATCCCTGATCCTGCTGGGCAGCCTCCTGCCTCTCCCACCCACCCACCCATCCACTTGAACACACCTCACACAAGGTGCTTCTAACCATTCCTCAGACTTCCAGTTCTATCACAACCCCTTGGCCTTTGCACGTGCTGTTCTCCCTCCCTGGAAAGATGCATTCCTCCCCACTTCTTTGGCTGGCAAGTTTCCTCCCTACTCTCAGAAAACCATCTTCAATGGTACTTTCTTGGTAATTTCCTCACTGCTTTCCAAGGCTGAGGCAACTTTTCTGTTCTCTGAATATATCTCAGGGATTTTCCCAAGCTCTTATTTGCATCTTCTTAAAGTAGGACACCTTTGTATGACTATTCCTTATGTGCTGCCTAGGGAAGAGCAAAGGCTCAATACATATCCAACGTGCGGCGCCTGAGTGGCAGTCGGTTGGGTGTCTGGCTCTTGGTTTCGGCTCAGGTCATTATCTCAGGGTTCTGGAATCAAGTCCCGCATCAGGCTCCATGCTCAGTGGGGAGTCTGAGATTCTCTCTCTCCCTCTCCTTCCATCCCTCCCCTTACTCTCTCTGAAATAAATAAATAAGTAAAAATATGTATCTGATGAAAACTGCATGAATGAACTTTCAAAGGTAGTTCTGAACTACCCATGAGGGTCAGAGAAAACTAGGTTTAATCTTGAGAGTATCTTTACTAGCCCTAAGACCTCAGGTTGCAAAAATCTGTGTGCATCAGTTTTCTCTTCTATAATATGGGGCAGTAACAACACCATAGTGGGCTTTTGGTAAAAATTACTGAGGTAGCACAGACAAAGTCCATACCCAAGTATGGACCCAAGTATGGCAGTCCCACTGCCTAGTCCATACCCAAGTTCTTACAATCTCCCAGCTTTTTATTTATGAAGTAGCTGTTCTAATGGCTAATTTTATGTCTTCACCTTGCTGGGTGGGCTATGGCACCCAGGTGTCTGGTCAAATACTGGTCTAGATGCTGCTGTGAAGGGATTTTCTTTAGATGTAGTTAACGTTTACATTAGATTTCCAATAAAAGGAATTACCCTCCATAACGTGGGTAGGCTTCCTCCAATCAGCTGAAAGGCTCTTGAGAAGATACTGAGGACCTCCAGACACCAGACCACACCATCAGTTGCCACCAGCCCACCTCATACCCCAGGTCCTCACTAGCCCCCACAATCACATGAGCCAATTCCTAAAGATAAATTCCGATCTCTCTCCCTCTGCCTTCAACCATACTGGGTCTGGTTTTCCAGAGAACCCTGACTAATACAGCTGTGGAACCCAACAAGGATCAAAGAATGCAGCAATAGCCAGCATTAAGTGGCCCTGGGTCAAAAGACCAGACACAGTCTTGCGAAGAACAATCTCATCTACGTGGCGCAGAAAACCTGGGAGCAGTGGCAGGAACTCAGAGGCGCCGTTTGCACTCACTTTGTCATCCAGGTCATCATCGCTCTCATCCATCTCCTCCTGTCGCAGGTTCCACTCATATTCCACGTGGACGTGTGGGTTGAACTTCCCAGATTTAGCCTGGGAAAGCTGAAAGTAACAGCAGGGATAGCCACGTTATTGGAAGTGTTAGCCATCCCACTTTTACATAACCACTGAGCAAATCCCACCTGGGGCCTGGTTTCAAATGAATCACCAGGAGCTGCCTGTAGGGCAAAACTCTGAGTCTACAGGGCTGAACTGCTGGAGGACTGGCTTCACAGGAGTCGCCCGGAATTACATGCAGAGTCTTTCTTAGTTTGGTAACATGAATTCTCTCTCAAATTAAAAGCTTTCTTAAACATTCTTAAAAATGAGCCTCTAAAGTGTAAATCCCTGGCTGGAAGGCAAAATCAAGAGTTAGTACAGTAGGAGAGGTAAGCCTTTCAAGTCAGACAGTCCTGGATTGATTCATGGACCACTTTTCTTATCTGTAAGATGGTAAGATCCACAGCTTCCTCACAGGATTCTCCTAAAAATAAAAACGTACACCTGCTGGCCTGCAGCTGGCACTGGGCAGAAACTCAGGGGATGGAACTTATTTTTCTTGTCTCATCCTTCCCCACTGGTAAGAGATTCATGCTATGCTAAAGTCCAGGTGATACACAAGAACCAATGGGGTCAAAACGCTGGGGCTGGAGGGGGAAGCCGTGCAGTTAATATTTTGAAAACCACTATATTCTGAACTTAACTCGCCCAGTTTTTGGACGTAGCTCCCAAATAATTCTTCTTTACTATTGAGCTGCAGGGAAAACCTAAGGGTCTGGCATATAAAAAGCATGACCTTAATTTATAAGCCTGTCTGGTAATAATATCTTTCAAATGCCTTTTAGCTCCTATGTCACAACTGCTCTGAGAAGACACGGAATGGCAAATTTATCATTCTACCACTTTTCCAAATGTAGCCTTAGTGCCTGTCTGAATTTCTTTAGCCAACGTTCAGAGAGATGAATCTGTTTCTTTTATCCCAATTCCAGCTTCTGAGAATGACATTTTAAGGCAGCTGGTGTCTAATGGATACCCCACCTCCATTTTGCTTACCAGATCTTCACACTGGGTGGCTTTCAATCTCTTTGCTATGTCCAGGGCAGTCTCCCCAGCTTGGTTAACTACAACAGGGGGGAAAGAAATTGGCATAATTATCTAAGGTATATATTGAAAAGGTTGCAGACAATAATCATGAATGCTGACTCTTGTTATGAAGACACTTGGTCACGCTCTTACCGACACTCACGGTGGGCTTGCTCCTGAGAAGAAGCTTCAAACACTCGGGTTTACCGTACATACTGCAGTAGTGTAGAGCCGTGTTGCCCAGGGCTGTCTGCTTATCCAGGTTTCCACTGAAGAATTAAAATGTTACCAGAAAAAAAGTATGACTTAAAATGCCATTTAAATAGGGCATGAATAATTTAAAGCTACAGATGAATCCCTTATTTCTGTGCTAACAACGGAGTCAAGTTTGAGAACTACTTATAAGCAAGGAAAACGATGCTGCTGCTAACATTACACCTCCATTTATAAGCCACATGATGACAGCAATAGCCAGCATTGTCTGAGTGCCTCCTCTGGGACAGACACTCTCAGCTTTTACATACCTTGGCTCATTAAATCTTCACAACCACCCAGTGGGTAGGTTATGACCATCTTTGTTTCACAGATGAAAACACCAAGGTGCAAAGAGAATGAAGTACCTGCTTTCAAGACTATCATGGCACGGAGGATGGAGTAGGGATCTGAAAAAAGGCAGTTTGTCCCAGAGCCAACACTCTTAACTACTACACTGTACTACCTCCAAGGAGAGGGGTGGACATTCATACAATGTGGCTTGTGTCCAGGCACCATTCTTCACATGTGGGTTCAGATCCCCTTGCTATTTTGACCACTTGTCTTTGGATGAGCTTCAGTTACTCCTAATAATCCGTGGCTTACAGAACTACCCACTGAAGAATATGGCAAGTCCAAACTTCCTGTGTTCAATACTGGACTCCTATTACTATGTCCCAAATTTGACTTAGCTATTGAGTCAGTCACACACACTGTACAGTTTTTTTTTAAATTATTTTTTAAAGATTTCATTTATTTGAGAGACAGAGAGACACAGAGCACGAATGAGGATGAGTGGGGGTGGGGAGGCACAGAGGGAGAGGGAGAAGCAGACTCCCCACTGAGCAGGGAGCCCAACATGGGGCTCTATCTGAAGACCCCAGGATCATGACTTGAGCTGAAGGCAGATGCTTAACCCACTGAGCCACCCAGACACTCCGACACTATAGTTTCATAGTGAAATTATGAACAATGAAAACTCATAGATGCTGTGGAGCTGTGCTGTTAAGTCTTCCCTCTTACAATCTTTCCTAATGCAGTGGGTTTTGACAGAGACAGGATTTTATATCTTTCTAGGCCAGAGCTGGTAAGCTATAGCCTATAGGCCATGTCTGGCCCTCCATTTGTTTTTTAAATAAAGCTTTATTGGAACACAGCCATGCTCAATCATTTACATATGGTCTATGGCTGCTTTCACAGTACAATGGACGAGCTGAATAGCTGTGATAGAGACCTCATGGTCTGCAAAGTCAAAAATAGTACCTGACTCTTTACAGAAAGCTTGTTGATTTCTGATCTGGGCCCCTGAGAAGACTGGTTTGCATTAACTTATAAGGTGTATTCAGAGGAGATGAAAAGCATACCAGTTTTGTACAAGGAAGTCAACCAAATGGAGAGACGTCTGGTCTGCAGTTCGGACTGCAAGATGAAGTGCTGTCTCCCCAAGCTCCTGAAAAGGACAGGATGAGTGTAAGTAGGGTAACCGCAGATCCTACTTTACCTATAGCAGCTCTGTTCATATCAGCTACCTGGAAATAATCATTAATGAGTACTCCTCTCACTCTCAAATTGGCCTGATTTAGACACGGTCACTCAATGTATTAGAATCTCAGTATCTTTTACATTCATTTTCCACATTCTGTTTTATCTTATGGTTTTAGTGGAGCCTCACCTGTCCGGATTCCAGCAGTGGTTCCATTAGCTCCACCCCCTCTGCATAGACTTGAATTAGTGCAAGTAAATCCCTGGATTTGATGGCCTCGAGCAATTCGTTCAGTTTAGCTGATGGAGATGAACAGGCCTTCCTTGAAAACTTATGATCTACATACTTTGCGGTAATATATTCTTTCCGTACAGTCCTAAAACAGGGCAAAACAACATGAACAAAGATTTTTTATTTTCTATGAGCTAAGAAAAATCTACATTTTTCTGAAAAAACAAAACAAAACAGTTCTCTTTAAGTGAGATAGATTCACCTGTACTTCTTTCAGGATTTAAACAAACCAGGTTCTAAACCAAGTTACCTCACCACAGACAGGATGAAGAGACCGACATATATATGTAGTAGTGTATGTGCAAGTAATATACAGTTACAGAATTAATGAGCTCACAGATCACAGCAGATTTCTTTTCTTCCTTGGACAACAGCTTGGGAAGTCTGGTATTTACTACTTCAAATTCAGATACATATGAAGTATACAAAGAAATTAAGAAATTTTATTACTTATTTTTGAAAGTAAATTTTAAAAGAACAATTCTTAAATACCAGTGAAATTTCCAGAGGTTTATTGAAAAAATTTTAAGTCATGTGGCACAACTCCCTATTTTAACAGGTAAGGAATCCGAGGCTCCTTTAGGCCAAGCACTGAGCTTCAGAATAAAGGGGAGTTGTCTTTCCTGCAGGTTCAGTTTGGGAGTTACTCCCTAAGTCTGAGTGTGTGTAAGCGTTTCTATTCTTGAGGACTCATCCTTTCTCCACTTCAGGTTTTGCCCCAAACTCCGGGACTGAGGCCAGCCACCTCCCAGCTACAGGGGTGAGGATCTGACCTAAGTGGCCCATGGTTACCTTTGTCACCTTTGGTGAAAGGCTGAAATGGAAGTCCACTCAGAGGAAAGGAAAGGAGTTGGGGAAGCGAGTTGGGATCCAGATGATACTGTTTGACATCCTGGAGCCGGCCATACCTGAACTTATCCCATGATTTTCCCAGTTACATGAGCCACTTAATAAAAAAGCAGTAAATGGATTTTGGGTTCAAATCCTAGTTCTACAGCACACCAGCTGCATGACCTTGGGCAAATTACTTCATCTTTCATAAGCTTTAGCTTTTTCGTCTGAAAATGGGGAGAATAGCACATTGGTGTATTTTGAATTAAAGAACGTACAGTACTTATAAGGGGCTTTCTTTCTGAGAAAGCTCTAACTCATGGGACATAAGATTTCTTGCTCAGGAAAAGGTATTCCATCTGTGAAGGCTGCTGCTGTTTCTTACCACTCCCCCCCCCCCCCCCCGCCCCCATCCCACAGCATCACTATTTAAAACCAAGCTGATGCCTCTTCATTTCATTCTGGGTCAGTAGTGAAGGGGTGAGCTGATTGATGGTAGCACACGCCCTTTGGTGACTTGCAGATTCAGCTCAGTGACTAAGATCCTACTTTTATGGGTATCCTTTATACTCAAGTCAAAGTCCTTTGAAGATGGCCACGGCCTGATGAGCTGGAGGACTTTCAGACATGTGAGAGGTTGGCCGAAGCCTGCCTTCTGGTCTCCCACTGCACATGACTTTACAAAGTTTGAAAGGCAGCTACTGTGTGACAGATGAAGTATCAGATTTAAGAATGAAATGGCTTGATTCAATTCTGATATCAGATGCTAGCCATGTGACCCGGGGCAAAGCTATGCCTCAGTTTCCTCATCTGTAAAATATTAGTAGTCCTACCAGTCTTCTTGCCTTCCGGGGAAGCAAGAGTAGATACGGAACAAAGAATGACACATCACCATGGGTTCATATATAAGCTTCCTTTCTAGTATTATCCAGGATGGTAGAGTGAGGATCGATGGTAGGAAGCTATAGGAGGGAAATCTGAGACAGCTGTCTCCATGTATTGAGCTAAGTTGTGGCACCATCTGTGGGAAGGCTTCTTAGCACTAGAAATGTCGTGCAGATGCCACACAATAATTTGGCAGAAATGATGCTGAGGGCACCTAGTATTGCATGGGGAGATGCCCCAGACCACTCTGAAGAGCACTTCTGCCTTGGGTCTCTACTTCCATGGCTACAGAAAGTGGCTGAGCTCTCCACAGGCATGATGTTTAACTCTTCCTGGGCTCAACCACAGTCCCCGGCAGTAAAAGGCTTTCTGACATGGAGTGACAGGGAAGATGGAAAACAGATGTGTCTGAAAGTTGACATCAGAGCTCTACCTGATGGCTGATGAAAGACAACTTGCCTTGTGTCCTTGCCAAACCTGGCCCTTCCCACTCACCCTGGTGCAGGTAATGGCATTCGCTATTTACCTAGACGCTCAGGCCCAAACCTTGGGTGTCAATTTATAGTTTAATTTTTTTAAAAATTTATAGTTTAATTAAATGTCCCATGTTTGAAGTGGTCAGCAAATCCTGTGGACTCTTCCTTCAAAACATATGGAGAATCCGACTACTTTCCACCACCTTCACCACCCCATCTTAGTCCACACCATCTTTGTTTCTCAGTGGACCTGGTGTTAAGTTTCTCCTTGGTGAAACCCGCTCCTCCATCTCTCTCTCACAGACCAGCCACAGCTGGGTTTCTCAGCCTCGGCCCTAGTGACACTGTGGCTGGATGATTCTTTGTCATGGTTGCTGACTTTCACATTGTAGGATGTTTAGCAGCATTCTGGTGACTCCCTCTGCTTAAAGCCTTCTAATCACACAGAAAATAAAATCCCCAAACAACCCATTACCTAAAAGGCCCTCTGCAACCTGGTTCCATCTCCACTGTGCATGGCGTCTGTGGCCACTCTCCTGCTCAGGCCTCTCTAGCTATACCTGCCTTCTTGTTACTGTGAGGAATGTGCCCAGCCCGTCCCTGCCTCAGGGCATCTTCACCTACCCTTCCATCTCCCAGGCTCGCTCCCCCATTCCTCCACCCCACGTGTGTCCTTCATATCCTTTAGATCTTCATCAAATGTCAAGTCCTCAGTGATATTCCTCGAACATCCTGATGACAATGCCTCCTATGCTTCATCTTCTTACCCTATTATATTTTCTTCAAAGTACTCATTACCATGCTTTGTGCCCTCCTCTCCACAGTTGGAATGTAAGCAGGACAGGAGCTGTCGTGTTCACTACTGTATCATCAGCACTTAAAAGAGTGCCAGGAACATAGAAGCTGCTGAATAGGAGGCAGTAAACTGTGCGTCACCAGGGATCTGCTTTGTTCCTCAGGGCTGCTGGCCAAATAAGAGGATGGTGATAATGAAGACTATGGTCGTGGGGACAGTAACGGTGAGTTCACTACATATTGCCCAAAGCACTGCTGACTCTACCACTTCTGTCCTCACCACACCCTCGGAGACTAGCACAGACAGGTGGGGTTACTTGCCCCAGATCAAGATTCGGGAATTGGGGGACACCTGGGTGGCTCAGTGGTTAAGTGTCTGCCTTCAACCCAGGGCATGATCCTGGAGACCCCGGATCGAGTCCCACATCAGGCTCCCTGCATGGAGCCTGCTTCTCCCTCTGCCTCTGCCTGTGTCTCTGCCTCTTTCTCTGTGTCTTTCATGAATAAATAAATAAAATCTTAAAAAAAAAAAAAAGATTCCAGTAGTGTGGAAACTTAGTCACTCCGTTAGAGATTATATGGAGGCTCACAAGCATTTTGGAGGGAAGGCCTGAGAGAAGCCAGATGGCCATGGGAGGTCACAGAACAGACGGGCCAGAGTGGGCTGCCTACCGTGAAGGAAGCAGGAAATACAAATCCAAGCAGGAAACACAAATACAAAGTTTATCCTAAAGTGATGCCTCCAAGGTATGGGCCACATAAACATTTAAAACTGCTGCTGAGGCAGGAATGCACTGTATATCGGAGCGCTCACTGCTTCCCGCTCTTTGGCGTAACTTCAGATAGTGTTTGTTCGTGGCTGTTTTGTGATCAAATTCACTTCTGAAAAAGCTTTACTTCTCAGTGTGTTTTGTGCTCATTAGTGTGGAAAGACAGCCAAACCGTTTCTGCTAGGACGGAGCTTGAGCACTGTTGTTTAAGCCCAACGTCCTGAGACAGGGTTAGGATATTAAGTAGGTGCCCAACTCCCTTGACTTCTTCTGTGACACTTTCACAGGAATAAGGAAGTGACTGTCTAATCTCTAGATTAATAGCCACCTTCCTCTCCAGATGGCAGGCATCACGAGGACAGAGTTTACATCTAGTTTATGTTTTGCCTATTCCCCAGCACCTGACACACTGCAAAGGATGCAGTGAGCATGCAGCACGCATTTGTTGGATTCAAGGAAAGACCACCGCTGAGAGGCCTGCTGGGAGATTGTATCTCATGATTTTGGAATGAAATCATGTTTCTTGACTGTGCCCCATAACTGTCTCAGTGCTCTGTGGACGTGGTGCCTGAGTAACTCCCAAGGAGGGGCTTGGCAAACATTTGGGTGGGCATCTACCTCACAAAGGCTCCCCACTTAGTTGAGCTGGAATAGGAACTGTCTTCCTTTTTTTTTTTTTTTTAAATATTTTATTTATTTATTCATGAGAGACACAGAGATGCAGAGACATAGGCAGAGGGAGAAGCAGGCTCCATGCAGGCAGCCCGATGTGGGACTTGATCCTGGGACCCCAGGATCACGTCCTAGGCTAAAGGCAGGTGCTAAACCGCTGAGCCACCCAGGGATCCCCAGGAGCTGTATTGCTATCCACGCATGGTACTTAAGAATTTTAAGTGTAAATTCAATGTGAAAACATTTTTTAATAAGTTCAAATATTCACATGACTCAAAAAATAAAAATAATACCAAAAATCGTTTACTGAGGAGGGCTCATGACCACGACCACCCCAGAGTAAGCACTTTTATTAGTTTCCTGTGTATTTGCCTGTGTTTCTTCCCATAAACACAAATAAATACGTTTATGTGTTTTTGACCACCCTTCCCCTGACTGGAAGGCAGGAGGTTTTGGTGCAGTGCTCCACACCTTGCTTTTTTGTCTAATGGTAATTCTTGGAGTTTGTCCTAAATCAGGATAAGTAGCTCCCTTATTCTTTTTACATCTGCATAGAGTTCTTCTATGTGGCTGTACCCTATGCTATTTTAATCAGAGGCCTACAGATAAATGCTTGTTTTTGTTCCTCATCTCTTCCTATACAGAACAGGAGTAAATTCTCAGAAGTGACACTGCAAAGTCAGAGTTGATGTGATGTTAATGACAGAGATAAATATGGTGACTGCTCCTCCTGCGCAGGGTACCATTAGCAAACCCATCAGCAGTGCCCAAGACAGAGCGTCTGTTTCCCCACAGCTTCACCGGTAAGCGTTTGGACTTTGGCTCATCTAATAGGAACGGGCCACTGCTTTTGTCTGTCTCTTGTTTATCATAACATGCCATGATTTGGAGATAACCACCCTTATGAAGACATATTCTCCACAGAGCAGCTGCAGCTGTAGCTACCTAGGGGACGGTGTAGTAAACATCATCTGTGCACTCCAGAAATGCACTGCAAAATACCTTGCTTTGTGTTTTCCTATTGGGTTTTCCTCTGGAGAAAAAAAATACTATAACCACTAAGCCGCTGCTTAATTAAAGAATGGTAAAGAATTCAGTGTATTAGAAGTACTTACATATCACTTGAAGGGGTGGGTTTTGGCGAGGGGCTGGGTAAATTTGCTTCCATAATATCATTAAAACTATTGTTTCCTACATTCTTGGCCAGCTGTAACATAAACAAAACACAGTTCAGCCACTCTTTACTTACTAGTTTAAACGTTTCCTATGATTTGCTTTTGAGATTTGTGAATGTGTATCTTTCCTTCATTTGACTCAGCATACAAACCATCCATTCATCTGGTCAACAGGTATTTACGGAGACCTACTATGTGCCAGGCATGGAACCTTAGAGTGCTGGAAATAAAGAGAGGGGTAAACCGTATTCCTTCCTGTAGGAGCCAACAGACTTGTAGGGCCATTGATCAGATAACCAATAATTTTTATAAATACAATGTTGATAAATGTTGAATAGGATATAACCCCCTCACCCCATACACCCTGAGATTAGACAGCAGGTTATACATGTGAATCTAGGTTAAATGCTTAACGGTAGCAATTGTTTTTCAATCTCTATCATACCTCATTTTTAGACTGAGAAGATTTACTGGGCAGAGGAGGAGATAGGACTCCTTTATATTTGGGGTACATGTAAAGATGCTGCAGGGAGCAGTTTCTGAGTTCAAGACCCTTCCAGGAAAATCTGTCCTGAAGGACCTCTGGTTGTTCAGATAATTTGGGGAGCAACACAAAACTTAAGAAACATTCATGCTATCAGGGTCTCTGAGGGAAAATTCTTGGGTTTATCACTGAGCAAGTGTCTAAGATTTGGACTATCCATATTTCTAGTTGTCAACTGGGTTTCATTACCTTAAATCAAGGAGATGGAGTGATACCACTTCCAGACTAAAGAAGAATGTGTTAGGTATAATAAGATCAGAGCTTTTTTTTTTCTTCAATTCTGATGTGAATCAAGGAGTTAAGCATTAGTATGATACTTCCTAAATTTGCGACTTCCTCAATTGGGCTAACACAACACAGACTGACCCACCACTGCTTAGAAGTTTCGGGTTAACGAGTGATGGGCTTTTTGGCGGTAGCTAACAGGTCACAATTCATGGGGGGCTTGTAACAAACTTACGAATAGTAAAAAGAGAGAAAAACTCTTTATTCACTATAGTAACTCAGGCCACTAAGAAAAGTGATTATTTGAGTTTAACACCTAATTCCCTTTACTGCTCTTTTAGTCAATCATCTTGAGTCAATCATGTGAAAACTAATTCTGAAAGAAGAAGGCAGCTTTGAAAAAGCCCATCCCAGGAGAAAAGAGCTAGTTTAGGTGAACTAATTATACAAATGTGTGATTCATCAGTTCTTTAGAAAGGAAAAAGAAATAGTCAACATTACATACCACAAATTTACATTTTAAATACCCATGCAAATTCACTAAATTCAGGAACTGCAATTCTTTGTACTCAGCAAAAAGAGCAGTCCAAAGCCGTGTATTATTTATGACAGCAGTCATTCCCAAGGACAGGTCACTACTTACCAAGAGTTCAGAAGTTCCTAATTTGTCTAGTTCCAAAGACTGAATGCGAGAAATGTGAACCCCCATTTCCCTATGGATGCCGGAACATTCTATACAGGTCAAAATACCCAAGTTGGTGGAAAGCCAGGTGGGTTCTGTGTGGAAAGAACATTTTGAAGACAATGAAACAAACACGATACCAAATTTTTAGTGTGCCAACTACAAAGGAAACTAAAACAAGAGTGGTAAACCTTGTTAAGAATAGGGAAAGATTTATTTATTTTTTAATTGTTATTTATTTATGATAGTCACACAGAGAGAGAGAGAGGCAGAGACACAGGCAGAGGGAGAAGCAGGCTCCATGCACTGGGAGCCCGACGTGGGATTCGATCCAGGATCTCCAGGATCGCGCCCTGGGCCAAAGGCAGGCGCCAAACTGCTGCGCCACCCAGGGATCCCATAGGGAAAGATTTAAATGGAAGACACAGATGCTTTCAGTTTAGCCTAGAGGCTCATATGAAGCTTACCAGCTTCTCGGAGAGCAATATGGGTGATAAAAGAAATTTAAAAAAATTTTTCTTTCAATATTGAATTGAAAACAAAATTAAGTTCTTCATTCTTGTGAAAATGTGAGAAAGATTTTTCCTGTGAAGCCCCATGAAACATCCTCTCTAAGCACCTGTGTCTTTCTTGGCAGCTGCACAGACTGATGTGCAGCTCATGGGGACATGGCATAAGCTGTCATTAACCTCCCAGTTACAACCTGCATTAACCCACAACCCTGGTCACGGCTTCTCCACAAGCACTTCCCGGTAATAAGACAGTTGTAAATACTGAACGTCAAGGACTTCTTTTCACAGGCCTAAGCTATTTCTACAGCCCCCAAGGGCTCCACACCAGGGAAAGTATTTCCTTGTTACCAAAACTGTCAGGGTTCACTCTCTGTGGAAAGCTTGTTTCTGAGAGGTCAATACTCGAGTACTAACGACTCCGCTGCCACATCCTCACTATGTGAGTGTGTGAGTCACTATCACATGCACATGAACATAGTAGAACCTGGAAGATTTGTCTCCGAGATGCTCGTGGCATGTTGTCCGGAGAGTCCATTTTCACAAGGAAAACCATTAGAAAGTATATCATAAAGCTTAAGAAGCACAGGCTTGTGTCCACCTTCTGATCCCTACTAGATGTGTGACCTTGGGAGGTCACTTAACTTCTCAGAGTCCCCTAGTTTTCTCAGCTGTAAAATGGCAAGGTTATCAGTGTATCACAGAGCATCTGCGAAGATTCAGTAAGAAAATACAGGCTAAAACAACTAGCAGGGATCCCAGAGTGGCGCAGCAGTTTGGCGCCTGCCTTTGGCCCAGGGCTCGATCCTGGAGACCTGGGATCGAATCCCACATCAGGCTCCCGGTGCATGGAGCCTGCTTCTCCCTCTGCCTGTGTCTCTGCCTCTCTTTCTCTCTCTCTGTGACTATCATAAATAAATAAATTAAAAAAAAAAATAAAACAACTAGCAGAATCCTTATTACAATGTAAGCACTGAATGCATGTTACCTGTCATCAATACCTACGTAATACAGAAGCTACCTGAAATCAGGAGCTTGGGGAAGGAGACACCCACGTGACATAGAGGTTGGGGGTGGTTTCACTGAGCAGAAAGGAAGGAAAGTAATGTACAATGTGTTGGGATGGTTTCATATGTAGCATTTCAGGAAGTCCTCAGAACAAAAGAGGTTTATTATCCGATTTTAGGATAGGAAACAGAAGATGAGGACAGTAAAGGCACTCGGCATGAGGTCATCCAAGCCGGCTGGTGATTCAACACCAGGATGATGGACTCCACGTCCAGTGCTCTCTCCGTATATCCATGGGGCTCGTTTAACTGGAAGCATTTGGGCAGGTAGCCATTTGGGGGCATATGAGGAGAGCAGGTGGGAGTTTGCCAGGCTGAGCAAACAGCATGTGTTAGAGCAGCTCACAGGTAGGACCATTCCAGTTGGAAATGTGTGGTGGGTGTATATCTATGCCCATAAGGAGATAAAGACTTAAATAACTAGCTCATTTTTATTCTATGGGAGGAGAAAGGCTGTTGAACAAGCTGGCTCAGGTTTGGGGGCAAATACCTGACGAGCCACAATCACAGCAGATGTCATTCCCGGGGAGCCGCTGGACATCCTCAATAATGGCTTTCGTCAGGTCTTCCAGGCTGTTCTCTCCCGTGCTCTGCTCTCCACGGAAGGCCATGGTTAGGGCCTCTTCTTTGCTATTCGTCAATACTGATATCCATCTGTTATTGAAAATAAAAGGAAGGAGACGTAAGAGCACAGCTACTGTTTTCTCCTCCTACTGCAAAAAAAAAAAAAAAAAAAAAAATCCCTTTTCGTCAAGAACATCCAAGAGATTCCCATTCACCCTAGCCCTAACGTGAGGGAAAATGTAAGAAATCCAAAGGAAAGAGAAAGTCAAAAGAATGCAAAGCAACACGTTGAAGAAAACAAAACAAGGGAGAGGAACAGAAGAGAGGTAAAATCAGGGCAACTGAGGACGCGCAGGGGTGACGAGGTGGGTGCATTTCCACTTGGACAGAGTAAAGTGAATGTTGGAATGAAGAGGACTCGGAGTGGGACTAACCCGATGCAAGGATGAGAAAAAATTGGCAGTAAATGGAAAGAAGGCAAGATAGTTTAGCACACAGCATCTGTTCTCTGGAAGTCCGTTTCATGAGCAACCATGAGAATTTATGCTCGTGGAAAAGGTATATTGATACGGAAACATGCTGATGTTAATAATATGAAATAAAAAGTACAGATTATTAAATCACACACACAGCATGATCACAGTATGAACTGAACAAAACCACTGTCTGCGACCAGTCTATGCATAAAACCACCCCAATACACAATAATAAGTGTTCGTTATTAACGTGAAATGACCGCAGAGTGGAACAGTTAATCAGGTGTTAAAATTTAAATTGTCAACTAGTTTTTCTAAATTGATTTTTTGTTTTTTTTTTTTTAAAAAAGCAAAAAGACTTTATTTATCTGACAGAGAGAGAGAGAGAGAGAGAGAGAGTGCAAAAGTATAGCCAGGAGGAGGAGGAGAGGGAGCAGCAGGATCCCTGCTGAGCAGGGAGCCCAATGTGGGGCTCGATCCCAGGACCCCAGGATTATGACCTGAGCCAAAGGTAAATGCTTAACCCCAACTGAGCCACCCAGGTGCCTCTAAACTGAGCTTTTAGAATCGAAGCTTAGTTGACAAAGTTTTCAACTAAGTTTTGGAGGGACACTGGGGAAATGCTGACAATATCATGTTTTCTGAAATAAATAAGAAAAAACTGTTTATGTGATATAATGCCAAATTTAAAGGCATATAGGGTTTAAGTACTTCTGTTTGGGGGAAAGACGGCTACAAAGAAATTCACCAAAATGTTAATACTGGCTGTCTCTGAGTAATTTTCTGTAGGAATAATGGACAGAATGCTTGACTCTGCCTGTCGATAATTTTCCAAACCTATAATGGGTTTGTATTACTTTCCTGATTGATTGAGGGGGAAAAAAAAAAAGCTAAGTTCATTTTTTTTTTTTTTAAAGAAGAAAATGAAAAACATTTCCAAACCAGTGTGTTCTCACCTGCTGCACGGACAGCTAGTAAGTGCTCCCAGCAGAGAACACAGAGGTCCAGAACGGAGGCTCTGGCTTTTCTGTGTCTGGTCGGAGGACACAGATATGACCCAAAGGGCTATACACAAAAAGCGCTGAATAAGTGATAGAGCAATGAGAATTACAAACCAAATCACCTGGAATATGAACTGCAAGGCACGCCGGCTACTGTAGGCGGCGCAAAGCTTCTGTGTGTTGGAAGAAATACATTTGTACAGCTCAGCGTTTCCACTGTGCTGCAAACACTCAACACCTCAAAACCAACAGCCTCGGAATGGGGGCGAGGGGGAGTGCCATTCAGTACCTTCTAAATTATATTTTTTCTATCATTTAGTCTCAAGCTAAAAACTAGAAACTGTCTTCTTAAAAACAATTCAAGGGATGCCTGGGTGGCTCAGCAGCTGAGTGTCTGCCTTTGGCTCAGGGCATGATCCTGGGTTCTGGGATCGAGTCCCCCATCAGGCTCCCTGCGAGGAGCCTGCTTCTCTCTCTCTGTCTCTGCCTCTCTCTCTCATGAATAAATAAATAAATCTTTAAAAACAATTCAAAACACTGGCTCAATGGTGTATTTAACCAGTGGCACCATGTTACTGGAGTTTTCAGTCTGTCTGCAGAGTCTCTGCTTTGCCTTCCTCAAGTATTATGGCATTTCAGCTATCTAATATACCAGGATCTGATTGCGTACCAAGGACTTAGGTTTTTTTTTTTTTTTTTTTTTTTTGAGACCGTGTGAGCACGAGAGGTGGGTGGGGGGACAGAGAGACAGAGAGAGAGAGAGAATCTCAAGCAGGCTCCACGTCCTGTACAGAACCCGATACAGGGCTTATCTCATGACCTTGTGGTCATGAACTGAGCTGAAATCAAGAATACGATGCTTTATCTACTGAATCACTCAGGCGTCTCCCCTTTATGATATTTGAGATATAATCCTCCAACAAGCCTCTGAGTTGGGGGTGACAGTTCTTTTAGAGGAGGAAGCACAAGCCTAGAAATGTTTATGACTTGCAAGGTCCTCCAGCAGGACCGGTGTCACACTGGACAGAGACATTCTCACTGATTCTCCTTTCCAGGGTTCCTTCATGATGCCACATTTACCTCCTCACTCAAGAGATCAGGACAGACGGACAAATAAATAAATAAATAAATACATACATACGTAAGTTGGTACTGATACTTAGAACCAAAGCCATCTCTGGCAATTAAAAAATAAACTTTTAAAATTAAAGTAACAAGCATGCCAAAAAGTATAAGAAAATAATGCATCGTTGTATTTTAAGATTCTAAGGTTGCTTTGAGTTTACAGGATTAATAATGTTGGCACTGTACTAGGAGTTTTACGCATTGTATCTCCAGTCTCAAAGCCCTGCGAGGAGCCAGGTCTGTAATCCCCTTCTTACTGACAAGGCTGAGGTGGGATGATCCGCTCAAGTTCAAAAGGCCACTAGGGGCGCAGTCTGGACCAGAAGTCTTCAGCCTGACTTGAAACAAACATGCAGGGGCTCCTGGGTGGCTCAGTTGGTGAAGCATCTGCTTTTGGCTCAGGTCAGGATCCCAGATCCTGGGATGGAGCCCCACACTGGGCTCTCTGCTCAGCAGGGAGTCTGCATCTCCCTCGCCCTCTGTGCTGGTGCTCTCTCTCTCATTTTCAAAATCCTTATTTTCTATTTTTTTTAAAGATTTTATTAATTTGACAGAGAGATAGAGAGAGAAAGAGAGAGAGAGAGCACACAAGCAGGGGGGGAACAGCAGGCAGAGGAAGAGGGAGAAGTAGGCTCCCCATGGAGCAGGGAGCCCGATGCAGAGCTTGATCCCTGGACCCTGGGATCATGATCTGAGCTGAAGGCAGATGCCTAACCAAATGAGCCACCCAGGCACTCCTAAATAAAATCTTTAAAAAAAGGAAAAAAAAAAAAAAAAAAAAGAAAAAAATGCAGCTGCTCTATTTCTGGCATCCTCCTGCTCCCTCAGGGAGAACGCAGTTCTATGTTTAATTTTACTGGACACCTTCACATGAGAAAGAAACTCAGTGACACCCTGAAGCTGTCTCTATGTAGCATGGAAGTAAATGAGGAACTGAAGCCTCCTCTGGGGGTGTGTGTGCACTTCCTCTGCAGGATGCCATTCCCTCCGACATCACTCAAAACGAAACCTCCTGTCACCACCACCAGCCCCAGAGAAGGCCAAGTGCAAATGTGCAGCAGCTGCTGGATGGGCCAAGCCAGCCTTTTACTAAAGGGTGTTAAGCCCCACGGGTGAGAAGCCTGTGCCTCTTTCATCAAACTGGGACTGAATTCTTGGTAAGTCACCGAGTAAAGACAATACTACAGCTTGGGTTTGAAATTCGAACAAAGAAGCGGATGCGTTCCCTCTCTCACACCAATCTCTTACCTGTTCTCCTGCATAGGGATTCAGGGAAGGTGGAAAAAAAGAGAGGAAGAAGCAGTGAAACAAGTCCCTTAACCTGGCTTAGTTTGTTTAATCTGCAAAATGGGCATAATCAAGCCAACCTCGTGATTGATATGAGTAAAGATATGGTGAGTGAGGCGCTGCTGGCTCACAGTGAGCACCAATACTGAGGGCGACGAGATACCCACTGGGCCGAAGGACCTCCTTCCCTAACTTGACCATAAGCCCCCCAGGCTCCTGGGACTGTGACCACGGGTACACTGCCTCTCAGAGCGCTCATTTTCAAACTGGAGATAATAGCCTCTGCTTTCTAGGGTCGTTGTGAGGATTGACAAGGTCTGCATTAAGCACAGTATGATCTCAGTAAATACTACCTGAGTCCACGGGTGGAAGGCCAGCCCTCCTGCTCTTATTTCTTTCCTAGCCACTTGCCAGTTGGCCAACCTCAGATCAGCAATAGACATCAACTGCTTCCTTTCTATTCCTCTCTGTTGCTTTCAGGCCAGCAAAACCTGCACCTAGTGTGCAGAGTATTTATAACCTTCCCGCACCCTCAGCAGCCAGCTTGGGCTGCTTCCTCTCCTCTTGGGAGTCATCTCTGAGTAACACTCCCAAGAACCACCCGAGAGGGTGCGTGTCCCCGTGTTCCCACAGCACCCTGTCCCCTGCCTTCTCTTCCAGCACAGACCGACTTTCTTCAGAGCAGGGGCTTTCAGCCCCGTAGTCTCACAATTTGCAGTTTTTGGTCTGGAATCAGGGTTCACGAAATCTTCAGATGAATGAATGGGTCCGAGACTTTTCTCCTCCTTCTCCTTCACCTCTCCTACCTTCCCTCTCAGAGCTGCCTCCTCAGCCTTTTTTTTTTTTTTTTTGCTATGTGTCTCTCAACTGTGCATCTTTCTGACCCATTCCTTATTCTCTTTCTGACCCTTTACCATTTCTCCTGAAATGGGGAAAGAGTGGGATTCTCCAGAGGAGGAAGAGAGAGGGAAGAGGGAGAGAGGAAGGAAGTGAACAGAATTCTGTGGCTCTCCAGAAAAATTCAGGAAAATAACATTTATTGTGTGTCACCAATGGGACAGGGCTTTGAAAATGGGAATGCCACACAAAGGCCTAACTGCCAGCTCCAACACAAACATCCTCCCTTTCTCCCAAGCAGCTGAGGATGTAATGGTTCCACACTGCCTGGCAGGCTACAGGAAGAAGAGGGAATGAGGATGGCCCAGGACTAGGGACAATATGAAGAAAGGCAGTGGGAGCTTCCTGAGGTTGCATACCTGGTCAGGTGAAGTGGGAGTCTACCCAGGAGAGTGTGACAGCAAAGCCAGTTCTCCTCTCTACCCCCGGCTCTTGAGCCAGGCTCACCCACAGGAGTCACCTGCCCATCCTGCTCCCTTGGGGCCAGGCTCTCCTCCCCCCTTGCAGTTAAGAGCCAAGTATCCAGGCAGACAGGCTCAGTACCAGGTAAGCCCCTCCTGAGTGCAGGCAGTGTGATTAAAGTGAGTATGGCACAGTTCTTGCCCTCAAGAGTTCTCTGTCTTTATAGGGCTCAGACTGAACCAGGGGATCACTGAGGAACGTGAGGAGGCCCAGGGGTAGGAGGAAGGAACAGAGCCCTGGGATGGTGAGGCTTGAGCTGAATCTTGCAGGAAGTACCGGAATTTACTGAGCACCTGGACAGAGACAGGAGAGGCTGTGAAGGTCCAGAGGTGAGACAGAAGCATGTGGAACCCTCAGGAGAGGTTCTCAGAAACAAAAAGGACATTTTTAAGGTACGGTGCACAGGACAGAGGCATCTTTTCAGTTGAAGATATTGTGCCAATATGTCAAAAACTACTTACGCTACATAATCCTGCTCATCTTCTGCCTGAAAGTGATATGTCCTATTATCTAAAATACAAAAAAGAAAATAAGTGAAACTTTAGAAAGTGGAATATCTTCAGGTATAATGTAAATTTTGAAAGTTTCTGGGAAAACAAAACAAAACAAAACAAATCACAGCGAAAGTAAGGTTTTAATATTATTTTTACACCATTCTAATTTAGCAGTTCTACAATTCACTTTGTCAATATTATTTTTCTGAAGTGCAACAGGAGTACAATAAAATAATGGCAAATACCAAACATCTGGCACTTCTTTTGAGAAAGAGACAGAAACAGGGATAGATCTTCCATGATCATAGCGGATGTCAGTGACCAACTAGAGACTGTATGTTACCAGTTCAGTATGTGACTTTTCATTTTCTTCTTTTTTTTTTTTTTGAATATTTTATTTATTCATGAGAGACACAGAAAGAGAGGCAGAGACACGGGCAGAGGGAGAAGCAGGCTCCTTGCGGGAGCCCGATCCAGCACTCGATCCCAGGACCCTGGGGTCTTGACCTGAGCCAAAGGCAGACACGCAAACACTGAGCCACCCAGGTGCCCTGACTTTTCATTTTCAATGTGTCTTTTACTATGTTTCCTCTAAAAAAAAAAAAAAAAAAAAAAAAAAAAAAAAGATGACTTTTCTGAAATGATTCGTTAACTCACGGGGCAGCTCCACCAAATAGGCATACGCTGCCCCATGTTACTCTCTGGCTGAATCAGGCTTCAGGGAGGAAGGGCTTTGACTCTGCTCAAGGTTCTCTTTTAAGCCTTAAAAGGTTCTCTTTTAAGCTCAGGAGGGAACAGGCTAATTTGGATAGTTTGGGCAGCTGTACTCAAGGGAGGCTCTTCCTTAAAATTCAAGATTTGCTAGAATGTTTCAACATATTCAGGTTGAACTAACTCTTCCTTATTCACTCACAACATGTCTATTCCAGGTCAGGTACTCACACCCCTCATCTCCTCGAGAGAAGCAAAGAATATGCTTGTCCAAGAACACGCCATGCACAGTGAGCCCAAGAGGCTTGGCTGAACCAGATTCAACCTCTTTACTGCTGTGTGACCTTGGGTAAGTCACTGAATATCTCTGAGCCTCAGTTTCCTCTTCCATAAAATAGGAATCTGATAGGGCTTTTGTGAGGCATGGCCATAACGTATATAGAGCACCTAGGACATATCAGATGTTCAATGATTGATGGGTATTATTAATAACCTACAGGTTCTCACTTCTAGGAGTTTTAGCTTTTCAAAGTCATATTATAACTCCGATTTTTCATATTTCTTTCTCATCAATAACCTGATAAATTTCTTGGTCATAAAGAATCATGGGGACTCTGAACTTTAACAGATGCTGCATAATCTGGTCTGGACTCCATCTAAAGGGTCTCATGAAAGATTCAGTCCCTTGGGTTGAAACTGTTTTGGGGCTTCCATTCACCCAACTACATCAGAAGGATTTCAAGGGGCAGGAAAGTGCTTCGGTGTTCTGCACACAGATCACGCACTTGCACTCTTGGACAGCTCTATGGGGCTTTAGAGAGAAGAAAAAATACTGAAAGTTAGTGTGCAGAGATTCATAATATAGGTGAGTCACCTTATTGGCACTATCATCCTCCTCCTTTATAAAAAGGTGTCCCTTCTCGGGTACCTGAAGGTACTCCATAAGTGCATGCCCAGGATCAGTGTAAGCACAGGGAGTCAGTCTAGAGGAAAACAATCTTTCCTCACTCTCTGAAGACCACGAGGATACAGGCTATAGGTCGGAGGATGGGAGGATCATTATGTGTCCTCATCACAAGAGAAAAGCACACAATGACCCATGGATTAAGAGAGTGATGGGGGGATGCCTGGGTGGCTCAGCGTCTGCCTTCGGCTCAGGGAGTGATCCCGGGTCCAGGGATCGAGTCCCGCATCGGGCTCCCTGCAAGGAGCCTGCTTCTTCCTCTGTCTCTGTCTCTGCCTCTCTCTCTGTGTTTCTCATGAATAAATAAAATCTTTTAAAAAAAAAGAGAAAGAGTGATGGGATGCAGTGTTTTCCGTTCGGGAAGTGGGAAGGCAGTTCTACTTGGAAGCAAGATGATTTTTTAAGAGCCCTATTTTGCAGGGACAAAACTCTGGGCATGGTTATAGCTCTTATAGGGTTATAGTGGCACACCTGCATTCTCAAGTCTATGCCAGAGATTCTTAACCACAGATACACATCAGAATCACCTGGGACTTCTTAAAAAATATTTATGTCCGGCCTTCATATCAAAGACTGTGATTCAGCAGATCCAGGAGTGACACTGAAATTCCTTAGAAACATCTCTCCAAGGGCACAAAGCTGTAGGCTCATGGTCAAGAACTGGTCTAGTTTAATGTATAAATCTCAATTCGATTCTACTGCAGGTCAGATCTGACACTGTTCTGCCTTCCCCGCCGTGGGTGGGCTCAGGGTAAATGAAGAGAGCTGCCCATGCAGAAATACCAGGGGCCAGGCCTTGGGAAAGCTGCTGCTTCCACGCCCAGACGTGGAGATGCCCAGGGTCAGAAGCCACAGTGAACGACCTGGAGAGAAAAAGGACTCACGTGATATCAGGTCAAAAGACTTCTTGTCCTCGGCATTTGGTTTTACTTGGCAGGTGAGAAGGTTCAACTTGGCCGGTTGCCTGTTAGACTAGAAGAGAAAGTGAGGGAGTTACACGTTGCATTGCCCTCTCACCCTCAGCGTCAGAGCCCTGTAGGGCAGGTGCACAGTCTCATGCAGCACATGTGATGGAGTCTCATTTACTCCGTTAGAATTCTGAATCTCCTCTAAGGAAAAAAATCTTACAATTGTTGTTTAACTGTACATAAATATCCTGGTGATTAATCAGAATGGAACTAAGACAATCCACCTCACTTGCAGTGAAGAGCGGGCATGCTCAATGGAAACGCACCTTTCTGAACTTATACACACCCAAGCACGAATCTTTGGCACTCTCAACCGTACTGTGAAATGCAGCGGATTCAAAATGACTCCAGTTATTAATCAGCCCAAACCCGACGTCTCATGGATCCGCAGATTTTGGTTGCAATGGAAAATTTAGTACTTTTCTCAAACGTGCAAAGATAATTGACCTGTGAGACACTGCTTAATGAGCCCCAAAATCTGGAGAGAGGGAAAATATAATAAGGACTTCGTATCATCTATCAGCAAATCTCTTGGTCACACAGATAACTCATTCAGACCCTGCAGGATTTAGATAGTTATGCTAATTTAGGCTTTGCCTACGTGGGAGTCTTGCTGCAGACTCACTCTGTCAAAACTCTTTCATGTCTCCTGCTATATTTGTAAGGTCACATGTTGGCCAGTGGCCGATGCCAGCATGCCTGCTTCCGAGAGGAGCTGACCAAGGAGTGAAAGGTCTACGTGCCCAGGCTGGCCTTCACTTGAATATGACAAGCCTGCTGAAGGGAAGCCCCAGAACTCCCTACTCCTGTATTCCTGCCTCAGACTGATAGCTGTGATCCTAAAAATCCCCATGCCAGGACCATTTACACCCCCAGGAACTTAAATTTTGGTGGAAAACAAAGGGGGAGAGTGTAGGAAAGGTCGCAAGCCAGTGACCCAAAGTCCCGAGTAGCAGAGATGGTGCATGATCAAGACAATGTCAATGACTCCCATTGCCGCGGCTCCCATTCTCGATGACGGACACTGGGCAATTAAATTGTTTACCTTCCTGCACTCGCCCAACAGTTTTTGAGATCCTCCTCCCTCTGTGACTTCAATGAGATTAGACACAGAAAACAATCCCTCTTGTCTTGAATCTATTCCAAAGCAAGCTGTCTGGGGGTTGGAAGTGAGAGACCCCAAGGGACTTCATGTTTACTGCACGTATGGTTTGACTCAGGCATGGACACCAGCCAGGAAATCCCTCGTGGGACTGTTCTGCCTCAGAGGAATGAGCACCGGGGCAGGGAGTCCTGTGCTACAGAACTGGCTGCCAAACCCAGAAGCAGGAGGCAGGGGTTTGCAGGCCTGCAAGGCTTTCTCAGAATGGATCTGGGATTTGGTTTGCCACAGGCCCGACTCCAAAACCCGCAGCTGCAGCCACCTCGAGGTCCCCCTCCCCTAGCCCCCTACTGCAAAAGGAATGGTCCTGCATCTCATCCTTCTGGATGCTGCTGAGATGACAATCATGTGGGACAGCCTGAACAGGTAGTGGTCCCGTTCACTGGGAGACTTTCCACAGAATACTGTGTTCCAATTTGGCATCCGCATCTAAAGAGGGACGGAGAAAAGCTTAGGAGAGATGAGGAGATGATTAAAGGAGTGGAAAATGGGCACTTTGAAGATTGGTTGAAGGCACTATTTAGTTCTGGGGAAAGAAGACCAGGGAAAGATTTAATGACCATCCTCGAGAACATGAAAGGCGGTTACAGGGGCAGGCAGGCCAGCTGTTTTCCATCTGCCCAGATGAAGAAGAAATGCACTCACATCGTGCAAGATCTGAGCCAGACATAAGGAAGAACTTCCCGAGCTTAAGATGATTATGCATAATAAGAAGTTTAGGTTTCTTATCCTAAGTTGAGAAATCTCTTAGAAAGACTTAAAGAATTGTTTAGACACCATTCACATTTGAATGTGAATGATTTTTTTTTCCTCCCCAAATCTATGTTACTCCAGTGCTTCTAAACAACTTCACCAACAGATATAAAACTTTCAGAGGGGAGAAAAATACTTAATATTAGTATTCAGAAAAGTTAAACAGTACTATTCACCTCTCATCCCTAAGCATGGATGACCTCAGAGTATATATTACCGGGAAGCTTGTGATGATGAGGGTTCTAAACAGTTTGAGTCATTTCACGGTTGGCCCACAACTTCAATCGTGAGGATGTAGAATATTTATTTCCCTTGGAATTTTGTCAAGCCATTATCATATCAACATGCACTTCATTTGACACGGGTACATCTCGCCTACAATATAGTGTTCTTCCCCCAAATGCTTGTGAGATATCTGACAAATGACCTGTCACCCCAAATGTCAATCTGAGGAGCAAAGAACACAATTTTTGACCGCTGAAGCAGCCAACATTGCCAAATCTGAGCCCACGAGTATCAGAAAGTAGCGTATGGTATGCTCAACCAAAGTCTGCAGACCAAGGCCCCAGAAGACTCAGAAATAAACGAGAGTAATAATAGGAACTCTGATTTGTATGACTCCCCAAAATTTCAAAGCACCTTCTCAACATGTAGTACTAATTTATAGGCATGTCGATTAAGGAAGGTATAATCTTCTTGGCATTTTGGCAGACTAAAATCAAAGTAAGACTAAGTGAATCGCCCTGGGCTACATCACTGTGTACAGTTTAGGAAATGCTTCATATTGTTTTAGTAGAGGAAAGAAAAAACAAAGCAAAGAAAGCGTGTATTTATTACGTCCTTCCTGCAGAATAAAAACCCCAGTCTGTACCACGACTCCAAGTTCTGCTTCCAGGCTCCTTCAGACCAGCTCCTGCCACTGTGCCTGCAGCTCCCTCTGCTGGGCGGTGACGGGCACTGGCCTCCCTTCTGTGGCTCACACCCCAGGGGGTGCTGGGGGCCCTTCCACATCTAGGTTGCAAACAAAGAGAGTGAGGGTGCCCCAGATGAACTTCTACTTTCTGTCTTCTCAGGTCCTCTGATTTTCCCCCCAGTTACTCCTGTAACTGATGAGAAATTTTAGAAGCCTCTTTGCTATACCTGTTTACTTATTTATTTGGCTAAATAGTTAATGAGCCTCTGCAACGTTCCAGGCACAAAGGGAAAGCACTCTGCCATCAAGCAGCTACAGGAAACACACAGAGGCACAGACCTAGAATGTAGATCCTGACTGGGGAGTGCTGCACGGAGGCAGCCTCAGCCCTGCAGGACCCAGAGGGGAACAGTGAGGAGGAACAGGTGCAGGCACCTGGGGGGCAGAGGGAAAGACCAGGGCAGCAGTGATGCCTATAGGGAGGTTAGCGGGGGTTTGGAGAAGTGCCTGGGGTGCTCCGGAGCTCAAATTCCTGCCCCAGTGGCTCTGGCAATCTCATGAAGGGGGTCCACCAGAGCAGTGAGTAGGTCCCGTGCATTCAGGAGGGTGGCGGGGGAGGAGGCCGAGGCCGTGAGATGGATGAGCAACGATGGGGACCTGAATCAAAGCTGCAGTCATGGTAATGGGGGCTGGGGACTCAAGATACTGCTAAAAAAAGGAGGTTTCTAAACAATTATTCCAAAGCCACCTCTCTATAGTATGTGTATCACTCAGTCCAGGCATCTGGACAGTGAGTGGAGGGAAGGCAGGTCTGCTGCTGAGCAGCAGCTTTCAAAAGCTATGGGTGCTTCTATTTCAAATACAAAATCAAAGATTTTACAGCTCTGTTCCCTGAAACTCTGAGGCTTGTCCTCTTACACATTTCACTTTTCATTACAAGAATGGTACTCACTGAAGAAACACCAGGGGACACAGATGGTGCAAAGAAGAAACTAAACGCTACCTGTTAAATCTCACTTTATACCCAGACAAAACAGTTAATCCGGTGAGTTTACAAGATGTATGTATGTGAGGGAGGGAGAGGGAGGGAAGGGGGAGAGAGAGGGAGGGGGAAAGGGAGGGGGGAGAAAGAGAGCGAGCGAGCAAGGATGTCTGTTTTAAAAAATCATGGGTCCAGGGGTGTCTGGGTGGCTCAGTTGGTTGAGCATCTACCTTCTGCTCAGGTCATAATCTCAGGGTCCTGGGATCCAGCCCCACATCGGGCTCCCTGCTCAGCAGGGAGTCTGCTTCTCCCTCTTCCTCTGTCCCCCACTTGTGCTTGCTCGCTTTCTCTCTAGTGCTCTCTCTCTCAAAATAAAATCTTACAAAAAAAAAAATTGGGGGTTGGTTCAAGTTGTATATATTGTTTTGCAAACTTTTTTTCAATTACCAATATACACAGATGTGTTCATTTTATACACACACACGGCAAGACCACCCTCGAGTTTTTCACTTTTGAAAATGCTCCAACTAGGGAAGCTCTGGACGCATTCCATGAGCAGAAGTGATGAAGATATTATCCTCTGACATAACGCTCTGCCACTCAAAATAGAAAATGCTGTTCAGCTAGGAAAATCATCAGACACGTAAGTAGAAATGCCTGTGGAAACGGAATGAGTCAACTCTGATTAACGTTTCTGCGTCTCCTGGAAGAAAACAAACACCCCACATTTGTCCTCAAACAGCTGAGTGTGTACCACGGTGAAATGTTTTTGCTGGAAGTGTGAAGTTGTTAGCACAGACGCATTTCTCTGTTAGCAGGAAGCAGCTGCTACTGGAATTAGTATCCAGAAATGAAATGATTTCCCTCCATCATCGTATTGAATTGCTCGGCTTCACAAACAACAAGTGAACATCATTAATTACTTGGGGGAATGAGCCTGACCTCAGCAGCCTGAGGCCGTTGTGTGGGAAGAGGTAAAAATAATAAAGCTCTGTTCACTTTCTATGCTAATATTTGGTAACAGGGCTGTTCTGATCATTTCAAACTTTTTGTTCAGTAAGTATTTATCTAGACGACACCTACTCTGCCCTAGAGGCACATGCAGTCAATAAACACAATAATCCTCCGGCAAGGTGTTAGGTACATACTGAACACCTAAAGTGAGATCTTATCTCTGAAGTTTTAGTATATTAAAACTACTGTGTTTCGGAAAGTATTTTGGTTTATTTGGGGGCAAGATAAGAGTATTCATTTACTGGGCACCTAAACTGCTAGATACTTTAGTAAACTTTATTATGGAATTCTTGCAATTGTCCCAATAGTGGGGTTACTGTTATGTACTCATTTCACGGATGAGGAAACTGAGGGTCAGGAAGGCAAAAGTACACTGACCAATGTTTTACAGAAGGTAAAAAGCAAAGCTGAGATCTGAACAAATTTCTTCCCAGAGCTCTTCCCATTTATTACACTGTTCCCTCATCAAGGCAAGCCCTTGGGACATTTGCGTAGTATGTGAAAACATTTTTCCTGCTTTTCCTTTTCTTGTTCTTCCTATGCTGGAATGGCCGGTCCCCTTATCTCCCTCCAAACACTTAATACTTCTGTTGAAAAATCCCACCAGTTCTGGACATGTTCCATGTTCCAAAATTACTATCTTGTGGCTACAATGAAAGTTCTCCTCCCCTTTAGCAGTCTTTCAGATAGCTTAGGGGAGGAGAAGGTACCATCTAACTGAAATAATTCTTTCTAGAGTGTGCATAACTATGGATTCCCTTAACCCTTCCAACCATTTACACCATGGTACTCATTTCCAGTTGGCAGACATATGTGTGAGAAAGACATATTCGAATATGCAGACATTCTTGAAAATCTCTTACTGTGATAAGGAACTCGTCACTTTACTTTTGAGAGTATGTGCTATAATGTAAATAGAAAAAAAGAGTTCATCTGGGCTTCTGGTAAGAAGTGGGGCTGATGTTGTCGTTACTGCAACTGACAAACATGCTGCACGTTATTTCATTTACTAATTTCTACAAGTGTTGATCTGAGTGCCTCTACTTGCCAGATAAAGAGTCTGGGCCAGCACAATAACTTTTATTTTATTTTTATTATTTTATTTTATTTTTTTTTAATTTTTAAAATTTTTTATTATTTTTAAAGGAATTTATTTTAGCGAGTGAGTGAGAGAGAGAGAGACAGAGAGAGAAAGAGAGAGAGAAGGGGCAGAGGGAGAGAGGGAGAGAGAACCTCAAGCAGATTCCCTACTAAGCGTGGAGCCTGACACGGGACTCCATCTCACAACCCTGAGATCATGGCCCGAGCCAAAATCAAGTTGGATGCTCAATTGACTGAGCCACCCAGGTGCCCCATGAGCCAGCACAAGGATTTTTAAACTCTTATTTCCTATGTAACCATAGTAACCACTGTAATCCATGCCTTGTTAACCAACCAGAGCTTATAAACCAAAACCCTTTTTTTTTTTAAAAAAAAAAAGAAAAAGATTTTATTTATTCACGAGACACACACAGAATGAGAGAGAGAGAGGCAGAGACACCGGCAGAGGGAGACGCAGGCAGGGAGCCTGATGTGGGACTCGATCCCGGGTCTCCAGGATCAGGCCCTGGACTGAAGGCAGTGCTAAACTGCTAAGCCACCAGGGCTGCCCAACCAAAAACCTTTTAAAATAATTCTACAAAATGCAGCAATTTGATGATAAAACATCCGAACTATAGGCTATGTTTTTTTTTTTTGTTTTTTTTTTTTAGGCTATGTTTTTTTAAAAAGTATTCTCATTATATTTTATAAAAAAATGGGCAGTGAGTAGCTGAGGCAAACATTTAGAACAGATTTCTATTGCCCTTACATTCACATACCTGCTAATTAAAATGAGGGAAGCATAAGTGTCTTGACGATTACAAAGACCCTGTACAAGACACTGTTCTAGGTGTTTCACATATATTTATGTGTTTAATCTGCAAAACCAACCTATAGTGAGTACCACTTACTATCACCCCCACTTGAATAGATGGTAAAACCAAGGCACAAAAAGGTGAAGTAACTTTGCCCTAAGGTCACAGCTAGCAGAATGTCAGGTGAAGGTAAAACATAATTTTAAGGACTCCCTTATTTCTTATCCTGGGGAGGATGGGGTAGGGAATAACATGTAAACCCACTAATTTCAGAGCACAGGTCATTTCTTTTATACCTTCAAATCTGTAAAATCAGAATTTTCTTTAGTCTTTTTACCTTTTAAGAACCAGTCACATCTACTGCAACCAAAGAGGCACTTTCTGGATCTGTGGGCTCTAAACCAATAAGGTTTTACTGCACTCTTCTGCTGGAATTCCAGTCATGTCAGATGCACACAGAATGACACCGAAGGACTGTGTAGGCTCAGCCCTCACAACCTGCAAGGCTGGTGCTTTTGATCTGTGACCTCTTTTACATTTGAATTCAATTTCACCCCCTCTTCTTCATCTAAGAAATCAGTTCCCTGAGGAAGCTCCCGGCAGGCTCCTTGCAACATGAGGCAGATTTACTTGGCAGTTCCTCAAATCCTAGGCAGCAGCATCAGCACCGTGAGGCCCTTGTGCCTCTGGAAGATTTGCTAGAAGGAATCAAGAAACTGATGCTTGCTGGTCTTCGAAGTCACAGTGAGAAACTACCCCAAATACCTGGCTTTCAGGGGCGCCTGGGTGACTCAGTCAGCTAAGCGTCTGACTTTTGATTTTGGCTCAGGTTGTGAACTCAGAATTGTGAGACTGAGCCCCATCTTGTGCTCCACACTGGGTATAGAGCCTGCTTGGGATTCTCTTTCTCCCTCTGCACTCCTCCACCCCTGGCTCCTGTGCATATGCTCTCTCTCTCTAAAAAAAAAAAAAAAAAGGTACCTGGCTTTCAGGGAGCCACACTTCAGGGTTTGGGGAACCTGAAGGGCTCCTGCCCTTTTGTCTGGAGCAATGCCAATATTTTGTTAATTTACAAAGGCAATTTATTCATACTACAAGGTATACAGTAGAATAGAGGAAAAATCCATAGTTTTGGAGACAATCAGACCTGGCTTTGGGTCTAGGCCTAACCATTTGCTAACAGCCATGAACCAGTAGCTTCACCCTCCTGAGTTCAAATCTCCTCATCACAAAGAAGGAAAACAATGCTGCTTTGCTGTGATAACGAACCAAAGCAATGCACAAGCATCTGGTGCCCCACCTCCCAAGTGGCAGATGTCCAGATTCTGGAATTCAACTTTTTGGGGTCAAATCTGGATCCAGCACCTGGTGGTTAGGGGACTTCCAGACTTGTCCCTTTAGATGGAATAGCAACTACCTCGCAAGGGTGTCATAAAAATTAAGTGGGAAAACCTACATAAAGCACCTAGCATGGTAGTCTGTGCCCAGTAACTGTTACTATTTTTAAGCTTACTAATGATTTCCCAGATCTCTTTTCTAATGGTGTCCATATACCTGGTATGTAAAATTCTACTGTAATCCACTTCTCTGTAGAATAAAACAGTGTTCCTTGTTAAAATGGAACCGCTTCTGGGAGAGTTACCCATTAACATCACTCAGGTTCAAATAGAACAGCAAATCTTGTCTGATAGGAGGGTGGCAGGGGGAACTGGTGGCTGTGGGCCACGGGTGGGGTGGGGTGGGGGAGCAGAGAGAGCCTGGGCAGATGTGGAGACACAGAGCATGTAGACAGAGTAGGAGTGAGGGGGTCAGAGCTGTTCCCAGAAATGCTTGGGACTCAGGCTGTGAAGACTTGCCCCCTGCTGATCTTACTGCTTCATTTATGAACAGGACCCTCTGTGGATAAAGAGGGATGTGAGAGTCAGACTTCAAACTGGCTGAGTTATCAATGAGGTCCACAAGCCAGCTCACGCACCTTGCAGAAGGCCTTGCAATCTGCTGCAGATGTCTACAGACCTCTTTGTAAGAACCCGCCCCCTGGTCTTCTGAATTGTAACACTGGCAAACGAGGGATGGGCTCAGTGGTTCTTCACCAGGGAAGCAAGCCTTGGGCTTCAACTCTAGACCAATTAAATGAGAGCCTTTGGGGATGGAACCTAATGGTTCTACTCTGTGGTCAGGGCTGAGAATCACTGGATTCATTTAGCCGATTGCAGCCTCTTCCAAGTTCATTCAGATGCCGGCACCTGAATAAAAACTATTTAGTATTTGCATCTGAAAAAAACTCTATACTGTTGGTGCTAATATATCATCCTGGAATTTAAATACAGTAAAAATTTCTGTTCAATGTATTGGTTAGAAGCATAAATAACCCGTAAGACACAACCAGACATACTTCTAAACGTATTTTCAGGGAACTTGAACTTGGGAAGTCCTCTAATAAATACTGATATCTTTGGTTCTGCATTTGCAATGAGGGAGAAGCCCACAGAGAATCCATGGTGACCCCCTGAGTTCTGGAACTGGTGGTGCTTATTTTCTATGTCCATTTAACATCGTCTAGAGCGGAACGGTCGTGTTTCTTCTGCGGGTGACCGTGACAGTTAGGATTCAACACCAGTGCCGGGGGGACCTGAGGCTGCTCTCTAAAGTCAGTCCTGGTCTGTAAAGAAAAGGGTCGGGCTGAGGGTGCCCTGTCACAAGGGCAGCAGGGTGAGACCGGGTGATCAGGTGAAGAAAAATGGCATCACCTGAAGCTGGCAGAGGAGACATAAAACAGAATTAACAGCCAAGTGGGGGAGAGAGCATTTTAAAAAGAGATTTACAATAATAGTGGTTCAGGATGTTGTTATGCCTTTAATGGTTCTTAATTGGACCTTCTGCTATTTCAACCATAAAGTAGTTTTTAAGTTCCTCCTTGAATGCTTTTTTTTTCTTTTTTTTTTTTTTTTTTTTTAGAACCCAGAATATATAGATAGCAATAGCTTTCAAAGACTGTGCTATTTAAGCCTCCAAAAGACTCTAAAACAGGGTAAGGAAAGTGATACCATTTCCACCCACACTGGTTTCTCCCAGGCTCCGTGAACGTGCTTTCTGGCCTCAGGAGTGGGGACTCCCCTCCTCCCTCTCCTGGAACTCCTCCTCCCTTGCTTTACTGCTGTCTGCTCAGAAAAGCCTTCCTTGGCCACACGAAGGCAGCTTCCCCTTCATCTTCTACCGCAGCATCCTGCTCACTTCTCCTGGGTCACTCCAAGCTCCAGAGTGAGGAGCTGCTAACTCATCCCTGCTTCTCTAGCACCTGGCTCAGGGGCTGCTTGGAATGAGAAAAATGTTTCATGAGTAAATTATACCCATTTTACACTGGAGGAAATGGAGGATCCAAGGTCCTATGGCTTGTTCAGGGGTTTGAGCCCAGGACTCAGGGGCTCCCAAGTTTGTCCTTTGACAATTCAGTATTGCTTCCAATCTCTTGGAGAAAGGAAAATACTCTCTTGCAGTGACACTGGTGACAGAGATGAGGAGTCCTTAGAACACCGTAAAGGCCGGTCAGAAACCTGTTGTTAAACCCACGACAAGGAGGGGAGAGCTCCACGGTGCGGGCTGCCCTGTGCCTTCTGACAGACGCCCGGAGCACCTGTTAAATAAACCTCTTGCCGCCCAATGTTGTCTTCAGGGCTCTGGACTGGACTGAAAACAACAGTCCTTGGGAAATGTCTGTGGATTCCAAAAAGCCCAAGGCAGGGACAGACCTCAAGCTCTGGGTTTTGGTGGAATGCCCCGGAGGTGCCAGAGATGCTGTTAACCTCTGACGGGTGCAAGTGAAACAACTGTGAGGACAGATACCTGAACCTGGTTCATAGAGATCTTGAGAAGGAAGGAGAGCAATACCAAAAAAAACCTCCAATACGTCCCAGTTTCAAATAGAGGTAGTAACACATCAGGGAAGAAGATAATTGGAATAGTAATAACAGCTGACATTTTTTGAGCACTAATCCTGCCCCACATCCTGTCCTAGTTGCTTATAATCAATGAGCTAATTTAAATCTTTACACCCACCTACAAATCAGGCACTGTTAAGGTCCTATTCTATTTAGATGGGGGAAAGCCTCATAGGGATTCAGTGCCACTTGGAATTCGAATCCTGGCAGTCTGGCTCCAGGATCTGATGCTGTGACCCACCTCAGCACATCTCACCTCCGAGATGGTGAGAGTAACCACTAAGTTTATGAAGTGCCCACTGTGGTCCAGGCTCCACAAAGCTTTAAATGCATCCACTCCTTGAATTCTCTCAACACTGGAAGACAGGCACTGTTATTACCCTATTTCACAGATGAGGAGTAAACTTAGATGTTCTAACAAAGTCACACACAGTAAGTAGCTGGAAGGGCATTAATTGCAGGGCGCCTCAGAAGACTGTACTCCTGATACCCCCTCCCACTTTTAAAATATTCAGCCAACTGAACACCTCCTAAAAGAGGCTTTGCCTGGTCTAGTCCCGCTGGATTCTCAGCCTGTTTGAGTAAAACACCAAACCTTCTTCGTGGATGTTTGTGTGATATTTTATGAAGTTGATTTATTTGATTAAAATTAAAGTATTTTATGAAAGTACTTTTAGGTGTTGGCTGATTGAGAAAAAGTGATTATGAACTTAATGACTGTTAGAGTGTTAAATATAAGAGCATCTCCAGGCATCTGAAAAATTAAGATTAAAAAAAAAATCAGTCTTCAGACCAATTCACGGATACTTTGTAGTATCTTTACAATCAGGATTTTCCATTTCCTCCTTCCAGGAAACCCTAGTAGACCTTTCTAACCCTAAGACCCTATGGTGATTCAGTGAAAGGATAAGGGCTTCCTTGCTTCATAAAATGGTTATTCAAGAGACTTTCAAAGACCTAACAACAAGTTGGCATCTGAGGAAAGGCTTATTTATGTACTAAAATGCGCAGAGGCTTTAAGGTTTGAAAACGGGTCTGGCTGTTTATAAACTGCATCACCCTAGGCATGGAATTTAATCTCCCTGACCCTTTGTTTCTTCTTCTATACAGAGCAGTTTCACTCAAAAGTATTCACTGAACACTAACTGCATGTCAGGCAGTGTGTTAGGTGCTGAGATCAGAGGTAAGCAATTTCCACCTCCTAAGAACTTGTAGACCAGTGCAAAGTAAAGACAGTGACATGTGTCTTGTAGCTCTAGCTTGGCACAGAGTTCAGAGCATGATCTAAGTGATTGGTAAATGGTAGTTATCTTTCTCTTTTCAACCTGTTTTCTGAACTGTATGTGATGCTGAGGTTAATAAATTCAGCAAATAAGGGTTTTTGAGAAGCAAAACCTCTTATGCTTTTGACATTAATTTTTCACTTCAACTATAATTCTTATATTCTTTCATAGTTTGCTTTATTAGTTTTATTATATACTATAATGCTTACACTGAAAAGGACAAGCAAATAATTAAAAAATATAGACATTTATTTATAATCGTTTAGTGGCTTGATATAAACTTCTTCACCCTTAAGCTTTGAGGCCGACTTAAATGTTTGTCGGAGCTTTCTTAGAATTGGTATTTCAAAATTAAAGCATTTTATACCTTGCTCAGAGCACACTAGATGGCCCATAAATGGGAGCCACTATCAACATTATTGTGATAGCAAATTCAGAGACTCTCACTGAATCTGATCCCCATAGGGATGTATTACTTTGAATAGTAATAAAAAAAATGTATGTCTTTCAACAGACATATGAAAAGCAGTGTTCTGCAGACTAACTCTTGTAGGGCACATTGCCCACCTTGCAGGTACGCAGATAAATGTATTTCTTCCTTGAATAGTAAGCTGAGGAGATGACTGGCCCCTGGCGCAGATCATTCACGAATGGTCAACCCAAAAGACCATGCCTCATCCATCTAAATGCATGCTTGACCCTCTTCTGAGTCACTTTGATAGGTGACACCAACTGGGGCCCTTCAAATGGGACGAATTCCCATTTGGTAAGGGGTCCCAAACAAAGGCCCTAAATTTTGTGAAAACAAAGGTTCTTTTATCCACTTTTCCAAAGATGACTCAATACCATTCTTTCCCAGGAAGCTCCTAGACTTGATTTTCAATTGGATTCTCAGGAATCAATAGTGTTTGCAAAGTCAGGAAAAGTGGCTCTGGAGACCTTTCTGCGGAAGCAGGGATGGGACTACGCGTGATGTCACTGGCTGCAAAAGAGTGTGGCTCAAAGCCAGTGAAAAGTGGGGAACAGAATAACACCAACCAGTGGGAGAGAATCTGAAGTTAGGTGGAGGAACCCATTTACCCCCGGGCTGCTCTGGGGGCAGGAGAGGTGGACCCAAAATTTCTAATGTTTGCAGCAGCAGAGCCTGCCCATTGGCAGATTTCAGTATCACCAGGAGAGCCAATGAGGCAATGCTAACATCAATGACTCCTGTTAACTGGATGCTCACACACAGTCCATTATCTCATTTTATCCCCACTATAATGTATATGAGCCAAATACTTTTCTCAAGGTGACTCAGTAAATGACAAAGGTGGGATTCAGGCTCAAATCTGACAGATGCCACAGTCCTTTCTCATGGCCACTGAACAATGTGGCTGATGAGATACCTGTTGTGGATTAGAGCCTTAATAAAGCACTGACACAGTTGGCTGGGCCACAGCTATGTGTACGGCAGGAAGAAAAGAAGGTGGAAGAGAACTTATTTTTTATTTTTAGCAATGACTACCACTGATTCAACTCCATTAACTCCATGATTTCCTCACATGCACTGCCTCCCACTGCAGGTTCTTAAGAAACACAAGTCGATGAGACGTAATAAGGTCATAGAACTTGTCAAAATGCTTATTGAGAACTGTCATAGCCAAATGAATCTAAGGGAAGAAGAGAGTAAAGAAAGGGTACATGTAGCAAATCTTTGACTAGAAGCTCCCAATCTACATAAAGTCAAATGGTCAGAAATTTTCACTGTAGTATATTTAACCCAAAGAATATTCCCTGGGGGTGGAGGAGTTCCTTGGGTCTTTTCTGGTTTTGTCTCTGCTCAGACTCACACCACTTAGGCCCAACTCAGCTAATAAAATCAGACGGTAATCAGACACAAATCTGGCTCAGGAAAGCTGAATGAAGAACAAGCATGATCACATCCAGGCAACTGCCGATCTCATGTTCCAGCTATACCATGCAGAGCTGCAGCTCAAACACCTCTCATGACACTAGATACTTGAGGAGCACCAAGTGCTGTAGGGTTCTAGCTGCTGTAGGGTTCAGGATCTGAAAACCCTGGATCACTCTGGAACTTGCCCAGAGACAGGTCAACCCTGCAGCTCCCCAAGAGTCAGGATACTGACCCAGGAGAGGCCGTTACTAGTTTTTATTACAAAAGTGCAGGGCTGCATTGTTCTTATGAATGAGTCACCTCCCAGGATTCACACCCTACTTCAGGCCATCAAAGAATTCTAGCTTGCACATGTAGGTACGTGCTTCTCTCACACACGGACACCTAGGCACTCCTGGTTTAGGGCTAACTATGTCTGTGATGGCCTAAGCTAGGATCCCATGCTGGGGAGGAACTAGAGTTGCAAGTGAGGAGGAGAGAATGTTCTGGAGTGTGTGGGAGGGTATAAGAGCAGAATTCTAACCTATGTCAGATTCCTAGCTGTGCCACTTGTTAGCAATGTAACCTGTAAGTGAACTTCTCTGAATCCCAGCTTCCTCATCTGAAAAGTGGAGGTGACATTGCCTATAACTTAAATTGTTGTTAAATGTTACAATGCATTAAGCTGATGAATGCCTATCACCTAGTGAGCATTCAACAATATTAGCCACAAGGATGGCAATGGTGCTGGTGGTGATGACGGCGGTGATGCTGGTGGTGATGATGGCGATGGTGATGATGGTGGTGGTGTTGATAGTGATGAAGGGTGATAGTAAGGAAAAATCAGATGGTGGGAATCAACTCTCATAGAGAGAAACATGGCCTAGAAATGGAAACTGTTTCATTGTCTATCAAATAGGAGCAACAGAAGCTACATAAAACAGATTGTGGTTAATGTCCTCGGAACAATGAATGCCCAACTGATGGAGAATACTCAATAATGCCATCCACCTATTCCCATCAGTATTTCTGATCTTGAATCATGTGACTGGAATTCTTCTGAGACAGATCCCTGAGTATTTAATCACCAACATAATGAGCAGAGTAGATCCCTGCTTGGCCAGCAAACACTGACCATTAAGCACTCATGGAGGCTTTAAGACTGAAATCCCAGCATTCACCGGTTGCGAGGTGGGCACATTACCTAACCTCTCTTAGTAATAGCATCTGTCTGGTGGGTTGTGGCAACAACTACCTATGGTCATACACGTAAAGCATTTCATACAACCTGGCTCACAGTAAGTGCTCACTTAGTGGTAGCTAATATTCTTGTGACTGACAGAACCATTTCATAAGGTAACTGTGCATGGAATTGAAAATGAGCAGGTCAAAATTAACTCATTTTCCATGTATCTGTGATGCCCAGTACAGCACCTGGAGTGGAAGCTTCATGAAACATTGCTAGATAAATGAATAATTGTTAGCCTCAGTGATAATTACTAACTGATCTAAGTCTGCCTGCGGGATTTCCAGGAGCAGATGGGTGGCTTGTCACAACTGGCATGATAGTTTAAAAATCCCTGTTGGGCTGAGGGAAACTAAGGACTTCTGAGGAATCACTCCAAGGGCTCTGCAAGGAGCAAAGGACAGAGATAATGTAATTGCTCAAGTTCCATAGAGTCCAATAATTATTAAGATGCATGGAATCTTCCAGCAGGAGGGTTTTGGCCACAGGTATGTACTGACTACCTTCCATGTGTCAAGGTCAGTGGAGAGGGGGTGTGCAAAGAAAGAAAGATGAACAGGACCTAGTAAATGCCCCCAAGAGAGCATACAGTCTAGTAGGATGAGAGTGTCCTGCAGGAAGAGGGGCAGAATGGAAGGGGCATACGGAATAATGTCAAACCCCAATCTGAATTTCTAACTCTGCCTACTATTAGCCAAGTCATTGGGCTTCTCTGCACCTTAGTTTCTTCATCTGCAAAATGAAGGTCAGATTACCACATGGGCTATAGAAGGGATTAAGTGAAAAAAATTTTATGAAGCGTCTGGTAGGAAGAAGTGCTTATTCAGTGGTACTTCTTACTCAACAGAGGGAAATCTTTTTTTTTTTTTTTTTAACAGAGGGAAATCTAATCTCGACTGTGAATCATGAAAACTTGCCAGTGTAATAAATGTTCATCCTTTATTTTTACCATCCTGTTAGCAATTAACTGCTTATCATAAATTCAAAGACATTACTTGGCACAGGATACTGAAGCTTCCCTCCAAGCTGGGATTGCTGGGTTTAACTGCATAGCCCTTTGTAGAGACTCTCAGTACACTGAGCTGTTTCCAGTCCTGCTTGATACACTTTCCATTCTAATCTTTACATCATTCAGAACAAAAAGTAATTTCTTGCTAGTGTTAAAAGGGCAAAATAGTAATTACTTGTTTTCTGGCACATGTCCTTGACTACCACCAGACTGAACCTTTTCTGACAGCATACAAATTCTCCCAGTACAGGACGTGTAGTTGAAAATGGGTGATCCAAAACATAAAAATTCTAGCTAGACTTCCAGTGTCAACTGTAAGGATGCAATATATATGCATATATAACTGACAATCTGAAGAGAAAACAGAATGTAAGTATTAGTAGCTTATTTTCTCTTTCCATGGAATTGCCTTTATTCCTAAAGAAAGGGGAGTCACAATTGAGGCAATTTTATTATTTCGCTATCTTATTTATATACATTTTAGCTCTTTAACATAATGATGGATTTTCGGAGTGATTTAAATAGTAAAAAACAAAAAACAATGAACATACTATATACATATTATTTCATTTCCTAATTATTATATCATGCAACAAACATCTCCTGTCATCTTTATAATTCAGAGAACTAGGTTTTTTCCACAAACACCAATAACATTTCCCGAAAGATAAGATTATAAGATAATAGAATACCTGATTTGGTTTGAGGGAACAAACATGAGACATTCTGGAAGGGCAACAGAATGAGGCAGGACACCTCAGGACAAGACCAATTCCTTCTGTAAAGGAATATCCTACTCTATCTGACCCAAATCCATACAGTACGCATACCTGGGGGAAACTTCAGCGCTGGTTACATCACATTTTTGCTTTCTAGTCCATGTGGCCAAAGGCCTTACAGGCACAACACAGTAAATCAGCAGACATGCTTACCGTGGCGTGTGAGATGGTCAGAATCCCGTTCTTGACAGCGCACTTCCTCCTCTGCCACACTTTCCGGAGCCTAAAACAAGTCAAACACAACCTGATACAGCAGCTGAACAGCAGGTTCACTCTGTGGCATGCAATCGTATCGTGGTATGTATGACAATCATTATAAAACAGTCACCACAAAACCACCCCAAACCCCAAAACCCCACAAACCCCAGCACATTTTGTTATCACTTTTATTATCCCAGGTGGAAGGCAGTTCAGACTAGAAGGCATATCCAAGGAGGCTCATGATAATACTGTTTTTGATAGTGGAGTGGGAAACACCAGAAGTCTAATTAGCAGGAGAATGAATAAACGCGTTACAGTTACATTCATACTATGGACTAGAATGTAGGAGTTTAAAAGAATCAACTAACTATGTGTGTGCGCTGATACACATTTCTAAAGCCTACTATATTGATTGAAAAAAGCAAGCTGTTTTAAAAGAATTCAGGTATGATCTAGTAACGTTAAAAAAAAACAAAACAAAACCCAAAAGATACCACATATAAAATGGTGCTCTACATTTTCTATGTGGATGTAAATATATGTACAAATAAACAGAATAGGGTCTGGAAAGAGGCACAGTACAGTCACCATCTCTAGGAAGGAGGCCCAGACCTGTATGAGGGGTGGTACTAAAGAGTTTTTAACCGTATCTGTGACTCATCTACAAGAAGGCTGTATTAATTTATTGCTTCTGTAATTAAAATGAAAGCTAAAGAAGTTAAGAAAGTTAACTCAAGACACCGGTCAGGCAAGGAGGAGTAGGGGCGAGGCTGCCTCAGGCTATAGAGAAAGGAGCTCTGAGTCATGGATCAACATTTTTGGCAATGTGTACACCTCTCTTTGGGAAGGTTGACACTTGTCGGAAAAAGTCAAAGAGAACTCCTTTCAACTTGGAAGCTTTTATTAGAGGATGGTCCAGGTCCAGGTGAGCCTCTGTGAGGTGCATCTGCACATGTGCAGGCAGGTACAAATGTACTAGTTCAGAGCATCTCCCTGAAAAAACAGACACGTACAGGGAACAGCGATTCCCTGGGCTAGGAGAAGGCTTCTTATGGAAACAGACGACATCACAGGAGAGGGCTGTTGCTTCTCCTTATTTAAAATAAGATCACTGTATGTGTCCTTCCCCCTCTTAAATGAGTCCTGTAAGAAACCTGCTGCAATATGAATTTAAAGCCAACTCCGAACACAGATAATGTTGTCTTCTTGTGTACGTTACTGCTAGTAGCACAGTTTATTCTACATGCTTCACGCGGGAAATAAGGACCTTTTTCTCTTAAGATTTTATTTATTTATCTGAGAGAGAAAGAGCACACAAGCACAAGTGCAGGGGGGCAGACGGAGAGGGAGGGGGAGGCAGGGAGCCCCCGGCAGAGCTCAATCCCAGGATCCTGAGATTATGACCTGAGCCGAAGGCAGATGCTTATTAACCAACTGAGCCACCCAGGTGCCCTAGGAAACAAGAATCTGATACCATCTGAGCAAAAGCAAACGGTACACACTGCTAGTATCTTCAGGACATAATGCAGAACTACCAATTATAAAACACCCTTGAATTACAGCTGCATCACTGACTAGGGAAATGGGGGACAAGAGGTGACATCTGTCCCACGATCATACCTGCATCTGGTTAACATAACCAATGCCGCAGCAGTTTTGCATCCCACCTTACCCTTCTAAAAGCCTGCTAGATGGGTGAGGTGTTTCCTGTACACACGAAAGCCCAAGGGAGTGTCATCCTCCTCTCTCAACACATTTTAAGATATCAACCCATCAACCTAACAAATTAGTCAATCTTTAGGAAATTGTTGCAACTCAGTTTATTCATTTTACTTAGCAAAATCTTTATTCCTTGTTTTTTTTAATTTTTTTTCCACATGTGGATTAAGGAAACACAAAATCAAATACAAAACCATATTCTTTTGTATTAGTAATAAAGCCAAGGGAAAACACAAAAGCAGTAATCTTTTTTGGCTAATAGACATTGCTCATGTGGTGCCCCCAGGTCACCAGGCAAAAGGGAGCAAAATCAAGTCAATCCTTTGTACAGTCCCATCGCTGTACACTTTGAGAGCTTTTATTCCCGAGATTTCTAGGGACTGCCTCAATGCCTGTGCTTTTCTCTCTGAACCCAGAGTTTTAAGGATGCTTGCCTGAAAAGCTCCTGAATGGACATACCAAGGACTTTTACCATCTATTCAGATAGTGCCAGAGAGAACACCAGTTACACCATGCCCTAACCTCAGAATTTCAGAAAAGGAACTTTCTATTAGAAGATGGCCTATTATAACTACACAAGTACCAGTTCTGATGCTCGATTACTTGGGCTTCAATCCCAGCACCATCACCCACCAACCATGGGACTGTGTTCACGTAAATGACCTCCTGAAGCCTTGCTTGCCTAATCTGCATCATGAAGATATTAATGCCCATCCTCTAGGGCTATTTTGAGAAAATATATGTAAAACAATTACTCCTTTGCCTCTCAATGAGTGCCTCTGGGTCATAAAGCTTTAAAATTACTTTAAAAAAAATTTAAAGTGTCTTTCAAATTGCCTAACAATCCTTTAAGTAACAAAGAGTATTCCAGAACTAGGCTCGAAAATTACTAAAGCAAATGATCCTCAAGAGAAAAAACACACGGCACAAAGGGCAGTCATTGTTAGCAAGTGAGTCTGTCTCCGTGTAGAAGCATTTCAGTTCTTTTCTCTTCCAGAGATACCAGTGACAGGCCACTCTGGGTTATCTTCATTCACCCTCTGCAGCCCATGCAATTACGGGAGGCTGGCCCACTGGACTTCCAGCCTCCTTAGCAAGAGGGCTTTCCTTATCTCTTCCCAACAGACTGTAGGCAAGGCTCGGGTGAGGCCCACCTCTCTTGTGACCACCTCTCTTGGAAGGTAAAAGCCTTCCAGCACCCAGCAGACTTAATAAATGTGTGTGGAATGAGTGCATGAATGAAGAACAGACCAGCAGAATGGAGTCAGGTGTGTGTATGCCAGCTAATGCCTTGCGTACCCCAAGGACAATCAACAGCAGTGATGCCTTCTTTGAATATGAAGGGGAGATACCCCGCATTAAGTCCTAAGACCCAGGTTAGAATTTGGGCTTTCTTGCTGGCTGTAGGATCTTAGTCAAATTATGTAACCTCTCTGGATGTGTTGGCTTGAATGAGAGCTCTGGCAGGCACACAGCACATGCTCACAAGGTGATGCTTCCCCTCAACATTTTAGGGTTTGAACCAAACAATATCTACGCAAAGACCCTGTTGACTTTTCTTGAACAGTTAGAGATTAATCACTTCACTTAGAAACAGTCAATTCTGATGTCAAGAAAACCATTGTGTCTTTTAGGTGAGTAGTGTTGAAACTATAATAATTTATGTCTACTAGATACCCCTGCCATTGGGGCTACAATTTGGTCACTGTGTCTGTTGAGAGAGTCCAGTTTAATACTGATTATGGTAACTGGTGTTTCTTTTCTTCTTTTACTTTTTGCAAGACTCAATAGCCAACATTCACTGATTTTCTAGAAAAAGCCACGTGTTGTGCTATATGCGAGGATGCTTTTCTTTCTCTACACCCGGATCTACAAATTCTGGTGGTCCTACCTGCATTATCTAGACTCTGACTCCTTCTTACCCCTCTGTGGCTGTTACCTTAATCCCTGTTCACTTGTGACCCGGCCTCCTGCTTCTGCTCTTATATCCTGCATGGCTATTCTCAGCTGGGCAGTGAGAGACACTTTCGAATGAGTCCAATTATGGCATTCTTCTGCTTCAGACTCTCCAATGACTCTCATCTTTCACTAGTGGCTTCCAAAGCCCTCCTGGCTTGGTGTCCTCCTCCCTCTAACCTTGTCTCCTGTGACGCCCCCCAGGTCCTCAATCTGCCCTAGCTCTGCCTAACTCCTCTGTGTATCACAATGAGAAGCATGTTCCTGGCCATCTCCACAGAGATCTGAGGGGATCACCTGAGGGGATCATCCCCAATACATCCCTGTAAAGATGATCCCCTTTGTAGAGATGATTCAAGTCTTTGCTCAAACATCTCCTCACTGAAGTCTTCCCTGCTCACCCTGTATGACTGCAAGGACCACTCCTCCGTGCCCAGAATCCCCTGCCTTGCTTGTGACCCTTGTGACCATCTGACCTCCCATATAGTTCTTATCTAACAATGTAAGCTCTGTGAGGCTAAGGACTTCCTTATCTTTCTTGTTCAATGCTATATTCCCAGGTGTCTCTAACAGTGTTTGACATGTATTAAAACTCCCAAAAGACATTTGTTGGATGCATGAGTAGAATGACAACCAAAACTGATTATGATCAGAAATTTAGGACTGTAATTTATAGAAGTAATGGTTAAAATTTTAATAAACAAAAAAAAATGCCTATGTCTTAGATACAGTCAAGGAGGTAAATACCTACAAGCAATCAGAAAACAAGAAGCTTTATTTCAAAAAGAAGGACAGTTAGTAAAGCGAATAATTAAGATTCTATTTATGCACTTATTGTGAAGCAGAATCACCACTGCAGCAATGGAAAGAAGCTGGTGTGGCAGGGCCAGGGCAGGAGATGGCATAAGATGAGGCTGGAGACAGAAGCAGGCGTCAGACCCTGCATGCACGTCAAGCATGGGCATGACCTGCCGTGCTTTATGTTTTTTAGAGGCTACTCTAGGTGCTGTGTAGAGAAGCAATGGAGAAGAGGGAGAGACACAGAGAGGCCAGTTAGCAGGCTACTTGAATATTCCAGGAGAGACAGCAGTGGTTCCTCCGTGTGCAGGGCAGCAGAGATGGCAAGAAATGCATTGTGTCCTGTTAGCAACGGAATAGCTTATTAGTGACACTGGCTGTGAAGTAAGAGGAAGGTGGGGACTCAGAGTTGATCCCCAAGGCTGGGTTTGGGTGGCCAGGTAGGCCCCCCCAGTAGAGAAAAGGGCGATGAATCAAATCATGGCGAGCATGAAGTCTTCCAGCCACTCGCTTGCTTCCCCATCCACTTAGCATCTGCCTTCCTGAGACGGCATGGCACGCCCCTTGTGTCACATATGGCCCACAGGGTGGGGCCTGCTTCCTGTCCAGACAGCAGCTTAAACCACCTGAGGAGAACCAGTGAGCTCAAGGTTGGAAGCCAGCACATTAAAAAACTCTGAAGGATGTTCTCCTGGCTGGCAGGTGGTAAGCTGCTAGGGTGCTAACACCCAGGAAGTGCTAAGCGCACAGGGACACCTGGACAGCTTACACGTACCCATCGCTCTTCTTTAGCAGGTAACCCTTCTTTTCACTGCCGTATTCCTTATTTCCCTGCAGCTGATGCATGCTGTACCCTCCTTGCCGGCTCTGGGAATCCTAGAAAGGAGAAGCCACAGATTAGATGGATGCTGGACACACTTCTCAAGTCCTTGACTCTCTTCTGCCATTGGGTCTCTGTGCACCGTTCAGTGGGGGGAGAGAATTATGGACCTTTATGGGCCGTCAGGTCTTGCCTTTGTTTCAGAGGAAACTTGACCAGGGAAACAATCACCAGAGTCACAGGCAAGTCCGAGCCTGGGGCCTGAGTCCCAGAACTCATTTCTAGTTTGGGACCCCGGCTCTGCTTCCAACCCTTTGCAGTGGCAGGGCGTCGTGGGACTGAACCAGGTTCTATGGGCGACACAGATGAGCACAGGGAAGGCAGAAAGATCTTAAGAGGCTCACAGACGAAGTGCATGCAACCTGAATGCATTCTTCCCTCAGGTACACCTTCTCTCTCTTCACATATTCTGCTAAAATACCCACAATAAAAAGTGCATCTTCTCAGTGAGGTTCTGGGAACTGTTAGAAATCCCTGGCTTGTAACTAAACAAGGGCTCTGTAAAATAAGCTGTTGAGCATGCTTTTAATTAAAAAAGAGGATTCTCTGGTCATGAAAAGTGTATGGTGGGGTAAAAGGGTGACCAGGACCAGAACAAGACAGATGCAAACCAGCTAAAGTTAACACTAGCACTCTGTTGATACTTCCCCCATTGTTCTTAAAGACTGCAATGACTAGATACAGCCATTCCACATTGAAAATGTTGGAAATAAACCGACAATGGCAAACTACAGGATGAGAACATGGGGTTTAGAGGTTTAGACACAGACGTAGGACAATGCATTCTCACGGAAAGTGTTGACTTACTCTCCTAGACTTCGATCAGGAAGGGCAAAAGCAACAGAGAAAAAAGGCAGAACAGTTGAAAATATAGTTAATTTCATGGATAGTCATAGCTCATGATTTAAGCACTTTTTATAACAGAGAAAACACCACTGTAAAGATAATTAACACCTGAACACATGCTACCTTCAGAATCACGATAAACTTCAGGTGATGAGACAATAAAACATCGTTTTATTCGTCAACTTTTATTTTAGGTTGCGTGAAAACAGAAGAAAACCCGCCTGGAAGAATATGAGGTACACACTTCACCAAGACAAAGCGGGTGACAAACTTCCAAGTGTGTGTCTAGGGAATCCAACACCTCAGCGAAACCCAGATTACTTTAGAAAATCTAAAAGGAACCCAAAGTTGTAGGAGGATTCTCATTTAGTTTTCCAAGCAAAGAGAACATAACAAAAATAATCCAGGTCAGAAGCAACACCTGCCACGTGATGGTGAAGAACCGGAAGTGATTTTAGCCACCGGTTATTACAGATGGCCAGTGTATGAGATCCCTTCAGGGTCAGGACGGCCTCTCTCTAGCATCCAGGATCCTTTTGGACCAAACAGTATGGGTTCAGTGGATGCAAACTGATGCTAATAATAGTGTTAGGAAGATCTCTAGGACAGCACTTCCTTGTGAGGCTACTCCACATGTGAGTGGTTCTGTGTTCAAATCCACGCCCTGGGGCAGCCTGGGTGGCTCAACAGTTTAGCGCTGCCTTCAGCTCAGGGCGTGATCCTGGAGACCCAGGATCGAGTCCCACATCGGGCTCCCTGCATGGAGCCTGCTTCTCCCTCTGCCTGTGTCTCTGCCTCTCTCTGTGTCGTTCATGAATAAATAAATAAAATGTTATTTATTTATTTATTTACTATTTATATTAAGATTTATTTATTTATTTTATGATAGACATAGAGAGAGAGAGAGGCAGAGACACAGGAGGAGGGAGAAGCAGGCTCCATGCTAGGAGCCCGACGTGGGACTCGATCCCGGGACTCCAGGATCAGGCCCCGGGCCAAAGGCAGGCGCCAAACCCTGAGCCACCTAGGGATCCCCAAATAAAATGTTTAAAAAGAAAAGTCACGCCCTGAACACCCAAGTGGTATGTTCCGGGAAGGCACTGAGGACACGGAGTGGGGGCACAGACCCCTGTCCCCGAGGTGGGCATGTGCAACACTGACTATGCATCTCTCTGCTCCCTCGTGAAGGGGTAACAACCCTGAATGCTTGCTTTACCACGCAGGCAGACTCACCCTGAAGAGGTTACAGGCTCTAGTCATGTCCTTAAATCTAAGTCTTTTGTCTTTAACTGGCCAGACTCCCTCCAGCTGAAACATCCAAAAGCACCATTTCAATCACCTGGGGAGTGGTAGGGAGTAGGTGGGCTTTCGAATCTCTTTAGAAATTCTTCTACGTGTTTACTTCTAATCAGGGCCCACAGCCTTGCACTTATAGTAACTTGGCTCCTAAGTCCTCCCTGAGAGCCACTTTCAGGCTTTGTGGACGGAGATGTGACTGCAGGACTCTGCTACAGATCATCCTCCACCAGCGCCTCTGTGACAGCCCCCCAAAACAGCAGCGACACACACAGTTCTCTTGAAGGAGGCAGCAACGTGTCCATAATACTAATAAAGAACAATGAGGACGGAAGATTAGATTAGGTGGTGGAGAACTGAGGCATGGGACAAAACAAGAGGCTGGGATAAATGAAATCCACGGAGCTTTCTGCTTCCACCCAATGACAATGCGTGAAAACCACTCAACTCTGGATCTGGAATCAGGGATTGTTCCCACATCTCTACCTCCCCGCAGCATTAAAAACAAAATCTGAAATCTCCCTGGATCAAAATTCTTATTAAAGGATAACTCTGTTCCTTGGAATGCTTTCCAGTGAACGGAACTGCTCTTTGTCTGCCCATATAATTTCTAGGTTGGTTTGAATGCTCTAAAACTATTATGCACCTCTAACAGCCTGTTTGCTAATTTAAGTTAAAACTTAAGTTTTAAAAATAAAGAGTACTAAAAAAAATAAAAATAAAGAGTACTTATTTTTTGTAAAGCAAGGATTTATATGTTAATAACTTCCAAAAAAGATCACATTCTATAAATGTGCCTCTAAGACATTCCTTACACATATTTACTACTAGCCTAAATAAACTTTAAGTTCCGAATAACAACTTGAATGGACCTTGCTTTACATCAGACAAATGTGCTTTTAAAGGTGAATACAGTGGCTGACCTCCAGGCTCTGCCTCCATAAAGCAGTACGTTTCAGAAATATACCATTGACAACTCTACATTAACTACTGATGAGTTCTGTGGCTTAAAGTGTCCTACAATTACTTCTGCACTCTGAAAAATGATGGCCATGTAGCTTGCTTTCTTGCAGGTAACTTTAGATGAACGGAAAGATAATATTTTTTTGGGGGGGGGGAATAAATCATGGAGAATTAACACTAATAATAATTAACAGAACAAAACATAATGGAAGGAATGCAATAGGTTCTGAATCCTTTGAACGCATAATAAAAATTAACATGGATTCAGGAAAGAGAAATGCAAGTGAGAAATTCATTCAGGCAAAAAATATAGAACTAAACTTACACAATGAACTTAAAATAAAACCTTGGAGAAATTCCATAATGTGAGCCAAGAAATGTAAACTATAGAATGAAACATGGTGTTATTATTTTTAGTTCAATTCCTTATTCTCTATTAGCAATATGGACCAATCACCTTCCTTTCTTCTTAGAAAACTATATTAACATATAAAATTATTAAGGAGTAAAAATATCTCACATCTTTTTCAACTGCAAGCAATTACTCACTGATTTAAGGGGGTTATAAACATTTGTGGTATCCGACCTAAAACGAACCTCTACTAACTATGGAAGCTTCAAATCTCTAATGTAAGGGATACATGGAATGGGCAAAGGATTCCTTCTGTGTCATCTTACTAAATATTTGAGTAGCTTCTGGGTACCAGATAGTGTCAGATACTGCAGAGACAGAGATGAGCAAAACACAGAATCTGTTAAACACCTTGCAAACCACGCTATGATAGGCTATTGAGAGATACTCAAAACGGTGGAATGTTGGGCAAGATTTACAGGTATCATTATTAAAAATAAAATATTTTCAACCCGAAAAATAGTCGGGTAGCGAACAGTTCTCTTGGGAAGTTAGGCTATTACAAAAGCTTACAATAATTTATTTCAGAGAACATCTGCCAGAAGTCAATGAAGAATTTTGACAAGAAAATACAAGTCCACCAAAAATGTGGGGAGCTGTCCTATTGACAGCTCACATTCTTGGAGTGTCCTTTCAAAGAGTTTAAAAGAGTCAAGTTAGAACCTGGTAGGGGTAGAGAGATTAAATAATTTCCTAGGTGCTTTAATTTGTCAGGTCATTTATCAGATTAGTTTATAGTCTTCTCAAATAGTAGTGCTATGGTAAGATCTCTAAGGTCGACAGTCTCCTTTCTTATTTGAGTCATTAGAAATCATTACCTAGTAACCTTACTTTGCAATGAGAGATGATAAACAGCATGGGAATGGGATAGGCATGCTGTGAAAGATCAATTTTACTTGTAAAATACTCAGGACATGGTGCTAATGAACAGGCAATCATTTACTAATTTGGGGTGGCTTTAAATAAAATCATGTGCATTTTATCATGTACACACTCCTCTAGCTTATATGCAACTCTGTTCTTTAGCTAACTGGGAGCAGATTACATCAGCCTCTAGGCAAAACAAAAAGGGACCGCAAAAGTCTCCCCCCCCCCCTAAGAAAGTTTCCATATACAGGATGGTCGTAATACTGCAAGACAAAGCAAAGGTAGGAAGTGGTTAAGTGCATTTCGGTAAGTACAAAACCTCGCGATTCTCTCCCTACACAACAATCTACTTCTTCCCCCCCTTCCTCTTGGGCCTTTCTATGGCTCTTAGGGACCACCTCTCCTAGGATGTCTATGCCAGTAACAAGCACCTTCAAAAGAGGCCTCAAAACACAGGTACACATGCTAGCTGAGGCCCTGGACAACATAGATCCACACCTTCCTGGCCACTGGGTGCCCAGGGTGAAAGGGCTGGAAACTCTGCTCGATGAAAACCCAGAGGGCTGTCTTCACTTAGTCAAGAGAACCTTCAGGGTCGTAACCTTCCTCTGTGCACGGCACTTCCCAGCAGATTTCTTCTGGCACCAATACCACTTAGGATATGACTGCTGGTTCATGTGACTAGCCACTAGCCGGCTCCTTACTAGATGATTCTAGAGGATTCCGCATCAGCCCCCCCTCTGGCTGCCCAGACAGATGACCTAGAGGGGACATGGGTGTGCACTTCACCCTGAGAGGACACAGTATTTCTGAAGCACACGTCTTCAAAGCTGGAATGGCAAATCTAGGGTCCTGGCATTGGAGCTTGGGTGTTAAAAACATCTTGTACGAGGAGGGCAGGGGAAATAAAGCACCGTTGCTACACAGGGCAATGCAGTAGGTATGCACTTGTATCTTATATCTCATTTGTCCCATAACATGGTGGCAGGAAACTGGTGACATGCCTTTTTGCAGATCAGGAAACACAAACACCAGCCCAGGCCAGCACACTCATACTGTTAACCCTGTTGGAAACATGCATATCACCTACTTCTTTCTGATCAAGTTGAAGAGAGGATTTTATTAAGTCCCGGAGTGCGGTTAGCTGCTTCTTTTCTTCATCCTGGGTCTGTTTTATCTGTGGCAGAAAAACATGACTTTGATCACTTTCATACACTTATGAGCAGAGTTAAATTCATCCAAATATATCAGTCATCAAACAGCTCAATTATATAGTTGATTTTCTTATTAAAGTCTTTTCCATAGTTTTATTTTTTTATATAAAAGGCAGGATTTTCTCCCCTTATGAAAGTATCAGTGAGTTCTGAAATTAGGGATTTAATGCAAAATGCTTTCTTATTAAATAATATACGTAGGTGAGGCAAATAACTCTGAAGTACCATTTTAAACAAAGTTAAGAAACAACACTGGGTCACTTGCTTCTGCTTTTTTCAAAGAATGGTGGCAGGAATCCCATGATGTGATTAAATGGGCTAAAAGAAAATGCTAAAAAGGACCAGAACCCAATGTGCTAATAATATATATATATATATATATATATATATATATATATATATATATAGACACACATATGAATGTTTGCACAGCGGCACCCAGGGGGTAAGCACTGGTGCTTTTTTTAATTAGTTGGAGCTTACTGCAATCTGAATCATGTTAACTATTAAAAGACAATTAGGGAGCGTCTGGGTAGCTCAGCTGGTTAAGTGTCTGCCTTCAGCTCCAGTCATGGTCTCAGGGTCTTGGGATAGAGCCCAGCATTGGGCTCCCTGCTTAGCAAGGAGTCTGCTTCTCTTTCTCCTCCCTTGGCCCTCATGCTGTGCTCTCTCTCAAATAAATAAAATCTTAAAAAAAAAAAAATACAGTTGGAAAAAATACACAGCTATGTGTTTTTATTCTATTATTTTTTGAAAATTTTATTTGTTTGAGAGAGAGACAGTGTTTTTATTTTATTTGTTTGAGAGAGAGCACAAGCAGTGGGGAGAGGGAGAAGCAGAAGCTCGACGTGCAATCCTAGGACCCTGGGATCACTACCTGAGCTGAAGGCAGATAGATGCTCAACTGACTGAGCCACACAGGCGGCCCCAGCTATATGTTTTTAAAGCTACATAAAAAATAGAAGTTATTACTTGTAACTCTGAAACCTTCTTTCAACTTATGTAGTTATACTCATAAGCCATACTTTTAATATTATTCAGTGTCAAGTAGATTATGGGGAACAAACTGGCCATTTCTACTCTGGCATTTAGGTTTTTTTCTCAAATAAGTTTTTTGTGACTTTGCTAACATAAAAGCAAAATCTACATACCTGACAAAAGAAAAAAATATAGAAGCAAACCCCCCTCCAAAAATTCACAAACTTGCCTACTCTGAGACAGTCTTAGGTTCTATCCTTCCAGGGTTAAACATTCTTTCTATAAGTGCTGACTGCAGGGCCATCCAGAACCGATGGTTATATCCCTGTTCCTCCTGTGCCCCAAAATATACTCTACTATTTATCCATTAAGGACTTCTGAATTCAACTGAGGCTTACCTGCACTTATCCTTGCCTCTTTTCTTTAGAGCTCTTCTAATCCAGATTTCAAATTTACTGATATTTACCTACAGAAGCAACTTAAAATGCATTTATTTTATAAAATACTTACATTATATAAATCAGCAGCCAGTTTCTCAATGTACTGTTTCAATTTATCAGCCGTTTTCAAGCCATCTTGAAAGAAACTATGATGGAGAACATCAGAGATTTATCAGAAGCATAAAAAAAAAATGAACCCTAGTTACCTGTAAAATCTGAAAATACTAATACATTTACTCTCTACCCACATAGCTCCATAAAAACACTTATAAACGAATTTCAGTGTTTTTATAAAGATGCACCAACAAACAGATTACGGGCACCATCTGACATGTGCTAGCAGCTGTCACATAGACAGTGCAAATTACAGCTGCGGCCCCAATAGAGTGATTTCATGTGCATATCCATCTATTCATAGAAACATTCCTCCTGGTTGTGCCATATTTGAATTCAAAAGAGAGAGATACACACGATAACCGGTGAAATATCACAAGCATGAATGAGACACTCTAAGGAGAGAGAAGATTCTTCTCGAAACAAAGACTGTGAAAAGTTGGCCATTTTTCAGTTCTCCAAAGACCCCCGAGCGCATGCTCGAAATCAGGAGGTCGGATCGATGGTATCCTGCATGTGTACAAGCAGATGCACCATTTCACCCTGAACAATTTTCAGCACTGACATGCACCGAGCCTGCCTAACTAGCTAAGCATGCTTGCATCTTACTTGAGTTATTTCATTCACTCCCCACCCCAACCCGAATGAGTTCACAAGCACATCAATCTCATCTCCTTTTCAGAGGATAAACTGAGGCCCAGGGCGAGTACATAACTTGCTCACACAACTAGTAAGTGGCAAAACTGGGATTTGGAGCCAGGCTCTGATTCGGACACCCCTGCTCATGACGACCAAGCGAAGAGATTTGTCTGATGCCTCCACTCAGGAGTCCTACTTGTTTCAGTGTTTTTAATTTTCTCTACACTTTTGGAGGCTTCTCTAACCCTGCCCACCTCTGTTGCTGTTTCCTCACAGAAGAATGAGGTCTTTGAGGACGAGGACTGTCTCATCTTGGGATCGCAGTGGGCCCAGCACCAAGCACATGCTCAGTGAGTGACAAGAACGCAGCATTATCAAGAAGTTTTAGGACACATCTTAGGATCTATATTTATATATACTTTTAGCTTAATGTAACAATACAATGGTAACAATATATCTTTAACAGAACTGATCCTCCAAGAGTGCATACTGAAATCCCACGTTTAGGAATTTTTTAAGGTTGACATCTTAAAGATGAGAGAACTCTTACTAAAGTAAGGAAGAGAAATACCATCTTCAGAAAGTCTACCCACAACAGGAATGGGAGGAAGGAGAGCTTTTTGGTTAACCATTTAACTGGAGAGCTACATTTAAACTCTTCTAACATTCAGCTGTTCACCCTTGCCTATTGGGATGAAAGTTAAACTCAGTACAGAATTGAATACAACTTATGTTCTGGCCCCTGAATATCTTTCTGGTTTTATCACCTACCATCTTCTTTAAAAAAAATTGGGACTCCAATCATGTCACTATTTTTTCCAGTTCTCACCTGGCCTTTGCATATGCTGTTCCCTCTTGCTGAAACGCTTTTCCTCACTACGCTTCTATCATAGTTCCCACAGCAGCTTTCCCTGGTCCTGCCAATCCAGGGGATGGCATTTTCCGGCACTGCCTTGTGCCAAGGCCTACTACCAGCCCTACAGCAGCTGTCTGTCTTCTGTCCAGGACAGGACATTTGTGAACATCAATCTGATCCAGTATCATCTACATGTGGGAAAAAGTGTCTGCGAAGGAGGCAGAAGTATGGCCACAAAGTCAATCCTAGAGAAACCACTTCTGATCTCTGATAATAAAATAATTTCTGGAGAAAAAGTCTAAAGGTAGAACACATTAGTGTAAGGTGGATGCTATTAGGACTCCTTACGACATAAAAAGTAAGGGCTTCAGGGTCAGAGGATTACAGCCTAGAATCTGTGCTTGAGAATTTACTAACAATGGGGCACTAGGGAGTCACTTAACTTCTGCTTGTGTTATCTGTATTCAGTGGGGCAGATAACACAGATGACACGTATGAACGCTCAGCAAGGCGCTGGGTAGTTAGGACATGCTCAGCGCATGTTAGCTTCCTTCCCTGGACAGCGTGGGTTAATCAGGTAAGGAGTCCTGTCCTTCCCCGAGGGATATGGATTCACTGTAGATATGTTTGTGTTTCATTTTCACTTTCAACATGAAGGAAATTTAATCATCTCTCTTTATTTTATTATTTTTTTAAAGGTTTTATTTATTTATTCATGAGAGAGAGAGAGATGCAGAGACACAGGCAGAGGGAGAAGCAGGCTCCATGCAGGGAGCCCGACATGGGACTCGATCCTGGGTCTCCAGGATCAGGCCCTGGGCTGATGGCGGCGCTAAACCGCTGAGCCACCGGGGCTGCCTCATCTCTCTTTATTTTTAACGTGAGATAAATGACAATTCTCTAGATTTGTGTGTCTTCAATGGGGTAGCCGCTAGCAGCTAACAACTTAACTAAAATTAGATAAATGTAAACCTCAGTTCCTAAAGTCTCACTCCACACATGGCCAGTAGGTACCACGTTAGTAGACAACACTTCCATTTCCATCATGGCAGGAAAGTTCTACTGGACAAGCTGAATAAGCAAATTTGGATTTGAATAGCACATAGGAATGTTATAAAACAGACATTTTAAGGAGAAGAAGGGCACTGTTTTAGTTTGAGGCAGCACTGTTGAAGTTATTTACCGGTAGTGAAAGCAAGCTGGAAGGGGGTCAAATTCCTACAATTCAAAGGCTGAAGAAAGACCCCAACAAGCCTGTTTTCCTACCTCAGAATTCTTCAGAATGTTACAAACACAGACTAGGAAAAATTAATATAATGAGAAATCATTTTAATCTACAATCTGACCCAATTCTTGTAAACAAATCATATACATAAATCCAGTCATCTTCTGAGTGAAAATTGTAGGTTTTCTTAACTTCATTTGCTAAAACAGATCATATTTTCATACATGAGGCAAAACAAAATTACAGAAAAGAACTGACATTTAGTCTGGAAGGAGAAGGCTGAGCTGAGCCCCTCTCTAGAAAGTTATGTTCCAGCTAACTTTTGGTTTTTGGTGAGAAATGGGAATAGGAGGCAGGGGACAGGCTGTAAGGAGACCATCACTCTTGATGTTAGTAACACAGTCATCAGTAAGCAGAGGCCAATGTGGTCCACTGCCCTGTCCGTCTGTGACCTTCCCTCTGTGCTTGACCGTCCTCCACTTGAGCAGCTCAGTCTCAGCCACTGGCTGGGGGGGGACTGTGAGTCACAGCCACACATCATCTGCCACATTTCACTGAGGGCATTGGCTCCTCTGTTCCCTGTTTCCTCCCTCCGGTTCCCCTGGCTCTGGTTCACTGGAAATGCATAAACTTCAGAGTCAAAAGCGTATCATGTCTTGGCTCTCAATCTCACTGTTACGTATAACCTTGGGCAGTTTATGGACCCTGTCTGCAAATAAGCCCGATCATCTCCAAAGGTGGACGTTCTCTGGCCTCCAGGAGCACCAGAAGAGACACTACAGATAAAAGTGTTCTGTTAATTGGAAAGTAAAGCACAAATGTCAGTTCTGATCACCTGTCACTCCACCCGAACATGTGAGCCTTCCCCATAGAAAGCCACATTACCTCTCTGACACCCAAACCTGTCCCTTGGCTACTTTCTCTGTACATTACTGAAATATAATGAGATCTTTGGAAAACAGATGATAATTAACAATAATAATAATAATGACAGCTGGCATGCAACTATTTACTCTGTGCCAGTCACCCACTATTATGCACAATTAAGTATCCCTTTTTAAGTCTCATTAGAAGCCAAAAAAATAGATAATTATTACTATTAACCTGTAACAGACAAGGTAACTGAGGCCCAGAGAAGTCAAGTCATTCAACTGGGGTCATCGAGTCATTAAGTACAGAGTTGGGATTTGAGTTTAAGTATTCCTAGCTCTGGAGCACAGGCAGTTAAACAAATCAGGCTGATCTAGGCCCAAATTCTGGCTCTTTCACTAGTAACGGCATAATCTCTGAATCCCTGCACCTCCAGGTCCTTATACAGGAAACAGAGAAGATCCCATGGACTGTGGAGAGTTCTTGTGAGCACTGCAATAATGTTCTTAAAATGCCAGGTACAGAGAAGCAGTTCAATACCTGATGGCCACAGGCCAGCAAAATGAGCCTCATTATTTCTCTGACCTTAGGGACACAGCTGCATTGGCTTCACTTTTTAAATAAGCAGCCTGCAAGAAATATGACCATATCTCAATGGCCATCTTTCTAGAGTGCTAGAAAGATGTAAGTTGCCAACTGATAGGCAGAAGGACCCCTCACACTTATCCTGACAGACTATAACACACGCACAGCTGCAGAGAGCAAGCTCATGAGCGTCGAACAGTCAGCTGTCCATCAGGCAGTTTTCTCTAACCTAAGAACGTTGCTATATACATCACTTCTTATTCTGTCCAAATAATGACAGGAAAGGGAGATGCTATATATTCTTTCTGCTTTTAATTTAATTTCAAAGAAAGACAGAAATATCTCCCTGCTACCCCAATCACATATACTGCTTGGCTTAGAAAGAGGTGCTATTTGGCCAAAGGCTGAAATGCTCAGGGAACATAAGATTATTTTCAAAAGAGGTCAGGATGCCCTATAATATCATAGAGAGTTTGGTTCTTTACAACAAATCAAATTATAAAACAAATAAAAAAATAAAGTGATTTTTTAAAAAAGATTTTATTTATTTATTCATGAGAGACAGAGAGAGAGAGAGGCAGAGACATAGGCAGAGGGAGAAGCAGGCCCTATGCAGGGAACCCGATGTGGGACTCGATCCCGGGACTCTGGGATCAAGCCCTGAGCCAAAGGCAGATGCTCAACCGCTGAGCCACCCAGGGATCCCTAAAGTGATTCTTTAATGCATCAACCACCAACCCCTCCTGAAAGCTTACTTCCAAACTTTAGATACTAATTTCCAGCTAGCCAGGTGACATTTCCTCCTAGACACATCCCACACACCAGTGTGTGGTGCTTAAGAAACTTAAAGGTACAGGGGTTAATCAGTATAAGTATAATGAACCATGGATACATCTCAACAGTTCAGGTCGAAGAGCTAGCTGAGAGTGATGTGTTGTGCTCACATATGGAGATTCTAAGAAGTAGAGATGTCTAGGCCCAAATCCAGGCTTATCAAATTTAGATTTCTGACATAGTAAGAGCATAGTTATAGAGACCTGGGTGAATGACTTGGTTCTGTCACCTTCTACATATAAGTTCTATGAGGGCATGATCTATGTTTTTGTTTTGTGGCTGTTTTGTGCATTAGAAAAAAAAAATCGAGATAAAATTCATGTAATGTAAAATTCACCATTTCAAAATGTACAATTAAGTGGTTTATAGTATATTCACAACCTGGTGCAACTGTCACCACTAACTCCAGAACACGTCCATTCACCTGTTAGCAATAGTTCCCACTTCCTCTCTTCCCCCAGGAAACAAAAATCTGCTTTCTATCTCAGTGGATTTGTCTTTTTGGACATTTCACTTAGATGGAGTCATATAGTATGTGGCCTTCCACATCCGGCTTCTTTCACTTAGAATAATGTTTTAGATGTTCATCCATGTCGTAGCATGTATGTCAGTTTGTGACCCTCCTGGGAGCAAGAGACCTAAAGAAGCAACAGGTCACTCCGGGTTGGCAGGTGGCAGTTTCCTTAACAGCACAGGGGGCTTGGACGTTTGAATGTCATCTTGGGTGGCAGCTATAAGACTGGATCCCCACAACCGTCCTCCTAATCCCTAAAGTTTACAGAGGCCTTAATTGTGCTTAGTCATGTATACATCATGCAGGTAGGTGTTTTCAACACATCACCATCTTAAGGCTGCATTTCTGGAGCAGCCTCTGGAGTGAGAAAGGCAAGCAGAACCCACGTTGCAAGGACAGGGGTCGGGGTGAGGAGCCTCTGAGCACCAGGGTCCAGCCCATGGACCAATCAGCAGTCATGTCTATTGTCTAAATACTTCATTCTCTTACACAGCCCCGTAATACTCCACTGCACTGCTATACCTTATTTTGTCCGTTCACCAGTTGATGGATATTTGGGTGTTTCTATACTTTGGCTATTGTGAATAACGATGCTATGAACATGTCTGAACACATTTTTGTTTAAATACTTGTTTTAAATCCTCTTGCGTATATACCTAGAAGTAAGATTGCAAGGCCATGTAATTCTAGGCTTAACTTTTTGAGTAATTGCCAAAAGCTCTTCTGAAGTAGTTGCACCAACCACCATTTCTCTCAGCAATGAACTGTGGGTTCCAATTTCTGTACATTCTCGCCAAGACCTAGTTTCCCTTTAGTTGTTGCTGTTGATTTTTAAATTGCCATCCTAGTGGGGGTGAAGTGATATGTCACTGTGGTTTTGATTTGTCTTTTCCCCAATGATAATGATGCTGAAGTTTTTTTCTTGTGCTTTTGGCCATTGTGTATCTTTTCCAGAGAAATAGCTACTTAAATTCTTTGCCCATTTTTAAACTGGGTTATCGTTTTGTTGTTGAGTTGTAGGAGTCCTTTTTATATGGACTAGATACTAGACCTATATCAGATAAATGATTTGGAAATATTTCCCTCCCATTCTGTGGGTTGTCTTTTTGCTTTCTTAATAATGTTCTTTCATGCACAATACCATTTTTGATTTTCAAGTTCAATTTATCTATTTTTCCCTTTGGTTTCTTTTGCTTTGTCCATTTTGACGCGTTTATTAAGTATTTACTAAATGAGTGAATGTGTCTTTGGGCAAGTTATTCATCCTTTCAGAGCTACAATATCCTGATTGCTCTTGATAAATGTTAGCTATTATTGTTTTTAAATCAAGGACAATATAGTAATGTTTGTACATGCTTTGTGATCCTGCAGATCATAATGATATTTGCTAGGTGGTAAAAGGAATGGGTGAGCAGTAGGATAATGTTTGTTCTGAAGGCAACATGTTTCCCACAATGTTCAAGTCTGAAAGTGATGAGCAGCTGGTGTGGGTGAGCTGGAAAGGGTAACGGAAAGTCAAAAGCTCTTCTTTTCTGCTCCCTTTATTGTTCCATTGAGGCAACTGCATCCCCACTGAGGTGCTGGACTGTCCATGGTATTACTGGAGCGAACTTACTCTTAGGCGCTCCCTGACTTTGAACTGAAAAGCATTTGGGGAGTAAGTACTTGGGATATGAAATCTCTTTCTCTTTTTGAATTAGGTAGAAATGCTTTACAAGTCCATTATCTATTAAGGGTTTTGAGGGATTGCCTGAAATAGGAAAGAAAAGAGTCTCCCTGAAAGAACACCGAGCTTCTTGCTGTGCAGGCATTCCTGAGGTTCAACCATGGAGCAGCTAGGGATGAACCCCATTATGACTCATGTCGTGAATACCACTCCCCACAAGGAGGTTTTCATCTGCTGATCCCTCTGCTCCCGGGGAAGACACAGATTCCAATGGCCAGATGCTAGCCATCTCCTAAGTCCTATCTCTACTGCTGCCACCCCCTTCAAGGAGTATGAAAATCTCTCCTCCTGATGCCCATATTACCAGTTACCTCCTAGGCCCATTGTGATGACTGATGACCCAACTTACTTCCTATACAAGAATTAGCTCTCAAGGGTGCCTACAAAGTATCTGGCCTTTATCAGGAGACCAATATATATTTCTGGAAGGTGAAAAAGCCAGGAATGAAAGAACAAAGGGAGGATACATTAGCTATCCAGGTCAGAGTTGCTCTTCTTTTCACCTTTATGAATGCAGGTTAAGAGCTGTATGGTCTACAAAACATCTTACATTTTGGAAAATTCATGTTTGTGGAGGTTAAACCCTTCTACAGGTAAGGAAACATGAGGTCAAAAGAGATTTCTAGGGGAATCTGGCTGGCTCAGTTGGTAGAGCATGAGACTCTTGGTCCTGGGGGTGTGAGTTCAAGCCCCACATTGGGCACAGGGCTTACTTAAAAAAAAGAGAGAGAGAGAGAAAGAGAGATTTCTAAAATCAGTTAAAGGCATATTTGCTGCCAAAGCGTTGTAACAGAGAAGACTGAGCGGCTCACTTTTTTTCTGTAGAGGTTTTAAAGCAATGTTGTTTCTAGGAAAACTGAATCGATGAAAAATAATTCCACTCGAAACTAAAATTAGGGACCACCACGACACATTTCAAAGTCTCCTATGTGCCCCACTAAGCTATGAAGCCAAAGGTTAGACCAGGTCTTCAGCATGAGGCTTCCACAAGCAAAATTTATCTTATAAATGTGCAACTGTGTCCACCTCAATGTATTATTTTTACATGTGGAGCACATTTATACAAGGTGGAATTTACTTTGAAAAGCAGGAAAAAGTTAACAAATCAAATTTATATAAATAAGATTCTGATCATTAAAAGCTTCTCCTGAAGAGAAAGAATTCTGTACAATACATGAATGAGTGAATGATTTCAGTGACACTTGAAATCCTCAGAGCAGCAAACATAGGCAATATAGCAGGTACCAGGCAAGGCTCCATCTGCATTATCTCATTTCATTTCACAACTACCAACCTTAACCCCACTTGACAGATGAGGGTACTGAGGTTTAGAGAGGAACCTGACAAGGATCACATGGTCACCTGGGTACAGAGCCACGGTCTGAACTCATCTTTCTGACTCATGCCTTGTATGCATCCCACAATATTAACACTGACCTCCTGAAATGTCTCAGTTGAACACAAAGATATTCTTATATAGAACATAAAAAATTTTAAAAATGGGCACATTTTCACATAAAATCTCTACCAGAAAGCCTATGAAAGCTAATCTAGTAAGTGAGAAGTAAATAAACAAAAGTAATGCCACAGAATCTCAAACATAATAAAAATGCAATGTTAGTAAAAATGGTGCTGGTATATACAGCAGAGGTACCACCAATTATGTAGGGATCTAAGCACAAAGGCAAAGTATTCTTAATGCCCAAAGTATTTAATTTCATCCAATTTAGATGAAAAAGAAAAAAAAATTCAAAGTACATATATGTGACCCAATAATAAGTGAGATGTCAGGTAAGGGAGGAGGGAGTGGGGGTAATAATGATAGAGTGCATCTGTCTGTAACAAGAGCTTCGCAGACTGTCAAGGCCATTGTTAGGATTCGTAAGTAAGACAGCACTTTTGAGCAGCCAGAGAGTTGTACTAATCTGAGTTCCTGATTTACAGAAAGCAAAGAAGATGGAAGATAATACATGCTATTTCTTATCATGTGGCTTTGGAAGGTTATAATATCACTATATACAGTGACCAAATAAAAACCAGAGAGAAAGAAACGTTTAGGAACAGCAAAGAAGTGAAGGGGGTCTTATTTGGGCTAATAATTATGATCACGGTATTCTACTTACTTGCACTGTGCATGATAATACTTTATAAGATTCTGTAGCAGATCCACACCCTTTTTAGTCTTGATTTCATTAACTTTAATGAGATACTGTGGAAATAAAACAAAATTGTATGTATTGTTACAAAGTATTTCAGTCATGGGTTTGGGTAGCAGGATACCAATCAAGAATCTACACAAGTTACTCAACCTTGGCTACCTTCAGACAGTGTGAATTTAATTTGGGAAATGCTGAGTTGGCAAAGTCACAAGTGTACAAACGAATTATTAAGAGTGTTAGCATTTTATAAATGCTCAGGGTTAGTTTACATGACAAGCAGAAATCAAACATAGCAAAACATTCTAGAATAACTGATTATTTCCCCCGGATGCAGTGGATCTCAAACTCAAGAGTTCACATGGTCAAAACCTGAAATAGTCGATTGTCCTTTACAGAAAACAAGTAAAATAGCATTCTCTTGAGGCGTATGCCATAGGATAGTAAAACTTCAAATTTTTAGTACTCAAGAATGAAAGAATAAAAATGAAAACTCATTATTAATTTATGCAGTTAACTAATACTACTAGGTCTGATTTTTACTAGTGGCCAAGATATCTGTTGATGCTGTTTGCTTCTTTTTCACTCATTTTACTATGAAGAAGTGTTTGTGAATGAAAGAAGCTAAAAGTTTGAAGAAGGGAAAAAATACTTTAAAAAAATCTTTAAAATTGAGAAAACTCCATCCATTTTACTATTTTTGAAAAACTGTGAAAGGAACTCTATGATACAACGTTAGTATCAGAATATATAGGACTGTAGGTCAAGGAGTGCCAGTGTTCCCTGGGAACCCAGTTTGAGAACCACTGCTCTAAGGGCGCATGCTTTCATTACATTTCTTTCATGAACTCAGAGTTTCTTAATGACAACTGTATTTAAGTTTTCATTCAAACTGGACACATGGTTAATAAAACAAAAAACATGCTCTAAACCTGGACCAGTAAGACTTCATATTCACCAGTGTTACTCCTCACCAAATGTTTTTTTTTTTTTCCACACTCACTCACAAGCAACATTAAAGTTCTCACCAAAGAATCCTGTTTTGGCATAAAGAGCCCCACAGAACCAAGGCTCAAAATATGAGACAACAGTGAAATGGCGGATCCCAAAAGGCTTGGAGAAAAATGGAGATGAGAACCCTTAAGAAACAGTCCCCTCCTCTAATAATCAAACAGCCTGCATTTAAGTATAAAAACTCCTGATTAGCAGGAAAGATCACAGTTAATGAAACTCCAGGCAAATGCTTGCAAAGGCTGTTCTTACTTCGCACATTTGGAGCTGAAAGAGGCGCCGTTCCTTCTCCATCTCCTCTGCGATCTCGGCTCCTGTGATCTCTGTGCGGATCATCCCGTGCTGCTTTGCATGCTCTCTTTTCTCCTTCTCAATTTTTGTACTGTAATTAAAGCAGATACCATCATTAAAAAAATTTTATGTCTTTCCTTTAACAAGAGGCACTGATTGTTTCTTCATTACTAGAGATAAGAGGCAGGAATTCTTACATTGGGAACATTGATCAAAAGAATCAAAGAGAACACACACACTATAGATTTTCACCTAGGAAACCTCTTACATTTTAACTTTGATCTTACACATGGATGGACTTATTTTAGAGGGAAGAGAGAGAGAGCGTGTGCACAGAGGGAGGGCAGATGGAGAGAGGGAATCTCCAGCAGACTTCCTACTAAGTGCCTAGCCCGATGCGGGGCTTGATCCCACAAGGTCATGAGTTGAGCAGAAACCAAGAATTAGATGCTTAATTGACTGTGCCACCCAGGCACCCCCACATGGATCAATTCTTATAAATTCCCTCATATTTTGGTTGGCATGATAAAATTTTGACAGTTGACTTTCTCTTGGGTAAAGTACTTTATGATGAAAAAGACTTGAAGCATATCTTGATTACCAACAAATTACGAGTCTGAGAATTATTTCAAGACAATCAAAGGGCATAATGAACGCATACAAAAAGTAGTCAAAGGTAATTTTCAATATTCCTCTAAGCCTGGGCCATTGCCATATCCCCACAACACGTTTTAATCATTCAACCACCTGGCACTGGATTCTATGAAATAAGGATGGGAGAAATCCCAGTCTATAACTTGGAATCCTATACAAATGTTCTTCAGTGGGGAAGGGCCAAGAGGGAAGCACATGAGTAAGAAGGAGGGCCCATATTAAACCAACACTGCCTGAGGCTAATGCTTGGCTATGATAGATGGTACAGTAACACCAACAATTACAACCCTCTTTCCGAAAATCCATCTAACTTGAAAACAGACTTCCAATGTCAGAAAGAGTAGATTTTAGTCGTGAATGCAAAGACAAACTGATTTAGCCTTCAAATCTTCTTTTAAATTGTGGTGGTGGGAAATCAGACCCCAAAGAAAGCCAATATCCTTGTCTATATACAAACAATGGTAGAAAATCAACCCATTGGAAAATCTACTACAAGTCTGGTTGGGATTCCTCGGACGCCATAATGCCGTATCTTACCACGCCATGTTGGCCACCAAGCAGGCGTGAAAGCAGATAGAGAACAAGCCTCAGCTCTCTCTACTGGTGTGGGTGGGAAGAGAAGCAGGAAGCTAAAGACATTTGAAAAGAAATGTGAGAAGTAGGCATTACACCATAAGAATAAACTTCTGGGTTAGCGTCATAACTTGACCACACGTCTTCATTTCTTCTTCCTTCCATAATCCCACTAAGAGGACATTAAACTTATAAAAAAATATAATCTCACAAAGACAAGAACTGAAGACAAAAAAGGATGAGAGAATTCATCAAATATTTGGAAGAGCAGGTGTACAGACAGAAAAAGAGAAAGTGTACCAAACAACAGGGCTCCCTGACTCCATGGCCAGGATACCATCATACATGATCACTAGACATGGACTGACGGAGCTGAATGGTGCCAGAGGACACACCTCTGGATACTGACATTTACAATACCCCTGATAAAGAAGCTGTCTTGGAGTACCTAGGTGGCATCTGACTCTTGATTTTGGCTTAGGTCATGAACTCAGGGTTGTGGGATTGAGCCTCATGTTGGGATCCACACTCAGTGGGGAGTCTGCTTGGGGCAAAAGAAAAAAAAAAAAGAAAGAAAGAAAGAAAAGAAAAGAAAAGCACTGTCTTCACATCCTAAAACCTAAAACCTTGCATTCTTGACAAGCGCTGCTAACACAGATGAGCTTTCCATCAACTTTTGGTGCTTTGCTCTGCAATATGAATGGGCAGTGAAGGAGGATAAGATAATTGAGGAAGGGCTCCAAAATGAAAGCAAGAGATCAAAATAACAAGTTGGGGGTGGGAGCAGGGGAACCAGACGCAGTAGGAGAGAAAATATTTTATAAAATATAATAAAATCCTCAGGTACTAAATACTGTACCTATGAAACAACAAGAAAATATAAAGAGACCACCAAAAACTCCCAATGACTTGAGAAAAACGGCTTTGGAAATCTAAAATATGGCAGCTAAAATAAAAAAAGTTGACAAACGGAATAAAAAGCTGAAAATAATCTAAAACATAACAGACAAATAGGACAGGAAAAAGAGGGAAATGATAAGAATCACCTAGTGACTCCAACATGATATGGTGAGGCATTTTAGGAGAATAAACAGAAAACAACAACAGCAACACATGGACACATGGGAGGAATAAGAAGAAACATTTCCAGAACTTAAGAACTAAAAAATTGCAAAGAGGTCAATGCACACACCATGGCACATGAAGAGACTCTGCAGAACGTTTGAAAAAAAAAAAAAGTCTAAGATTTTTCTTTTCAAAGATGTATTTATCTGAGAGAGAGAGAGAGAGAGAGAGAGAGAATCTGAGCAGGGGAAAGGGCAGAGGGAGAGGGAGAAGCCTCAAGCAGACTCCCCGCTGAGCATGGAGCCTGACGTGGGGCTTGATCCCAGGACCTGAGATCATGACCTGAGCCACAATCAAGTCAGATGCTTAAGTGACTGAGCCACTCAGGTGCCCCAAAAGACAAGTATTTTCTACTTGAAAATAAACAAACCCCCCTTCCCCAAATCCATGCCACATACAAAGAAATGGGAATTAAAGATGCATCATATTTTTTCATTAGGAACACTGGTAAGAGGAAAACCATGTAGCAATGCCTTCAATATCTCAAGTGAATATGGTTATAAAATTAGGATTTTACATTCAGCCAAACTCTTGTTCTGTGTGATGGCAGAATGAAGATATTTCTGGACATGCCAAAATCTGAAAAACTTCCCTCCTTTAGAGCTGTTCCCTGGAAACGACTGGCAGTAGTGTGCCAGCCAAATATGGGACTATGCCAGGAAGGAGGAACCCGGAGAGCTACCACGAAGGGGCAGCCCAGGACAACGGCTGCATGGCTGATCTAAAGAGCTCTGGAAGGATTCTCCAGGACAGAAAGGAAGGAACTGACAGAGAACCTAAGGCTAATACATATATAATCATTGTTACAACGTATACAGTGTGTTTTCTTTTGAAGATTTTGTTTATTTATATTTATTTATTCATGAGAGACACAGAGAGAGAGAGAGGCACAGACACAGGCAGAGGGAGAAGCAGGCTCCATGCAGGGAGCCTGATGTGGGACTCAACCCCAAGACTCCAGGATCACGCCCCGGGCCAAAGGCAGACGCTAAACTGCTGAGCCACCCAGGGATCCCCTACAGTGTATTTTCTAAACAGAAACATTATTAATAGGTTTTGGACACCCGAACAGATAACAAAAGTTTACAAAACACTCAAACAGAAGTAGGCAAATGAGATACTTATTTCATTTAAGAAAAGCACAAAATGGTGCTGTAAGAATGGAAATCCCATTATACGACACACCACTGGACTGACACTGGAGATTTGCACTCACAGACGTTGAAACACTGACAACTGATTTATTCATAGATTGTTGTATTAACCACACACTGGCTGAACAGGGTAGGGGTGGGAAGGGATGGGGGTGACTGTGCACGAGAGCTCACCCCTCACCTGCTGTAGCAGCACATCGGGTGAACCAGGAAGGAATGGCAAGAGAACACGGAAGACCATTGGGACAAACCAACTGGGGAGAGGTAGCAGTGGGGACAAGAGAGGTGGAGGAGGACGGGAGGGGTGGGCTGAGGACTGCTGTGTCTTTCCATGAGAAGCAGGCCTACTGCCTGCATAAGATTCCCTCTCCTGTTGCTCATTAGGAAAAGAAACCTGAATTATCGAGGCAGCACAAATTCCCTGAGCTCAGATTCTGGGGGACAGGACAGACATCTGAACAGCATGTGACGAGTGCTGTGACGGGCGCCTGCTGTGCCCTAGATGCTTTACATCCTCTGAGAAACTCTTGTCAAAGCCAGTTATTGGCTTATAGAGTAAGTCTTAACAGATACAAGTACTGTTTAATGTTTTATGTATGGGCTTAGTTTTTTTTTTAAATTTAAATTCAATTAATTAGCATATATTATCAGTTTCAGTGGTAGAGAACAGTGACTCATCAGTCTTATATAACACCTAGTGCTCACCACATCACGTGCTCTGCCCTTCATGCCCATCCTCCAGTTACCCCATCCCTCCCACCACCTCCCCTCCAGTGACTCTCAGTTTGTTTCCTAGAGTTAAGAGTCTCTTATGGTTTGTTTCCCTCTCTGATTTCATCTTGTTTTAGTTTTTCCCTCTCTGGTTATCATTTTTGACTAAATATTATTTGATCATTAAAAGACTTGCTAGAAACTACTGATTGAGTGCCAACTGTATACCCGACAGCAATAGCAGTGCTTCAACATACTACGTTATCTTGTCCTCAGAAGCCTTGAGAAGTAGGTGATTTTTCTATTGTTTTACAACAACAGAAGCTGTAAGTGAGGACCATCGAAGTATCTCGGCTCAAAGTCACAAAACTGGGTAAGTGGCACCACCCAGATTCTCCCACAGTCTCTGATTCTCCACGAAACCATTAGGGCTCACTGCCTCCTGGGTTCTAACTGAAGACCGTAGAACATCCCCCTTGGTTCTTGCAGCTAACAAATTAACTTTTTTTTTCTATATTGTTTGTTTTCTGTAATTCATAATCAAATGAGTCCCATCACATCAAGTAATCAAATATTTGTGGGTTTTTTTTTTTTTTTTAACTTCCTGTACCACTATAGCTAGTGAGGAAGAAGCCTATCTTAGGAAAATAATTTGATGCCAGGGATTTATTAAAAAAGAAAAAGAAAAATCTTTCTGGTAAAATACTAGTATCAGGACCCACTTAACAACACGATTCCTGCTATACATTTCCAGATGCAAATAACTCTTTCATCCTTTCAGTAACTGTTCCCTATGCACTAGTGGTGTGTCCAAGGTTCTGGTAGGCTGTGGGAGATTAGCACCCAACGATGTGGTCACTGCGCTCAGCAAGATCAGATGCTGGAGGACAATACAGAATAGTGAACGGCTGGACAAGTTCAAATACAGTTGAGGGAAGGGCACCTGGATCGTCCGAGAATGGCTTATATTCCATGATATTCATAATACCGACCACCAGGTACTTTAAAGTCTTACCCCAACACAAAGATTTGCATAAAAATACAGTTATATCATCCAATATAGGTAGTACTTTAGTTGACAAAGCACATATTATATCTTGTTCTGTCCTTTCCATGTCCTACAAAAGAGATCTATTCCACAAGTCTAGAGCAAAGGGTTCTCTCTCCCTTTTGTGGACTCCAGCCCCTTTAGTATGTACTTAGTTCCAACCCAAGCCCAGCACACACAGCTGCCTCTGGACAGGGCAGTACTAAGATCACAAGCATGAGCATTCATGATCCTCCTTCATAAAGAAGACAGGCTGGCTCACGGTATTCATTTACATCACTGACCATTTTTAAGAGCTTTTTTCCTAAAAAATAAAAAAGAACCTTTTTTCTTCTCAGCTGCATTTATAACTGATCAGTGTATAAAAGTATTCCTAAGGCAACAAGTCTGCAGCAATGCACTTCTCACATAAGCATTTACAGAAGTAGTTTGCCAAAAACCAAATTTAATCTTGAATCTGTTTTTCTTTTGTTTGTGTTTTCCTTCTGCTGTTATTGCTGTCGATGGAAATGACTTTTATTCTCTTATGTTTATAGCTATCCGAGTTCACAGCCAAGCTTTTCATTAAATGCTTTAAAATATATTTCTCCTCCCACCCCACCTCATGGTGATACAGATGTCTCCAAGCAATAATAATGAAGGAAGGGAGGGGTGCCTGGGTCTCAGTCAGTTAAGCAGCTGGGTTCGGCTCAGGTTATGATCTCGAGGTCCTGGGATCAAGCCTTGCATAGGGGGAGGACACTGCAGGGGTGGTCTCTGCTCAGCGGGGAGTCTGCTTTTCCCTCTCCCTCTGCCCCTACCTTCCACTTGTGCTCTCTAATAAATAAACACAGTCTTTAAAAAAAACAACACAGGAAGGTAGCATGATTCGTACAGTATGAAGACTAGCCAAGCCCATCATGCATCTCACATGCATCATCTCCACAATTCCCACAAAAATCCCGCCAGACACTGCTCCAGCTCTGGTGAAGGCCAGCATGACACCACCTAGCCCTACGACCCTGTGCAATCCCCTCAGCCTCTCTGGGCTTCAGTTCCTCAAACCAGACAGACGGTGAGGTCACCGTGAGGAGGTCACGCATGTAGAACACTGTGTGCAGGCCCTGGCAGGTAGAAGGATGTCATCAACACTAGCTATTATTATTTCCTAAGTGCTATGTGGGAATGTCAATAGTCTAGAGTTATGTGCTAACTATAATTAAAGAAAAGTTGCAACAGTCAGATCTACAGCCTGATAGCTCATACCAGCAGCCACGAGTGCTGAAACCCTCGGCAGTGACAGCACACCTCACTCCAGACAATGAGACAGGAGATGAGCCACTTGTAATTAGGTCGGCACACCCAAACCCTCAGCCCTTCCAAGGATGTACTACACAAGTCGTTCAGAAGGGAGGGCTCTTCCAGTTAACTTTGTCTTAAGAAAGTGAACACTATAAAAAACAAACAGAAAACTACTTACAACTTTGTCTCATAATCTTTCCAAGCTTTGTCAAATGGCTTCTTGAGATCCTTAGGAAAGAGAAAATGAAACTGAGATCGAATTTATTTTTGCTCAAAGGCAGATAAATAATCCTGAAATAATATCTCAGCAGAAGCGCTTTCCTTTATAGGACATGGGAAGCTTGGCACAGACACTCTCACGCACGGCACAGCAGGATCACCCATGAGAAGCCTGAATAGGCAGGAAGGATGAGCTTCTGGGCGATGCCCGTGAAGCAGGACCCAGCGGCTCCAAGGGACTGGGCCCCGGGGTTGCCGGTAGCGTGGCCAAGACTCAGCGCAGACTGCCCGCACCCACGGAGGCTCTCCCCGAGATTCTGGAAAGTGCCTCATCTTATTTCTCAGTCAATAACACTATGTGAAGTGGCGCCTCTTTCACAATGATTGTTTTCCAAGTACTTTTTTAATGCTAAAAATGTTCCGAGTACCTTTCAAATACAAGTACCACTATGATCTTAAAAGAAAAAAAAAATCAATCCTTTCCAATTTAAGTCAAATTTCTGAACACTTACTCCTTTGACTCCCTTCAGGTCTCCTTTTAACAAGGAGTCCAAGGTGAAGATCACATTGTGGCTCAGACCCTGGAGCTGGAAAACAAAGCAAAGAGGGGAGATGGTTAGAGAGAAAATTCATATAGAATAATAAAATCAGTTACTGTTGACTGAGCGTCTTACACATGGCAGGCTCTGTGTAAGGGGCTCTCGTGCACCATCTCAATGGCCCTGAGGGCTGCCCTGAGGTGGGCAGTAAGACCAGCATCGTGTCCAGCTTGCGGGCAGAGATGCCTGTACTCTGAATGACCACGCAGCATGTGTGCACCTATCATCTGTAGACCTGTCACTGCTCCCCAACTAATGTGGTTGACCTTAATTTGACATTTCTTCAACTGCCTCAGAGGAAGGAGGGAGCCACACTACTGGCTTGTTCATATGCTTCTATAGCATCTGTCACTATCTGAAATTACCCGGCTTATATGTATACTCTCTGTCCCCCACCAGAACAGAACCTCAACAAGGGCAGGGACCTCAACTGTCCTACTCACTGTATCCTCGCTGTGCCCAGATCAATTAAAAAGACAAGATATTCAGGAAGCACAATGTAGAGCAAAGGTGCAGGTTTTTCACTGTTGCAAGGCAGTGGCCTGCGTGTCCTTGATTTTAAGATAGTACAAAAAGGGATCTACAGAGGAGAGGGTGATGAATCTGGCATTCAGCTAGAGAGAAGAGTGGCAGGGAAGCCAAGGGAGGGATGGTCAAGTAGGGAAAGAGTGAGCAAAACAAGGACTTAAAATGCTTTATGATATAGTCCTAAAGAGCGAAGGAGACCCCAGGCACTTTGGGGAAACCAGGTTCAGTTGTGTAGAACCAAGATCGCAGGGAGGGACCTGTAGAACCAGGTTATAGCTGATGAGGTCAGTGGGCACGGCGCCTCATTCGGGAAATAATTTTACTCTTGGGTAGGAATGTACTCATTAGTCCGGCCACCAGCCAGCCAGCCACCCTTTCGTCGATCATTTATGGAGTACCTGGTTTGTGACACCTACCATGCTAGCAGCCGGCTAGGCAAAGGTGAATAAAACACCACTCCTGCCTTGAGAGGACTCACATCACAGTGACAGAGGAGGTCAGAGCACGCAACCAACTCTTGGTACTACATGTGCTGTACAGAGGTGGAAGGATCAAGGCTGACACTTGCAGGCTTTGTGCAGGACCCGCTGCACCACATCTGTAACTCGAGGATGCTATAACCTACTGCAGATGGCTGCTGTGAAGGGGTTAGTTAATATACCTGACAAGCGCTAGCTTGTTCCCAGACACCTAGAAGTGCTAAATACACGTTTATTTTTAAAGTCCAAACGGATGTTAAATAAGAGGTAAGATAAGAATAAGGCAATGTGGAGAGGACAGGGACACCTTCGGCCAACTCCTGCCTACTGTTCTCATGCTGGGCTTCCTGAAGCTGGCCATTCTACCTCTGCCCTCCTCGGCCACCAATGAACACACAAGAGAAGTTGTCCAGGGCACACACCACTAGGGGGCTTGTATCAAAATCTAACTCACTCTTCTTTCAAAGACAAAGAGATTCTGAAAAACCAAGACAATTCCATCTATGCAATTCTAGAGGAATCTGCCTGGGTGGCAGGTGCCAACAGCGAGAGAGCCACAGATTCAGAGTCTGTGTGCTGTGAGGTCAAGGGCATTGGTTCCTGGGAAGTGGGGTGAAAAATATCTTAGATATAATAATGGCTGTGGCTCTCCAAAGGGCCAGAGTACATAAACTTGATGTAGAGTGTATCTGTACTATTAAAACCTCACGGGAGAAGCGATTAGTCAAAAAATAGAAGAGGCACCTGGCTGGCTCAGTCAGTAGAGTGTGGCACTCTTGATCTCAGGGTTGTGAGTTTGAGCCCCACATCGGGTAGAGAGATTACTTAAAAATAAAATCTTAAAAAAATTACTTAAAAAGGCTCCCTGGGATGGGGTGGGGCAGTCTGCAGATAATAATAAAGAAAAATAAAGCTGTAAAACAAATAATGGCCGTGGGTGTGAGATGGGAAAAATAAAGATTAACACACTCACTCTCTGCCACAGATGAGTAGCTGCAATAGTATTTTGCTCTGAATCCTCAGCAAGCTCATTCCTGAAATACAAGCCTCCTGCACCCCACTATCCTGCGGGTTCCAGGGGTTTGTGTGGATGGTGGTGACACAGGGGCATCCGTGCCCTCCACTAGTTAGGCAGCATCTACCTTTTCTTGGTTTGTAGATATCCTTGTTATTTTCTTCAAAACATTTACCATCCCTCACCATTTATACTGAGGCAGAGCTTAGTGCTTGTCAACAGGGAACTAGTTAAATAAATTACGGAAGCTTTAAACAATAGCCATAAAGATGAGAAAGTTCTTTATATCTAACTCCGGAAATATCTCCGAGATAAATTGTTATGTGATAAAAGCCAAGTGTAAAACAGCATTCATAGCATACAAAGTTTTGTGTAAAAAGAACAGGGACACCTGGCTGACTCAGTGGGTGGAACATATGACTCTGGATCTCAGAGTTGTGAGTTCAAGCCCCATGCTGGGTGCAGAGATTAAACTTATTAAGTAAATAAAACTTAAAAAAAAAAAAAAGAAAAAGAAAAAGAGCCAAGAAAACTGGTTTATGTTTAAATTATTTCTGAAATGACAAGAGAGTAAGCTGCTGGTACTGGTTCCCTGCAGAGATAGAGACTGGATGTGTAAGGTCGGGAAGGGGAAAGAGCCTTTTACTGTGGACCTTTCTGCATGAAAAATTTTTTTTGTATCATGTACCGTATTGTTTGTCCAAAAAAGGGGAAAAATTCTGAAACAAAAAATGAGGCAATAGTGATTATAGGCCATTTTTTAACTTAGTCCTACATCAAGGTTTTCAGCAATGCCTCAAATTGATTGTGAAATGAAGCAGGGAAAAAAATACATTAATGTTATTGCCACGTTGGCCTGAAGGCTGTGTTGCAAAACAACAATGAAAGAATTATGAAACTCTGTGGTTAGTACTGAATATGGGAGTTGCTCGGAAGGAAAGGTCCCTCAAAAGCCATGTATTGACCACACAACAGACACAAGCTGTAAGCTTTCAATGACGCCGCTGTGGTCAGGCGTGGGGCAGGGGGTGGTAGGCTGTAGCTGCACGGCTGGAAAACCCCAAGAATTAAGAATTTCTCTGTGGTTATCCACACACATACTCTTGGGAGCTGATAAGAAACCAAGAAGGCCAAATATCGTGTATTATGAATGTAGAATCTTCCCAGGGATGAGCCTAGGACAAGGCCCCAGGAAAAAAAAATTGAGACTTAAACTTTCTTCACCTTATTTCCCAGGAAAAAGCAGGTTAAGTTGCAAAAACTGGCAAAGGAGACTGGTTTTGTTTTGTTTTGTTGAAGATTTATTTGAGAGAGAGCAAGAAAGCATGAGCCGGGGGAGGGGCAGAAGGAGAGAGAGAGAGAGAGAGAGAGAGAGAGAGAATCTCAAGCATCGCGTCCCATGGTGAATGTGGAGCTCACCGTGGGATTCGATCTCAAGAGCCTGAGATCACGGTGTGAGCCCAAACCAGGAGTTGGATGCTAAACCCACTGAGCACCCGAGTGCCCCCAAGGGAGACTGTTTTAAGTACAAAGTGAATAACAACTACCAGTCATTATGAAGATATGGAGTGAAATCAAAGAGAAGACAAACTAATTTCAAGAAAAGGAAACTTTTAAGAAATATTTACTGAGGGACCAAACCAAATATCCTTCCCTGGAGATCTCAATGAAGAGAAGACCTATTTTCTCCGATATTTGAAGGAATTGTGTGTGACAGCGACGGACTACAGGACCTCATGGTTGTAGGATTCTGTGATTCTCCTGCTTTTTTATTTTCCAGTTCTTTCAGGAATCCTTCCCATGGCCTGAACAAGGCTTGCAAACTGATGTGTAGCAAAAGCATCTTCAGGGCGACCAAGAGGAGGCCGACATAACACAGCAATAAAACAAGTGGACAGACTTCCTGTATCACCTTCATTATCCGCAGTGGATTTTTTTTAAAAGCCTCTCAAATGTATTATATCATTATTTCCCATTAATTTTACTAAAATTCTATTGATTAATCCATCCCCATTTACTCAAGTTCCAACCTATTTCCTTTCCTTTAATGATCAAGCTGAATTAACCTCAGCTCTTCCCATGAGTCAAGATAACATGAGGCCAAAGGGCAGGTTTCTAAAAGCACCTTCTTTCCCATTTTCTTAAGCAAATGCATTAACAGCCCTCCAGGAATGATGTCTGCGTGTGGTGAATATATCTGTTTTCCAAACAAGCTGCTGTTTCCTTCCTCACAAAGAGGAAACGTCCCCTGTGAGGGTATATATCAAGCCCAAATAGAAATTTGGAATAAAGACAGGAGGCTGAGGTCTATCCTTTCATTATGCAGAAGTGGCCTGTTGAAGCAAACAAACTGTAATTAATACTGGTTTTGATCAAAATAACCACTTGTTCCTTACAACTGCTAAGACACCACCAGACATTATACAAACAGCCCCGTCATCTCAGACATTAGAGAGGACTTCATGAACAGCTTTCTTCTATGCATCTGCCCTGATTTTTTTAACCCCTTTAGAGTTTTACTACAAAACAAAATCATCCTATTTCTTTACTGATTTATACCACCTGTCTTTCCTCTCCAGAAGGTATGTTTTTTTTTTTTTTTTTTAAGATTTTGTTTATTTATTCATGAGAGAGAGAGAGAGAGAGAGGCAGAGACACAGGCAGAGGGAGTGCCCCATGTGAAACTCCAATCAGGACTGCAGGATCACGCCCTGAGCCAAAGGCAGATGCTCAACCGCTGAGCCACCCAGGCAGGGTCCCTAAAAGGTGTGCTTCTTAATTAAGGGGAGGCATCTCATCTATTTTGTCCCTTAACTGACCAGGTCTTAAAGCAGCTGCAGGTCACCACGCTGTTTCTGGCTTGCCTGTGGGCCTGTGAGGCCCCCTGCCACCTCCCCAGGAGCACAGGTAGAGGGGGCAGTGACTCAGCAGCCCATCCTTCCCTTCCTCATGGTGAGAGCAGCACAGCTCTCTACAAATGGTGCCCCACGACGCCCACGTGCACATGGCACTGTATCAATTAACGAGGACAGAATTTGCTTGCTTTGTCATCCTGCATTAATTCTGACATTCCTTCTCCATTGCCCACTGGTTTTCTCTCCTTCCTCTCTACAGACAGAAACAGTTCTGCTGAGAAGTAAGGCTAATGCAAATGTGCTGACTTGCTCAACGCATTGGAAAATCCAATTAAAATAATGAGCCAGCTCCCAGCAGTTAAGTCTATGATTCCCTGGAATAAATTAGGTATTCCGTCTACTGTGTTAACTCCTTCACGGCACCCTGTGGTCAGGCCATTTCCAGGGTGTGATGATACACAGGGGAAGAGTTCTCAATGGGAGCTGAGAAGCCCAGAGGAAGCATGTGGCCACTTAAGCACTCTTGGCCTGGGTGACTTTGGGCAAACTATTAACTTTACTGACTTGGCTTCCCAATTTTAAAATGGGTGTCCTGGCACCTTCCTCCACTAGCTCAGGCTGGTGTGTTAGGATCAAGGAGAATGGATACCAACAAAGTTCCCCCTTTGCAGCAGGTCACGGGGTTGTCGGCCCCTACCCCACTCTGCTCCTGATAACCCTCAATGTGTTATTAAATAACGTGTTCAAACACACTGAGATAGTTAAGTGGAGGGATCAAACCACAGACCAGGGCTACCTCCAAAGTCAGTGAACTGTCTACAGCACTATCTTCCTGCTGATTAGCAGAAGACTATGCTTCTTGCCGATGTTTTAAAGACTATGATATACTACATACATGAATGGACAGTTCTCATCAGCATTGACTGACCTACTGAACTAATAAGCCTTATTGTATTTGGTTGCATATGCATTAGGGGGAAACAAAGAATACTGCTCACAGGTTGAGGGCACTTACAAATCCAACACAGATGAGAGTTCATGTTCCCACCTCACCTCACTGCTCACACATCTGTAACAATTGACGTTTCATAGCTACTGGAGTGCCCAGTGTTCACATGGCCAAGCAGGTGACATATACGTCATGAGGTGTGTCCCTGGACAAGTCATTCAACCTTTTAGAGAGTCGCTCTCCTTGCTTATAGTGGGGCTAATAAGGGCACCTGCTTAAAAGTGTTACAGTACGGATACTGGGTGCTATGCACGTGAAATCCTGCATAAAACAGACTCTTAAAAAATGTAACTAGGTTTACTTTCTCATGCTTGAAAAGTTCAGAGGTATTAGTGGGAAAAAAATACAATGACAGCGTTTAAAATTCTAGAATAGATCTTTTGAGGCTGGGGTGGAGGCTGGGAGGACTCCCAAATGTCCTTCATGTTGCACCACATTCTCTCCAAGGTAGGTTTTATGGTTGTTTCCCTGGTTCGTTCTGCAAGAGAGTCTCTACGAACCGTAAGGTAATGCATCCTATTATATACCATGCTCTAATCCAGGCAAAGCAGCCTGAATTAGATTTATTAAAGTGACAGATGGTACTGTGTTTAACATATGTTACCTAAAGTTTTTGCTCACAACAATTCAGTAAGATGATTCTTGGTCTCACCCAATTAACAAGGAAACAGGCTCGGAGAGGTTAAGTAACTTGCCCAAGGTCAAACAGCAAATATGCAGATGATTAGGTTTTTAATTAACATTTTTACTGACTCCATACTCATTTCTTTGTTTTTAAGATTTATTTATTTATGATAGAGATAGACACAGAGAGAGAGAGAGGCAGAGACACAGGCAGAGGGAGAAGCAGGCTCCATACGGGGAGCCCAAAGTGGGACTCGATCCCGGGTCTCCAGGATCGCACCCTGGGCCAAAGGCAGGCGCTAAACCGCTGAGCCACCCAGGGATCCCCTCCATTCTCATTTCTTGAGTCCTACTATTCAAGTGATCTTTTAAAGTGACTATCAGATCATATCACTCTACTCCTCAGAACCCATCAATGGTTTCCTATGGACCCAGACTCAAATCCAACCTCCAGGCAGAGTCTAGCCCTGGCAACCTGTCTGAAGCCCCTCTACCCATTCCCACTGCCCATCAATCATGCCACCCCTTCTTTTGGTTCTTGATCAGTTAAGCTCTCTCCCCCTATGCACATGCTTTACCCTTAGCCTGGACCACTCTTCCTTTGGCTACGGACAAAGAGTCTCCTACTTTAGTCTCCATGCCTCCTCTTCAGTGAGGTCTTTTTTTTTTTTCTCTTCAGTGAGGTCTTGAGCCCATTCTACACATCTCTCTCCTCCCTGATTTCCCTTTAGTCTCAATTAGGCAGAATAGGCTCACGTTCAGAGAACAGTGCATTTTACGGGCACTTGATTGTTTCTTTAGTGTCTAGAGCAAAGCCTCTTGAAGGCAGGAGCTATGGCTGTTTTGCCTACTACTATGTTACATCAAACCCCTAGGACAGCACAGGCACACTATATATATATATTTTTTAAAGATTTTATTTATTTAGTCATAGACACACAGGGAGAGAGGCAGAGACACAGGCAGAGGGAGAAGCAGGCTCCACACAGGGAGCCTGATATGGGACTCGATCCCAGGTCTCCAGGATCACACCCCAGACTGCAGGCGGCGCCAAACCGCTGCGCCACCGGGGCTGCCCCACACTATATATTTTTATCTTTATTTAGGTTTTATTTATTTATTCACGAGAGACACAGAGAGAGGCAGAGACACAGGCAGAGGGAGAAGCGGGTTCCTTGCAGGGAGCCTAACGTGGGACTCGATGATGGGGCTCCAGGATCACACCCTGGGCCAAAGGTGGCACTAAACAGCTGAGCTGTCCCAGCACAGACACATTAAATAAAATGTTTTTGACTGAATAAATGGCTGAACAAATGAATTCTTCTCCATGCCTGGGAAAGCTATTCCAAGGCTCCGAAGTGTTACAGAATCTGAACCCATTTTGGTCTCCCGGGAGCACTCTGTACTTCCAGATTAGAAGGTGGGGACGTGGGGACACATTTAGGAGAAGAGCAGAAGATTGCTTCTAGAATATGGCTGGGGGTGATAGATCAGACCAAGGGTACCTTCCATCCAGCAGCCACCAGGCCTTGTTTGACAACTGGGGAAGAAGGGTGTTCTAGACTTGAACCTGCCTCCACCTGGCTCTGTGGGTATAGGCCAGGCACTTCTTGTTTCTGCCACTGATAAAACAAGAGGTCTACAAGGTCTCTAATATACCTTCTGGTTATAGTACTACTATAGCTTAAAATGAGTTACTGAGATACCACTGAATGCACTAGAAAAAAATCCAGACCAACTGAATGAGAGCAGCCAGAGAGAGATACTCACGCTGTCTCACAAGCAGGATATGGCACTGTCCCCCTACCACCAACAAAGTAACAAAAACAGTAACTACACAATTCTGTAGTGATGCAGAAGAGTTAGAAGGGTCAGTTTATAGTTCCTATCAAAATCCTAGGTCTTTTTATATTGTCTGTAATGTCTACTATAAAACTTCTGGCACAATATAAACAGACCCTTTTGAAAAAGTCTGAAATATCTCAAGAAAAGTAAGATTCTTTAACCAGAGCAAGAACAGATGGGACTACCAGGGTCTTGGGTCCCAGGTAGTTTCTTCCCATTTTCTGACTGACTCAAACTATAGTGAAGGAAGGAGAAATATAAATGCATGAACTGAATTCACATAGTAATGAAGGCTGACACTGAAATAATCCATTGTCACAGCACATGTAGAAATTTCAAATGATGCCCTCGACTCTTGTTTTCAACAGTGAGAACGCGGCAATAATGGAGATGTTGAAAGTAGGAGACTGGGTAAATAAATCCTGGCGCGAATAAATGATGGACATTCTATGGAGCTTTTGGAAATGGGGTCGTGGATACCACTGAGGGATTCTGCAGACCCGCTGAGGGACAGTCACTAACCATGGGAGAGGCTCTGGGCTCCTAACCGCATCTCAACCACAGTTACTATGCTTTAAGAGGCTGTATGCTTCCAACTAAGCAAAGGTCTGAGGCTACAGGGCTTTACAAAACCAGAAAACATTTTCAAAATATATAAATAAATGAAAAATCAGGTTATAAAATAGCACTATAGTATGAAACCAATGTGGTTAAGAAGTTACGGAAATAAACACACGTACAAAAAACGATTTATAATAAGGAAAAGGTTAGAAGATACAGATGGCTCTATCTCAACACATACACAGTGGATTGTAAGGCTACTGGGATTTTTATTTCAGTGTTTTTTTCCGTGTATGTTCTAAACTTTTCAACAATGAACTGGTATTTTTGTATTTAGAATATTATAAAGAAATACGACACAAACACAAGAGGGCGATATAATCAACCAGCAGTCGATTTCTCATTCAACTTGTTATTTGACTTATTAATACAACATAGAAGCCAGGGGGTAGGTATAAAAATAAAACTAATGAATTAGGAAGTGAATTTGGCAGGAAAAATGACAGCTTCTTCTCTGCAACACTAGAATTCTGTATCTCTGTCCAGAATGACCATCCTTCCCTTACCAAGTCTGGTCCTCCAACCACTGGGTGTTTGCATCACCCAGAACTTGTTAGAAATGAAATCTCAATTCGAATTAATCAGACACTCTGAAGGGGCACCCGACAACCCACGCTGAAAACAGCTTTCTAGGCATGATGGCACCACTGCTTCACACTAAGGGCTGTCCAAAGTAGAAGGAAAACCAAAGTTCTTTTAGAGAAGGTAAGATCTACAGTCAAAATATGGAAATCAGTTGTCCAAGGTCTAAGGCATAATTACCATGAAAACAGAATGGAGGTGCAGTCTAAGGTGTAATCACCACAGGAAATACACAGGAGTGACTGCTCTGGGTGTAGGGGAGGAAGACCTATAGCAAAGGGGGCCTCAAATTATACCACTATGCTACAGGCATCAGGAACTGACAAGACTGAATTAAAGCAAAAAAATGCAGCTCTACTGGAAGTTTCACGGAGAAAAATGGGTAGGTGTGAGAGTATCGAGGAATATGGGAATTCCTTAATGTAAAATAATGCAATTATATTTTGTCTAATTCAATTTGAGCAAATGAAAGGTTAGATCTCCTACATCAAGAATGAAAATGAAAGCACTATTATCCCTTGCATTATGTGCAGCATCTGATTCCATTTGAGGATAATTATAAGAAAAGGGGGAGTAGCTAAGACTTTTAAGCCCAAGAAAAATGGGAAAGCAAAAGGAAGAAAGGCCCAGGCAGCTAGGCCTTTGCTGAAAGAAAAAAAAAAAAAAAAGACATTTCGACCCTAAGGATTTCCCTTATTGTGCTTGAAACCATCGATCGACTGGTTCACCATCAACTTTCAGACCCTTAATTTCATTTCCATGCATGTCATCTGCAATTTGCTATGGTTAAACTAGAACAAAACCATACTGTAGGTGACATCAAATTCCATTTTCCTTGCCTTCACCGAACATCTTTATCACACACTGTATGTTTGACAACAATAAACTTTTACTTAGCACCTTCCTAACACACTGAAAAATATAAAATAAATGAGTGCAAGCACACAGGCCTCACCACATGTCACAACAGGAGGACACAGCAATGCTTCATTGTAAGACACTGTCTTCATATAACCAAGTTGGGAGAGCAGGGAAGCAGAGATGGGCTGCTCCCTTTGACTGGACCGCCCTCCTCTGTCTGCTTGCTCCGTATCTGGTGCTACATTTGATCCTCACTGAAAATGCTTCAATTAGCAATAATTGCACCTCAGATAAACCTCATTGGCTATGATACTGTCACGTGCAAAGCTTGATCCTCATTGAAAATACCAATCCAAATAATTTGCTTCAATGGTGGCTGTAATATTCACCACCAGTTGATATATTTCTAGGCCAGCCTTGCAGAGAAAGAATCTTTTTTGGATATTATGCCTGTGATGCCAACTGCTGCCAGGACACACACATACACACACACACTTTCTTTATTTGCAGGCAGCAAAAAATAGGAAGTGTACAATACCTGGGCGCATCCCCATGTTCATTTTTTCCTATAAAATGAAGTATTGCTTTAGTGTAAACTATTAAAATATAGTCTGTGTAAACAGTCTCTTAAACACAAAGTGACAGCTAAGATCAGCACAGTGCTCGGAACAGGGTGGATATTTAGTAAACGCTGGCTAAGTCAAGACAATTTAGAAAGTCTTTACTTAAAAAAAAAAAACAATGAAACAACAAAACACAACACGGGCATATGGGCAGCTCAGATGGTTGAGCCAATTCTTGATTTTGGCTCAGGTCATGATCCCGGGGTCTAGAGAATGAGCCCCACCTCAGGCTCTGAGCAAGAGCAAGCAGGAATCTGCTTCAGATTCTCTCTCCTTCTGTTCCTACCCCCACTCATGCTCTCTCTAAATAAATAAAATCTTTTAAAACGAGCAAAAACAAAACAAAACAACAAAACCCCTGGAATATAGACTTTTACCTCATTCTCTAAATATCAAATGTATCAACCAATGCTTAATGCTCTTTAATGCTTCTAGTTCAGGAAAAGCCCATCTGCAAGCCTAAGAGAACAGTTTTATAAACATCTATTAATTATTTATGGTTTAGTTCAAGGTGTCTCTTCTGGGAAGCCTTTCTTGATACTCTTAATTTCTAGGTGAATAAATGAGTGAGTAACTGAATAAATGATTGGGACCCAGCTTGAGAAATGGTGGAACAGAAACGTGAACTCAGTTTTATCTGACTTCAGAGTCGTGCCTTTCTGCTAGCCCTCGGAACTTTCAATGGCTTAACACAGCCGGGCAACCAGTCAATAAAAGGGCCTATTCATATCTAGCAGAAGATGTAAGCTACTGGTTCAAGGCTGGATCAGCAGCCTGTTTCTTCATGGTTCACCTAAAGGTACCAAAAGGCACCAAAGGACATAATCTGAAAGAAGCAAAGTGTAAAGAAGCAACCACCTTAAATAATCAGAAATTACGTATTGAAATGTAAACAAGAAATAAATTCCAGAAGAGCAGATATAAAATGGGATAGAATTAAAACAAACACAACACATGAAAGGGGATCACCTGATCCAGAAAACATCTAAATCAGCGTGCCTCAAAGGGTTCCATGGGAAGTTAATGTTTCTTATACAGGAATATCTGTGGTCAAATAGGTTAAAAAAAAATGGAACTGTACAGGTCTCTTTGATAATAGGAGGTCTCCAAGCCTTTAATTCACAAAAGGGCACTGCAAATTCCCAAGAGCAATATGTAGTACTTTTCAATCTGGAACAATTACCAAAAAAGGTGGCATGGAGTTAGAATTTCGGGGAAAAACTCAGAGGGAAAGGCGCCTCAGATTCTGATATTCGTGTTCCCAGGCAGAGGGAGCCAGATGCACTAGGCCTAGCACGGCCACCACACACGGCTGCATAAGGTGTACGTAGCTTGAAACGTCCACCTGACTTGTATATGCCACCAGCCATGCTCCGCTCACTAATCTGTGTCCTTGGTGCTGACATCAGCCCAGAAGAAGGTGCCCTAGCTGGGTGGCAGTACCTGCCCAAAACTCTGGGTCTGGAGTGGGTCATCTCATCCAAAAGCTACCTGAAGCGGAGGTGAGGAGAAACTCAGAGGCAACACCCTGCAGAGGAATCTAAATCCAGTTCAAGAGAGAGCAGGTAATCTCTGCCAGGTGGACGGAATGGCAGGATCAAGGTAAGAGGTGAGGCCTGGGATGGGAAATGGGCAACAAGGAAGGGTGGCAGCGATCAAAGGTGTGTGAGGCTGAGTTTGGCGGAATTCTCTGAACAAAGGAAAATATCTGCATTTGCTTTTCACAATGGCCTCCAGATTTGGGCCTGGAAAAGGAGCTCTAGGGGCTTCTGGGACCAAGATCACGAGCACAGAAGGCTGGTAGTTATCTCAAAACAGCGTCTGCCTTACTCCTACAACGTCTGGACCACAGTCTCCCTTGCTGTCCTTTAAATCAATACTTTTTACTTAAATAAATTAAAAGTGAACCTTCTATTAGGCCCATAAAATGATGCCCACATTCTTGAGTCAGTCGAGTGCACGGGCTCTGGAGTAGATCACCTCGGTCTGAATGCTAGCTGCGATGCCTACCCTAGTCCTCTGTGCCTCTGTTTTCTCTACTGGTCGATAAGGGTGAGTGTGGCTGCTACCCGGTAGGGCTGCTGTCAGGAGCAATGAGGCTGACACAGACACCGTCACCAAATACTGTTTGCTCCCTTCTGTTTCCTGTCCCCTGCCAGGGGGGCTGAGAACACAGTTTAAGGGGGTGAACTAGTATGGGGGAAGTGGTGTTGGGCCTTCACATGATTCTGTAGTCTCTCTTGTGCCATGGTACACCCTGTGGTCACGGGGCAGCCTCCAGGTGCCTCGGTCTCTGCATGACTGCAGCGTGGGGAGCAGACCCCTCTCGGCAGACGTGGGACCTGAGGAGGAAAGACCCCCTGACCATGTGGAGCCACATCCTAGCCACATAAAGTGCTTAATTAACACAGTGCCTGGAGTACAGTAAGCACGTTCTAAATACGCTATTATTATTATTTATATACATAACATTTAACTATAGGAATAAAGAAAACTTTACCAGCCTCAGAGACCTTTCTGAGGGTGAGACCAGCTCAATCTTTGAGATACTGATATGCAAATGTTAGGGACATCCCAGGCATTCCCCATCTGAGTGCCCATCTGAGACTTCCTCCTCCAGGTTCAGTCCTCTCCCAGGGCTAAGGAAACCTTCTCTAACAAGCGACCAGTTTCTTTCTCCTTCCCCCCCATTTCCTTCTCCCTTCTTTTCATTCCTTTCTCATAGAACCACAGCTCTAAAACCTAAGTCTCTGCTTGCATCGAGATGCTGTTCTGAGTCTGTTTCAAGTGGAACGACACCCGACAACCACAAACACATACATTTTAAATGAAAAATGTTATTCATTGCATACAAAAGTTACAAGATGGAAATTCAATCCTGTTTTGTTTTTTTTTTTTTAAGATTTTATTTATTTATTCATGAGAGACACAGAGGGAGAGGCAGAGACACAGGCAGAAGGAGAAGCAGGTTCCATGCAGGGAGCCTGATGCGGGATACAATCCCAGGACCTTGGGATCACAACCTGAACCAAAGGCAGATACTCAACCACTGAGCCACCCAGGTGCCCCTCAACTCTTATCTGAGCTTCCTATTGACATTGTTTATAATGTTAATCCTTAAAAAGAAAAAAAAATCCAAAAGAAAAATAAACCATTTTTAAGTTGGGCATAGGGATACCATAGGATTTCTGTATATTGGATGTATTTATTTATGACAAGGTACCCCTGTACTAATGAATGTAAAATTTGAATTCTGTACTGAATCGATTATAGCTTAGTTATACAATGAAATATACTATGTAGTCTGTTACAGTGATTTTGAAATTTTATTTGTATAGTCCTAGAGAGCTAACAGGCTTTAAATAAAGTTTGCAAAGCATGCATATAAGTTTTATTTATTTAAAAAAACTTTAAAGATTTATTTTAGAGTGACAGCATGTGCATGAGTGGGGAGAGGCAGAGGACAAGGAAAGAGAGAGAGAGAGAGAGAGAGAGAGAATCTCAAGCAGACTCCCTGAAATGTGGGGCTGGAACTCATGACCCCCAGACTATGACCTGACCCTAAACCAAGAATTGGATGCTTAACTGACTGAGCCACCCAGGTGCCCCAAGTTTGTTTTTTCTAAAACTCATTTGGCAGCAAAACCTGATCTAATCTGAATTCACGTGGTAGTAAACTGGCCTGAATTGAGGTGAGACTCTTCAGAGTCTTCATCTCACTTCAGGTAAATATTCACAAGTTTTGTTGCAGAAAACAGATTGTGTTTAATTATGAGGAAATGCCCGAAATGTCACAGGGGGTCAGAGGAGGGATGTTATACAATATACGGCATGTGCACCCTGCCACCACTCTAGAATCTGTAAAATTCTGAATTTATCTGTTTCTCTGTGTATAAATCTATAAAACAGTATATTCCAAAGGACAGTATATTATTAGTATTAACAGAAGCCAGGATAATACAATCATTTTTATTTTATTGAAAATTTTCCCATATTTCTCACAATTTTATAAGTAAACATGTACAACTTTTTATAAGAGAAGAGGAAAAGAAAACCTCCCACTTATCCACGTGGATAGACCTCATTTCATGAAAGGTCTCACAATATCCACTACCAGTGAAGCATGTCAGGACAGGAGGGGAACGTCTGGCAGATCAAATGCTAAACCTTTCCAATTACGATTACCATTCTGCAAAAAGATAAGGTTGTTAGGACGTATTCTATAATCCAGGGGCTGCCAATTGCCTGTTGAACATACTCATGCTCTCTACATTTTTCAGTATTTCAAAGGTGACTTGAGACATAATTTGTTAGCTATAAATTCAGATCCAACCTGCATGTTTCTTAGCTATTCTCATTTGAGGGGGAAGAAGAAAAATTAAAAATAAATCCTTAACTTGACCACATACCCTGCAGTCAGACATTGCAAACAGGAAATGCTATGCAGCTGGAGAAATCTTTCCTTTGCTTCAACAGCTCTGAAGTAATAACTGCCCTCTAACTGTTAAAGGTGACTGAGGCTCTTATGCAAGCTCCAGAATTATCCAAAGGCTCAGGGAAGAGAAGGCATGGATAGTCCTGGCTGGACCACAATCCTTCCAGGCACCTCCTTTTAAAAGAGGTCTCACATATATTTTCTACAACTGCTGCTACCCTGGGGGTCTTGGGGTATGGTTCAAATAGTTTTCCTTACCCACTGAGAATCTATTTCAATCTACCACTTATTCCTTTCCCAACCCATTTTGTGCTTGGTGATTAAGCGGATGCAATCCTCTGTTGAGTCCTTAATTTCTTTCTCTGGATCACAGGGAATGATGGCCTGATGCTGGCAGGAGAGCCAACCTAGCACTATTTAGTAAGCAATAACTTTACTGCTTTCTTTGCAATGACTTAAAAATGAAAAAAAAAAAAAAGACTGAATATAATTTTGGTTCTGTGTATTTAACCAAATGAATAACAAAAAATACTTAGAAACAACTAAAACTCTAAAAGATCACCCTCTCTTTTCTTTTTTCCCCTTTTTAACAAGGAAGCTGCATTGTAAAGAAAATCTTTATCATTAATACGTTAACTACTAAATGACATTAAAAATAGAAGGAATGGAAGGTACAAAGGCATGGAAACAAGAAATGGTCTGGAATCCAGAGACAAGTCATGTGTTATGTCTGGAGCTGGCTCTGACTATGAAGGCATCTTTCACTAGAGGAAGGATGAATTCATAGAGACTGGTCAATCAACTAAAGAAATATTTCTAATCGTTAAAAAAAAAAAAAAAAGCTACTATCTACTAAGCATATACTGTGAGCCAAATGCTAGGACAGGCACTTCGCATAAAGGCCTGTACACTTAAAAGCAGGCCACACATGTATTAAAATCATCAACAAAATCGATCATGTCCATATTTCTCTGGCTTCTCGCCACTAAGAGGCAGCATTCCCTAGCTGTATTCACATGTGACAAAGGCTGGCTTCAATGTTTAGGGAACAGTGACCCAAAAAGGACTTTATTAGTTTGTTTTGTTTATTTATTTATTTATTTTCACAAAAAGGACTTTAACTACAGAGAACAACTGAAAACAGGGAAAGAGTGGTTTAGAAAACCTACTGAAGTGCAAAGGAAGTGGGAATACAGATCTGAGGTCACAGCAGAGAAGTGAGGTCTTGGGTTTCGCAGGGCACATTTGTTTTACGTTGGAATTTCCATATAACAACAGCTTTTATCATTCAAGATAAAATGTCTGTCTCTCTGACTAGAATTGGACGATTTATATACTTTTACATAAACTTTCCATTTTAGAAAGTTTACAAACTCACAAAAAGTCGCAAGAAGAGGACAGAGAGGTCCCTTGTGTCCTCACCCAGCTTTCCCCTAGGGCAATATCTTATACTTTACAAAGTCAACAGCTTCCACAGGACATTTTCCAAACCCAGGAAGCAACACTGGTATGAAATGATCAACTAGGCTACAGACCTGACTTGAATTTCACCAGCCTTGCATGCACTCATTTTGTGGTACGTTTGTATGTGGTTCTGTGACATTTTACCACATATATAGGTCGGGATAACCACATCACCACCAAGTTAAGAGAATTCTTCTATCAACACAAAGGAATTCCCTCAGGCTACCCGTTTATATAATCTTACCCCAGAACTCTCCTCCTCCAACCTCTAATCAGAAAAATATACAAATGGTGATGTTATCTTTTTTTTTAAAGATTTTATTTATTTATTTATTCATGATAGACAGAGAAAGAAAGAAAGAGAGAGAGAGAGAGGCAGAGACACAGGCAGAGGGATAAACAGGCACCATTCAGGGACCTCAATGTGGGACTCGAACCAGGGTCTCCAGATCACACCCTGGACCGAAGGCAGCGCTAAACCACTGAGCCACCGGGGCTGCCCAATGGCAATGTTATCTTGATGAAAGTCACCCTTTTATGGAATTTGTTATTTTCACTTTAAGGTGTCAAAAGCACACAGGAAGCAAAAGACACAAGACCTTTATGCACATATTTGGGTTGTCCTACTGGACAGTAAGTCCTGGGTCCTCCCTCTGCCCTAGTACTGGGGCTGCCATCAAGTAGATGTCCCAGCTCTGGCTCTCACCACAGGGGTGGAATGACATTGCCATGGGACAGGGGCTGAACTGCTCAGGATGATGAATCCATTACAGGGGGTTCTTCAGAAAGTTACATCCTCTCAAGTTTCAAAATCTGTAATTTGTCCCAACTAGGAGAAGTGCAAATGCTCTAATGCCAACACTAAGTGAAAACTAAAGTTCCTTACAACATATGATTTCATCTATTTGGAGTGGGGGAAGGTATAGAATAGTGGAATAGAAAGATAAACCCCAAATATCAATGACTGGTTATCTCTGGGAAGGAGGAATATAAAAAAGACACTGCAATTTTCTCTTTGGATTCTAAATTTTTCCCATCAGGCAAGTGTTCTTTTTATAATAAGAAAAATAAATACATAAATAAAGTTCTCCTGCAGTGGCTATTAATGTCCCAGCAGTATTAATATTAATGGAGTCTGTTAATATGGTAACAGCCCACTGTGTGTGACTCAAGGTCTCTGCAGCTTACACAGTTTCTCAATGTGTGTGGAATGATGATCCTCACACAAGCACAGCATAAGGAAGGTATTTTTCTCATTCTCCCAATGAGGACATTCATGTCTGTAAGTTAGGTCATGTTAATCCGCTCAAAGCCAGGCCAGAATCACAGCAAAGCCTTTGATTTCTTATGCCAGTGGGCTTTAAGTGGGTGGTCCATAGGCCTAGGGTGCCCCAACGTCAGAAGTACTTTCATAATAATACTAAGAGATTTTATCTGACTTTTCCACCATTAGATATTAGCACTGACAGGACGAAAGTAATGGAGGTGAAATCACTGGTGTCCTGATATGAACCAAGGCACTGCTTGACATCAACCTACGTCACTGTATTCTCATGGTCTCGCTCTTGCAGGAGGAAAAAAAAAAGAGGCTATTTTCATTTAAAAATGTCCATGATGAAATGGTAAAAATTACTGACTTGTTTACATATCAATCCCTGAGTATATCTTTCTTCTATTCTGTTTGATATAATAGGAAGTATGCACAAAGCACTCTTGGGCACACCAAAATATGATGATTATCTTGAGAAAAAGCACTGAGGCAATATTTTCAGTTGCAAGCTAAAATAGCTAATTTTGTCGGTCAGCTTTTTTTCCCCTCCCTTTTTCTTTTTTTAGGGAGAGAAAGAGGAAGAAAGTGAAATAGTATACGCAAGTGGGGGCAGGGGGGAGAAGGAGAATCTCATGCAGGCTCTGTGGTTAGTGTAGAGCCTGACCTTAGGATCCTAAGATCATAACCTGAGCCAAAACCAAGAGTCAGATTCTTAACAGACTGAGCCCCCCAGGTGCTCCTTGTCTGTCAGCTTTCTAAGGGGACATTATTTTTTTCCTTGAAAGAATGACTGACAAACTGGTACTGAGATGTGGGAATCTGGCAAATATTTTCCCAAAAATGAATAAAGTGAGCCTATCACACATAGGGTTTCAGATTCACATTGCTGTAAAGAAACTAACTATAAAGAAATTAACACTTGTCAAGTTTCGACACAGTATCAAAGAACAGTGATAATCACCTGAATTCTTAAAATACTCCTCTCTCTTCTCAATATATAGACTCGTGTGAGGCTGTATTTATTTGTCTACCTCAACCGAACTGCTTATTGCAACAAAAAGAATTAAGTGACTTTAACATACCTCAATTTTAAATTATAATACACTAAGTATAGATAGAAATGGTTCACATTAACAAGATCTCTTCAGTGCCCTTGATCATTTTTTTAAAAGATTTTATTTATTTATTCATGAGAGAGAGAGAGAGAGAGAGAGGCAGAGACACAGGTCGAGGGATAAGCAGGATCCATGCAGGGAGCCAGATGTGGGACTTGATCCCAGGTCTCCAGGATCCAGCCCTGGGCTGAAGGTGGTGCTAAACCGCTGAGCCACCGGGGCTGCCTGCCCTTGATCATTTTGAAGATTGGGGTCCTAAGACCATAAATTTGTGAACCACTGGCTAATACTCTCTCTTTTTCCAATCTATTATAACTCACTGATGAGGGAAATGAAAGGGAAAAAATAGACAAGCCAGAATTCTGCAAGCTAAACACAAGCAGGGGTTGATGGCAACTCGTATAGGTTCTAGTTAAGCCAGGTGAGCGATTAGCATCCACAATCTACAAAGGCAATGCTGTTGCTCTGTAACTGCTGGGGGGCAGCATCGCTGAACCACTGCAGGTCAAGGAACCTGAACTCAAGCCCCCACTCTACTATTTCCCAGGCATATTATTTTTTGGAGATTTGATGCACTTATCTGCAGAATGCGATAGGACTATCCATACCTGCCATTCCCTGGGGAGGCCATGAAGATTGAAGAAGACGTAATAATAAAATAATTACAAATAATATATAATTATAAATAATATAAAAGTTTGTATTTGTTAAGCAAATTCCACATACCATGTACTGTGTTTGGAGACTGAATCCTGTGATCTCATTGAAGTCCCAATGCTACCAGGTAACAGGTGAGGAAACTAGCCCTGGAGTTCAACCATTTGCCTGAGGCTGTAAGGGGACCTGCGCTTCCAGTCTCAGGGAGATCCAACTTCCACCCACCAGTTAGAAGTGGGATGAAGAAATACAGCCTCAGCCCTGTCTGACATTGACGCCAACATCTGTGCAGCACTTGGGAGTTTTCACAGAACTTCCCACCTGATCATCCTACCTCTACAATCACTGAAAGATAGGAAACAAAAACAAACTTTCTACATGGTGATGAGATCGCTATCATCACTGACTTAGTGGGTCATATTTCTCAGGACCAACCCTTTACATATTCCTCAACATGACACACTCGCAATATGAGTTACTTACAAGCAACACGATGGACGTTTTTCTCTTTCCACAGTTAGTCGAAAGTAGGAAGCGAGACCTGACCCCCAAACCTACCTTTTCCTCTCTATTTTAAGTAATGTTTCAATAAAAACTAATGAAATAATCATCATATGGACTATCTTAGTTAGAAAAATGACATTTTCTAATATGTACCACAGACCCTGGAACACAACAGACATTTGGTATTTGCTGGTTAGATTGAGAATACCATTTAGAAAGTCTAAAAATAGCCAAGCACCTTCTTCCATGTTACTGTCTAAATTCCAACTATATCCACTATTGCTTCATGTTTCCAGACCCCACTAGCTTAAGAGAACAGGATTTTCAGGAATCTCCTGGGAAATACTGAGAGCTTTGACAAGCTCTGGGATGCTTCCCCCCAACTCCTCATCTGCAGACTGGAGGTACTGCAAGCTGACCTGGAAGCCTCTCCCTCCTGAGCCTTCTGCTCTAAGGCCTGGCCCCATCCTCGTGTCTGCTCTGCTCTCTTCTTTCCTGGCAGAACATGAAAACGGAGGCAGCAAGCTATTGAAACTGTCGTCAGGTTTAAACTCCTGGGACTGGCTTTTTATTCAATCAGAATAGCGTTCCCTTAGTAACCAACTCTAGTACAGGAAGATTCTTCTACCTGTTTCCTCATCAGGAATGCCACCACGATCTCCAAAGGGAAAAATGTCTTTGTTTTTAATTAAATGAATTGGGCCTTCTAGCAATTTCTATTTGATTATTCTTAGACTTCTAACCCTTAAAGGAGAGTAGACAGTGAAGAAGGCCTGCAGCTTGGATATGTCTAGGGGACCACCTAGATCAGCATTTCTAGTTAAAGAAACACAACTACCAAGGTGACAGCCACCAAGGTAGAGTGACAGAGGCAGTATAATAGAGTAGGGTGGTAGAGACAGAATGTTCAAGTACACATCTGCTTACTAACAGTGTATCCGAACAAGTTAAATAATAATGTGCCTTAATTTTTTCATCTGGATTGAAGGTATAGTGACAAGATTGTTGTAAGATGCTGAATAAGAAATCTATACATGCACGTTGCCAGGTCCATCAAAGTGTTCAATAAACATCAGTGGTTTCTGTATGGTGATAAGCAAATATATTACTGGGTAAAAGCAAATACAATGAATGCTGCCTGAGTGACCACTGCCTCGTGGGGCCAACACACATTGGGGGAAGGGGCCCACAGTGGAGGGAAGTGTAGGAATGGACTGGTCTAGGAAACGTGCAAGTGATGAATCTCGACTGAAGCCAAATACATCTGGTGTCCTGGAAACTAAAGGTAAGCAAGATATCCCTGTAAAAACACCTACTTAGGGGGAAAAACAGAACTTCCTCCCTGAGCAAGTCTGTTACCAGTTATTACCCAAGTGAATAGTCAGAGTCCTGTTTCACTTCCTTTCTTCCCACCACACAGCCTTTGAGCAATGCCATCAGCAGAAAGACAGCACTCAGAGGAAGGAGAGTGAGGGCCCTCTTCTGAATATAAGAAATTTAAATACTCTAAGGTTTACAGGGATATCATGGATTTGTCACATAAACCCCAAAGTGTAGGAACATGTTTATCCTAACTTCAAAAGTACCCTTTCTGAAGTTTTTGAAAATGAGACCTATTTCTATTCTCAGCCTTTACTTTAGGATTAGCTATCACCGTATGAGATTAATTCAATGGCATAAACCACAAATTAGAATTAAATCATCAGGAAAAAAGACATACCCAAGTATTTATCTAGTACGATAGGAAAAAAAAAAAAGAATATTCTGATTGGTCGAATTTCCAGGTTAACACATTACAGAAAGGTCATTTTCATTTTTCTAATTCTGTGTACTCGTCTATAAGCTATCCATCTGTATCACACCGATCCATAACAAGATTCTCCTATAAGGCCACAGGAGCCTATCAGTGAGTAACTGATCCAGGGCCAAGACATCTTGAGTTTGGGTTCTTAAAGGATGCAAAGTGTCATATTGAGAGACAGGGGGAGAGGAAGAATCAGCTTCTGTTCTTCAGGAAGCAGATGAAGAAAAGTATAGTAGAGTTTTTCATTGACACCGTTCAACCTCCCTGTACTTCTAACACTTGGGGCTTTGGAGAAGAGACACTTGATTAATTGAATGCACAGGAAGTGTGGGTGGTAGCACTACCCAGAATGAACCTTCTCAGTGTGAACAGGGTGTGAATGCAGGTATCCAGACACTAGTACCTGCCAAATAGACTTTCCCACCCCAAATGCTGTCTGCTTTCTGGGGTCAGCACCTCTTATGTCCCAGATTTTTAGGGATTCTTCTTGTCATCAACTTCTGTAACCATGGATTCCCCAAATCTCAAAATCTTTTCCTTGGCAGGGGGTTGAAAGGATATGAGAACTGGGGAGGTTTATTACTTCTAAAGCAGGGACCAATGCTTGTCTTCGTACAAGTGAGGCATAACACCTGAAATGTGTATCTCCAGTGTATGTCTGACATCGTCACATTTTACTAATTAAATAGCAAAAGTTATTAAAAGCCATCCAAAACAAAACCCAAACCAAAACAATGGTAGAGTGTGGAAGAGAATTCAGGTTAACCACTTTCTCTGATTCAATAAATCTAACCTGCTATCAACTGGATCTAGGTATTTTACAATTTTTTTTATTTTAATTTTTTTTTTTACAAATTTTTTTATACGTGACTCTATTCCTGAGACTTTTTGTTTTTTATTTTTTAATTTTAATTGTTTTTAACCCCCAGGATGGAGGGTTAGGAAAAAGATTATTAGACTGTTCCCTTTATCTTCTTATTGTACTTTGGTCAGGCTGTAATTTTAAGAAACTTATGCCATGGCTTACCAGATTTTTCAGCAGCGTGGACAGTTCCTTTGTAAGAGTAGAAAATTTGACAAAAGCGGTGCCCAGATCTGGGTTGTCTCGACTTAAAAAATTACTTCCAAACTTGTCAAGAACTTGTGCATAGTTTTCTTCATTTTGTACGTGATCTAAAGAAGAAGGAGAGAGGAGTCTGAGCTATTATTTCCTACAATGACAAGTTATTTTGAACTCTGATTGATCACAAGAAACTTAAAAGGAAAGCAAAGAGAAACTGTGTCAATTATTCATTGACCATGTCCAGGGGTGGTCAGCAAGGCACTGAATGTCTTCACTCTGTTAAAGGTGGTTTCACCTTGGCCTTCTATAGCATCCATTCAGTTCACTTATATCCCAGTTAATCCATGGACCCCCACAGGTGAGGGGTAAATTACCATCACATTTTTAAAAATTTTATTTATTCATGAGAGGTAGAGAGAGAGAGAAAGAGGCAGAGACATAGCAGAGACAGAAGCAGGCTCCATGCAGGAAGCCTGATGTGGGGACTCGATCCTGGGTCTCCAGGATCACACCCTGGGCTGAAGGCGGCGCTAAACCACTGAGCCACCCGGGCTGCCCCCATCACATTTTAAAGCACATGTATTTCCATTTAGAAACTACGATTATCAGGGAACAAGGAGAAAATTCTCCATAAAAAAGTCAATCTTGGGTGCCTGGGTGGCTCAGTTGGTGAAGCGTCTGCCTTCAGCTCAGGTCATGATCTCGGAGGGTTCTGAGATCAAGCCCCAAGTTGGGCTTCCTGCTCAATGGGGAGTTTGTTTCTTCTCCTCTCTCTGCCTCTCCCTCAACTTGCTCACGCACACACACGTGTGTATGCTCGCTCTCTCTCACAAATAAATAAAATCTTTAAAAGAAAAGGATAGGGCGGGGGTGGGGTGGGGGTGACTGGGTGACGGGCACTGAGGGGAGCACTTGATGGGATGAGCACTGGGTGTTATTCTGTATGTTGGCAAATTGGACACCAATAAAAAATAAATTTATAAAAAAGAAAAGAAAAAAAAAAGAAAAGGATCAATCTTAGGGGATGCTTGGGTGGCTCAGTTGGCTGAGCGTTCAACTCTTGATTTTGACTCAGGTGTGATCTCATGGTCATGCTCTATATGGACTCTGCTTGAGATTCTCTCTCCGTCTCCCTCCCACTCACTCTAAGAATAAATAAAATCTTAAAAAGAAAGAAAGAAAGAAAAAAAATCTACCTTGAAACGCAAAAGAAGCATCCATGGGTTCTAACATGTTTCTTTCTCTGCAACTCAATTTCCTTTAATTCTGTCTAAGCTCTGGTCTGAGAAACAGCATTTTTTCCACAATCTCTTGGTGCAAGTTGTACAGGACGGACCAGATGGATTTATGTTTGAAGTTTTGTTTCACCACCTATTGCTATCTTTTTAGTTTTTTAACATCTCTGGCACATCAGAGGCATTAGTAAATTTCCTCACTCTGAGCTTTAGATTTATTTCCAATCTGTAAAATGGGACTAATGCTGTTTTACATGACTGTGGTACTGATGAGCTGATAAAAACTGTCCAAAGTTTCTCAAAAAGAGTGAGTGTTCCATAAATAACCACTCCCATCTGCTTGGGTCCCAGGATATCATACTTCTGACTGTCCTCCTACCTCATGGCTGCTCCTTTCCAATGTCTGTGATGGCTTTACCTCCCTGACCTGATCAGGTTGGAGGGCCCTGGGCCTTTCTTCTTCTCTATCTATGCTCACTTTCTTGGGATCTCATCTAGTCTATGGCTTTGAGTAACTTCTATCAGCTGACAACTCCCAAACTGATAGCCCCAGCCCAGATCCCACCCCTGAAATAGAGACTTCTATATCAACTGCTATTCAGTATCTCCACTGGGATCCCAATAACTCTCATCTCAGTATGCTAGAAGCAAACCCTTAATGTCCTGCCTCCTACTCTCTTTTTCTACAGACCGTTGTATCTCGGTCAGTTAACGACAAATACCTTCTTGTAGTTGTTCAGGCTAAAACCCATCCAAGTCATACTGACTTTTCTCTTTCTCTTACCCCAGATGCAGCCCACTGGGAAATCCTATTGCCTTTACCTTTAAAATGGAACCAAAATCTGAAAACTTCTCACTATCCCCAGGGCGATCAGCCCTGTTTGTTTGTTTTTTAAGATTTTATTTAATAATTCATGAGAGATACACAGAGAGAGGCAGAGGCATAGGCAGAGGGAGAAGCAGGCTCCTTATGGGGAACCTAATATGGAACTTGATCCCAGGACCCCGGGATCACTACCTGAGCCAAAGGCAGACACTCAATCACTGAGCCACCCAGGGGCCCCAGCTATCAGTCCTAACCAACATCATCTCTTGTCTTGACCACTGCAAAAGCTTCCCACAAAAGTCTCTATTGCAGCTCTTGCTCACCTACAGTCTACTATCAATACAGTATCCGGTGTGATTCTGTTAAATTGTGCATCAGATTTGTGCCTCTTAAAAGCAGATGTCAGCACTTGTCATAGAAACTCAAGTTCTTCATCCTTGCAGGCTCTGGAAGGCAGGACCACATATCTCTACACCCTTCAAGGAAGCAGGCATGGACACACTGACCAAGGAAGTATGAGTGGAGCTGAGATGCATCCCTTTCCATGTGATGGCATTTCAGATTCCTGTACTCCCTACTTCCTTTGTGGTGGACATGGAAGCATGGATTTGTATGGAGGCCCACAGAAGACACATAATATGTACTGAACGAATAAATGGAGATGCATAGTATTACTAAATGAATAAATGAACAGTAAGTATACCAAAATCATGTCTAGCAAAATCATGTATCTAAAGACTTCACTCAATATCTCTTATAAAGCCTTCCCTTAGTTGGCAATGATCCTTCTTGTAATTCTCTGAACCTCTTTTGCAATACTTTCCACCACATCACATATTTGTGTAAGTTCAGATCTTTATTTGCCACCATTACCTCTGGCTCATCTCTGTGTCCCCACCCAACAAATACCACTGTGTGGGTAGTTTTCTGTGAGGTGGGCTTAAGAAGGGAGGGCTCAGTAAATATTCGTTGACTTGGATTTGTTGATTTCCTCTTCAGGAATTTAAGAAGCATTCCCTTCTTAAATATCCTAGATTGCTGAAATAATTGTGAAGAAAATCTAAAGTAACTGCATTCTCGAATACACTCCCAATACCTGCCTGGGAACCATAGGCACTTATAGAACAAACAAACCCTGAGTCCACACTGGGGAGAACCCCAAGGAAGTCTCCATGCACAGATGGAGACAAGTGTCACAGTGCTCCTGGAAAAGCAAGTGAGGCCCAGCAGCCTTCCGATCACCACTGCATCAAAAATTCATGATGCCTACAGTGGATGTCAGCATTTCAGGCTGAGATATTAAAAACGATAAAATGCAGCTCTAGTTACTGCCCAAGTAACTGAGGGAAGTGGCTCAGAAAAACAAAAAAGAAAGGCCATATCAGCACGACAGACAGAATGCATGTGTTTGATCTCCTCATAAACTGGAGTTACCCCGGAAATCTTCTGTCTGAGGCCAAAGAGCCTCACCTCACCCCAGAGAATCCCAGCAGACCTGACCCCCTCTTCTGCTTTTGGAAGCCAGAAAAAAAAGGAATTCAGCTGCCTGCTCAACTGTGTTCAAAGAAGGGTCGCTGGTAAAACATAAGGAGAGAGGATTTTTATTTGTTTGCTTGGAATTACATTATTTCAGATGACATATATCACAATCTTTAGATTAACAGAATACTCATGTACCACCAACCAGTTTAAGAAATAAAGTGCTACGGAATGCTTCCTCTCTACCCCAATCCCAATCTCTTCCCTCCTTCCCTCCCTAGACACAGCCACTCTCCTGAGTTTGGAATTGCATGCAGAGTTTAAAAAGTATTACGAAAAGCTCTTAATCTATCAGAGATGATGGACTCATCAAAAAATAAGACAGACTTGGCTAAGGCAGAGACAGACCTCAGGAGGGGAGCTCTGGCATTTGTCAGGAACCTTCTCTGACCCAAATGCTTTTTACAATATTGTATTTAATCCTCACCAGAACCCTGTGAGGAAGAATGAGGTTTAGCGGGAAGACAGAACATGAAATGTAACGTGAGAGAGGCCGAAAACGAGGCTGGATCAGTAAGCAGAGGCTAGGTCATGGGTCCTGTATGTTTTTCTAATTCCACCAATGAACCACCAGCCAACACATGTATTTATGTGCATAAATAGGAGTGTGTTAATCATACATATGTACATACGTGTGAAATTTCCTAGTATAGATGTATTTATAAAAAGATTTTATTTATTTGAGAGTGAGAGCAAGAGAGAGAGCACAAGCAGGGGGAGGGGCAGAGGGAGAGGCAGGCTCCCCACTGAGCAGGGAGCCAGATGCGGGGCTCCGTCTTAGGACCCTGAGATCATGACCTGAGCCAAAGGCAGACACTTAACCAACTAAGCCACTAGGTGCCCCTAATACAGATACATTTTAAAAATCACAGTTTAGTGATGTAGATCTGGAGACAGTAATAATAATCCTGCTGAGGGCAGAAATAATGGGAATTAACTGTAAGGTGCTTAGAACAGTGCCTGGCATGCAGTACATGCCTCCCCCCAAAAATCAGTCACTATTACCTCTAGAGCTGGGATTAGTAATAATACAGAGAAACGTATTTAATATCAAACAGCACAGGAACATAGGTCTCATAAGTTTTAAGTTTCTGGTGCTTTTTTTTTAACATATATCACAAATCTAACGGTAACCATTCACTAGCAAAATTCTGTGAACACATGAATCCTTCTGTACAAATTGAAGGGTTTACCAAGCAGGTTTTGTCAGGTGCAGAGGGAGAGAGCAGAGAGACAGGGTTCTGGTGGAGGACAGAACAAGGGCGGGCAGTGGGGGAGTGGAGGAGGCTATTACTGAGAGCAGCAAGCAGAGAAATGAAAGGTAAATTCAGGGGTTTAGGGAAGAGAGAAATACAGGGCTCTGGTGGGGTGCACTGTCGCAGATACAGGTGTGACTGAACAGGACAGCTGATAGGGCAGAAAATGGCCTGATTAGGGCCTTCCAGGGAGAAGGATAAGCTCTGTGTTAGGATCCTTGGTCTATCTAAGTGCTGACAGACTTTTGAGAAGCTGGTACAGTGGGTGCTGGGGAAAGTAGGTGAGGATGGAAACTGGATAAAAAAATAAGGGAAGAAAGAAATTTGATCCATTCATTATGGAGATTCATGCTTTTCAAATATCTGTATGGAATTTCTGGAATTCATGGTATTGTTGCAGAATGTAAGACAATTCTAAGAGGTAGGTGACTCCTTTCAGTTCTGAATAAAGAACAAAATAATATAGTTTTACCGGCTGAACCAGAAAGGGCCACTTAGTCAGAATTTCAACTGCTGGTATTTCTTTGGGGTGATGACTAACATATACTAATCACCTAATATGTTCCATGCAGTTTGAAAGGGCCTTTATATACATTTCAACATTTAAGCCCCATAGCAATATCAAAGCAGTGATTTACTATCCCAGTAATAATAGTGATAATGGCTAGTTTGTCGAGTATTTGGCATATGCCAGTCACTGCACTAAGCACCTCAAGTCCACTGCTTAATTTACTCTTACCTAACAGGTATAGAAGATAAGTACTGTTTTCCTTCTCTTTCTTTCCTTTCCTTTTCTTTCTTTTTAAAGATTTTATTAATTTATTTGAGAGAGAGAGAGAGAGAGAAAGCATGAGCATGAACAGAGAGCCTGATGCAGTGCTCAATCCCAGGACCCCACGATCATGACCTGAGCTGAAGGCAGCTGCTTCACCGAGCCACCCAGGTGCCCCAATAAATACTGTTATCCTTCTCATTATTTAGAGGCATAAATGTGCCCAAAGTCAGCTCCTAAATAAGGGAATGTAATCTTAGGCTTTTTTGATCTCAGAGTTGGGGACTTTCCCCACATCCTAAAGTGAGAAAGATCTAGAATCAAATCCTAAATTCTATCCCTAACCCTATGTGGTGTTTTTGTCAAGGAACTTAACCTTCCTAAGCCTCATCTTCCCCAGCTGAAAAATGGACACAACAATAGTATTTACCTCATAGAGGTATTATGGAGATTAAGTTACTGCATGCCAAGTGCATAGGGCATATAAGCTCAAGAAATGTTTATGACAATGACAACAGTGATGACAACATCAGGCTGCCCTCGGAGGCCACTGCGGTGGAGTCAGGCTTGCATCCTCTGGCTGGGGACAGATGCAATGCTAGCAATGCTCTGAAGTCAGGGACAACCCTCAGAATATATGCTCCTAAGGGCCGGCAGTAACAAGTGCCCTGAGAATACATTAAAATTCAATATATACTTATATTTATTTACCTTTTATGTATTTTACAATATTCTTTAAAAATACCTCATATATACCTCCAACGAGGCCCTCCTTAGAATTTTCAAACTACTGCAAATAATAGGCCTTTCTCTGATGGATATCTGCCAAATTTTCACTCTGTGCTAGGCCTTATCAAACCGGGAAACTTTCACAAAACTTCCCAACTGGCCTGTGAACCCAACCTTTGATTCTCTGCCACTGAAATATGGCTGCTGCTTACTAAGCACGGATTGTATAGTGGGATCTGTCACACTGAGTATGCAAAAACTCCTTCAGGGCAATGTTTTCCAAATAAGAAAAATGAAGACTCCTGGTGAATTCACATTGGAACCCAGCCTCATCTGATGCCAAACCCATCCTTTTCCAAGGACAGACTCCGGAAAGACTGTCCACGACACTGTAAGGTGTGCCACAAACACCTGTTTGGAGTCTACCATATGACAGACACTAGGAAATGAAGGGGAATAAGACAGACCTCCTGTCCCTCAACAATGGCAATGACATAACAACAATGGTAATAATTGTTAAAAATTAATTACAACAATAATTAATTGCGGTTAAATTTTAGATTATTTAATGGGCCAGGTACTGTGCTTTTTTCCTGGATTACTCCATTAGATGCTCACAATGACGTGCTAGTCTCACTTCCATTTTCCAGGTACAGAGACTCGTTTAGAGAGCCATGCAGGTTGCCCAGGGTCACCCAGCTGAGTGGTGACGACAAGCACTGACCACAGAGCCTGCGCTCTTAACCATTATGCTCGGTTAAGTGCTAGAACTCCTGGACGTCTACTCGTTTTGAGCCAGATGTCAAGTGATTGAAGGACCTGAAAATCTAGGTCTTAAGCTCCAGCCTCTACCATGTGACCCTGGTCGGGTGACTAAGGCTCTCAGGGGCCAAATTTCAACTATAAAACAGGTCTAATAATACCTCCACACAGCCTACTGCTTGATGTTGAACGCTAAGAGGTAAAGATGTCATAATTAATGTGAAAGCTCTTTTGGGAAAACAGCAGCAGGAGACAACATTATAAAACCATGGAGGATTATTTCTATTTAATGAGTAAAGGCTTTGGAACGCATTCACAATAAATCCATCCTCAAGAGCTCCCCACCCTTGACCAAGCACAGCCTAATGTCTCCTGAGGCATCATCTGATGCAGGGACCCGGGCCTAAGTGGTACAGAGACATGGTTTTGACTTTCCCTCTGGTCCAGACGGGCCATCTGTAACCTTGGAAAAGTAACCTGGGTCTTGGTTTTCATGTGCGAAATGTGACAGATGTGTCATCTATAAAGTACATGGCGAGCCTCTAAAAATATCTCTATTTTTATTACTTTCATTCACCCTAAGACGGAGCACTGAAGTTCTGATGCTAATAGGCATTTGGGTATAATCTAAATATGGTATTTTTTTGGAGGGTTCCAGGATACACAACACAACCATGATCAGATCCTAGGTCTTCCATTTACCAGCTCTGGGTCTAAGACAATCTGTATAATCATCTTGGATTCTGCTTTCTTAACTGCAGTAATGCCTCTTGATAGGTTTTTTAAAAAAGGTTTTATTTATTTATTCATGAGAGACACACAGAGAGAGGCAGAGACACATAGGGAGAAGCAGGCTCCCTGCAAGGAGTCTGATGTGGGACTTGATCCTGAACCTGGATCACACCCTGAGCTCAAGGCAGATGCTCAACCGCTAAGCCACCCAGGTGTCCCTCTTGATAGGGTTCTTATGCGAACAGGATGGGAAAAGCCTCTAGTGCACCTCCCCTGGTGTCTGGCCTACAATGGGTGTTTATGATATGGGAGGAACCATCCCTCACCTGGAAGTCAGTCTCACTTCCCTAACTTCCCACACTTTCCTTCCTGAGAGCTTAGCTTCTCTTCCTGTGTCTTTATGTAAGTTATCTTCTGGGCTAAGGAAGAGTCCAGCCCAACTGTGTTTATCATTGCATCTTCCCGAGCTCAGAGAATTCTTCTGGAGCACAACTTGCGTCCAGGCATCACTGCGCTGCAGCCCAAATTCCCCAGTCCACCTGGCTCCGTCACAATTCCAGGCCTCAACCTGCCTCTTTCAAGATCAAAGGTAAGTATAACCTCCCAGGCAAGCTTGTCTTTACTCCCTCCTCAGCCTCTTGCAATGTCCGGGTTCCCAGCTTTGCCTGATCTCCTGGTGTTCACTCAGTCCCCAGCACTGGCCCTGGCACACAGTGCTCACTAAAGTGCTCAACGCGTGTAGTGAAGTCTCCTGGAACAAGTCCTTTTTCCTTCTTTCAGAAAATACTGAGTTGGCCACATGCCAGACATATAAAATACAATGAGCTATAACTGTAATAATAAAGCCATGTAATATGCGTCATAAATTATAGTACTGGCAGAGAGGGTGAAGTGATAAATTCTTTTATACTATCCTATACATACTTTGTAGCACTAATCACCCTTTAAAATTTTTAATTCCATTTGTTTTTAAAATTACTAAAATAATTCATACACTACTACAGAGATATATAAAGATAAAAATGATCGTTCCCTTTCCCTTTCTCCAATCCCATCTCCTTGAAATAAGCAAAATTAATAATAAAATTAATAATAATTTATTAATAATAAAATTAAATAATAAAATAATCTCAGCAAAGCTTTCTCTATGCTTAAAAAAATACATGGATATACATACAATAGGGGGTCTTCTCCATTTTAAAAAACCAAATGGGATTTTTTTTTAAAGGCTTTATTTATTCGAGAGAGATAATGAGTGAGAAAAAGAGCACAAGCTGGGGGGGGGGGGGGTGATGACAGGGAGGCAGAGAGAGAGAAGTAGACTTCCCACTGAGCAGGGAGCCTGACACTGGGCTCATCCCAGGACCCAGATATCATGACCTGAGCAGAAGGCAGCAGACACTTAACCAACTGAGCCACCCACATGCTCCCCAAATGGGATATTAAATACAAGATTCTATGGCTTGCTTTTTTCCAACTGCATAAAGATCTAGAGACTGAATATAATTAACTCTAATTCATTATTTTAACTGTGATTATATTCCATAGTAAACTCTTACCATGATTTGGAGAACTATCTCCTTGAGAGACTCTCCGTGTTTGCTACCAAAAAAACAATGCTGTGATAAATAGTTCTATCCATACGTTCTTACATGCTGTCAGTTTATCTCCGAAAAGATAAATTCAGAAAAGTAGAACTGCTGGGGGGGGGGGGGGTAGGGTGCACACTCCAAATTTTAATTACTACTGCTTTGTTTCCAAAGAGGCTGGTGGCAGCTATGCACAGACTCAAGAGCAGTACAAACAGATGAGTGTTTCTCTATAGCCTCGTCAGCACATAGATGTTATTAGTGATCTTTTTATTCTCACCACAGGGACATGAAAAACTGGACTATACAGTAAGCCTGAGTATTTTGTTGTATTTTATCGTCCACTCACGTTTCCTTTTCTGCTTGCTGTTTCCCATTGCTTGTCTTCTCCCTGTCAGTCTGTAAGGCTTTTTGCAGAGGGACAGCAATCTGTTGTAATATGTGTTGCAAGCGTTTTCTCCCATTTGTCTCCTCACTTGGTTTATGGTGTCCTTTGCCACACAGAACTTTTCTTTTTCTTTTTTTTTTTTATTTTTTAAAGATTTATTTATTTATTTATGATAGACACAGAGAGGAGAGAGAGAGAGGCAGAGACAGGCAGAGGGAGAAGCAGGCTCCATGCCTGGAGCCCGACGTGGGACTCGATCCCGGGACTCCAGGATCGCACCCTGGGCCAAAGGCAGGCGCTAAACCGCTGAGCCACCCAAGGATCCCCCACACAGAACTTTTTACATTTTATTCAGTCAAACATACCAATCTTTACCCAAAGACTTTTGTGATTCCTACTTTGCTTATGTTCCCAGACCTTCTTATATATAGTATTAAAAACAACAACACTGAAAGCTTTAGTTTGATCCAATATACCTCATTATATATAGCATGAGTAAGGGTTCTAATGTTAAAGAAAGTTCCTGAGCCTTCTATTTGGTTTAGTTTTATTCTCTTCTGGGTATTTAAATACTTCATCCATCAGCAGTACATTTCATTGTCTTTCCTCTGCATGAAAATATATTGCTTATTTAGCATAACCTCTTGTAAGCAAGCACCCATGTAGTATCTGATAAATGAACACACGGACAAAACTTGGATACAGTCCATGAAGTTTCCCAAGAGATGACAACTGGGCAACACCCTGAAGAATGAAGAGTAGGGGTGCCCGCGGGGCTCAGTTGCTTAAGCATCTGCTTTCAGCTAAGATCATGATCCTGGGGTCCTGGGGTTCAGCCCTAGGGTTGGACTCCCTGCTTCGCGGGGAGTCGGCTTCTCCCTCTCTCTTACCTCTGCCCCCACCCAATGTGTGCTCTCTCTCTCTCCACTCCTCCCCAAAAAATTTAAAAAAGAAAAGAAGAAGAAGAAAAAAAAAAGAATAGCCAGTAGAGCTGGGGTTCGAAGTAAGAGCACATTAAAGGAAACTTCTAGAACCCAAGTGCAAAGATGGTGCACTGATATGGAGACTAATGTGGGGCTACTGGTCTCTCCAGAGTCCACTGTCTTTGGCCTACAACCAGGGAGGTTAAGATTTTAAAAGCATTGCTCTCCACTCCTATTCATCATCAGATTGGGGCTCAGCTCTTTTTGTCACACCAATCTATAAAACCAGTACCACACAACCCATGACCCTGAAAACAATCTGTTTTAATTTTACAGACACCATGTTACTGGGGAATAAGCGAGTTTGGGTTGAGAGTCCAAACTGCATTTCTGAGATACAGCCTCTGCTAGTTTACTTGGTTATGAGCAAGTTATTTCACTTCCCCAGGCCTCTGTTTCCTCATCTGTTCCCAACAAGTGTGTAGGGAACTCACACTTGTTAAGATTAAAAGCAATATCCTTAGAGGCAGAAAGGCTTGCACACACATTTTTTTTTTAATTGCCTTCCTCCATGCCACTTGGGATGACTCATTCCTCTGATTTTTCAAGGTCATTTTGAATTTGGATTTGTTCTTTCAAAATTCTAGCCAAGCCTCTGCAAGAATCTGCTCCAGCCCCAAGGGTGTTATCTGGAAAGTCAGCGTGCAGACTCCCATTTCCGCAACAACTGACAAATCCATTAACTAACCAAGCCCCAAGATAAGATGCCTGCAGAGTTCCACAAGGCTATTACTCAGCATTTAAACAGCACTTGAGCATCGCTCCATTACAGCAGGAGCGGCAATGCCCTCTCTTCTGACTCCCTCACGCAGGCCTCCTAACTGCCAGATAAAATCCACATCACACTTGGGTTTGCTCATGGCTCTCTGGGTAATGTTCATGCTTTGAGATCTGCCCCCTAAGAAAAGGTAGGTAGGAGACGGCCATTCCTCTCCTATCCAGCCTTCTACAATGGATGGCCCACCCTCCAAAAAGGCTGAGCTTTCTTATTAATAGGTTTAATTTAAACACATGGTCCCACATTTCACTATAAATTCACAAACCTTCATTAAACCCCTACCCTGGGATGGAAAGGTTATGTAGATCATTAGGTTTGCAGCCTTAGACCTTCAGACCTTCAGCTTCTTGGTTTAAAAATTATGGGGCAGCCCCGGTGGCTTAGCAGTTTAGAGCCGCCTTCAGCCCAGGGCGTGATCCTGGAGACTGGGGATTGAGTCCCGTGTTGGGCTCCCTGCATGGAGCCTGCTTCTCCCTCTGCCTGTGTCTCTGCCTCTCTCTCTCTCTGTGTCTCTCATGAATAAATAAATAAAATCTTTAGAAAAAAGAATATATAAAAATTATGTGTTAAATAATTCAAGATAAATGAAAAAACTCACGGGGTTCCTGTCCTGTTAGATAAGGTAGGCTGTGATAGGACGTGACCACGCAGGTACTCCCTAGACTGGTGGTCTCTAGACTAATTTTGATCAACTATACCTGCCAGTAAAATATTTTATTTATTTTTATTATTAATTTATTTTTTAAAATTTATTTTAATTTTTATAGTAAAACATTTTAAAGCATACATTTCTGATATTTATTTTTTAACCATTTGTGTATTACTACTGTATATGTTCTATGCATATTATACATACTAATGTACTATTTGCATCAATCAGTGGTTCTGACCTCAACTTCAGGACTTCTAAAAACTCCTAAAATTCACTGAAAAATTCTGATTTGCAAGTTTTTATTAATTCAGAGAAGGTCTGTTGTTCTCTAATTATAAAGGGATCAATGAGCTCAGACTGTCAAGGATCACAGAGGAAAGTCAGCTGAATCTAAAGACAAAGCTCCCTGCTCTGGATAGGCGCAGAGTCCAAGAGTCTGAGGGAAGGCAACAACACACATGTAGAAAGAGATCAAAATATGCAAACGTGCAAGCAGGTCTCTCTCATTTTGGTGGCTGATGAAAGGCATTTTTTTCTTTCTTTCTTTTTAAAGATTTATTTGAGGGAGGGAGGGGGAGAGACAGAGAGAGAGAAAGAGAGAGAGAGAGAGAGAGACAGAACGAGCTAGGGGAGGAGCAGAGGGAGAGGGAGAAGCAGACTCTGCACTGAGTGTGGAGCCCGATGCAGGGCTCAATCTCACAACCCTGAGATCATGACTGGAAATGGAAATCAAGAGTTTGATGATTAAAACCAACTGAGCCACCTAGGTGTTCCTGAGAAAAGCATTCTTTACTGGGCCCCATGAGCCCCCCTTAGGGGATACATAGTGCCTTGTGGATTGCAAAGGAATCTTCATCTCATTACATAACCATAAACTATTTCATCAATAGACAAGGTAGGGATCATCTTTTCTTTCTCATCTGAGGTCGTAAGAAATGAAAGGACTTGCTAAGGAACACTCAGCTACTTATAAGCAGAGCAGAGATCATCACATCCCAGTGCTGCAAGCCTGGGAGCCATGGCTCTTTCAGAAGGCCTCCCCTGCCTTGTCACTGTGCAGGCAGCATGGAACACCCCCAATCACTGCAGCAATCCAGGTGTCTCCACCCCAGAGATCCTAGAAAAGGCATCACCCTGAATATGGACACATAAGAGAACAAATGTGATAGCGTACACAAATGTGCTAGTGCCACCTAAGTGTGCCATATGTGATTCGGAATATAAACAATGAGAAAGAGTTTAAGAAGGAAATGTGGCTGATTAGCATTTTCTTCTTTTATCTGAATTTTCTAATGCAAGTATGTTAATATAATATACTTTTATAATGAGAAAAACAAAAAGAAAATTGACCATTAAAAGAAAAGAAAAGAAAAAAAAAAAAAAAAACAGTTCCAGGTGTTCCAAAGTGGAAGCCCCCTGCGCATCTCCATAAAGAAAAAGTAGAAGTCTGATCAGTTATCAGAGACATGGAAGATCTGAAAATATCCTGTTGTCTGTGTATGCAAGTGACAAACTGGCCATGCAAAGTCATCCTCCATCAACCCCCAAGCACTCTGTCTTACGGCATTATTTATGAAAAACACTTCAGAATCAATAACAACTTGCTTGATTTCCATACCTAAGCAAGGTGTCAGAAAAATCAATAAGTAGTTATCTTCCTGGCTAACAAGTCAGCCAGAGAGTACTTCCAGTCCTAGACAAAGACACTTGAAAATTCATGTACACATCTAAACCACAAATGGAATTCAACACATGCGTGACCACTTTGTAGAGATGATCACAGAGCATGGCTACCTTAGGATGGGGACTTCTTTGAAGAGCTGTGGAGGGTTTGCCTCACATGGGACACTCCTTGTGGTCAGGCGAGCATGTGTGAGAGGGGCAGAACTTAAGCAAACCTTGGGAGAATACCATCCATAGAAATAAAACTGGAGAGACCCTGGCATTCCTCCAGACTCCTTGCTATAGTCTAATTGCACCATCATTACACCGGAAAACACAACCCTAGTTTGATGAGACATAAACCATCCAAGAATGTGGCCAAAATGTGACTTGGAATAAGAGGCTTCTAGAAAGGCATAGGCTGGCCGTAGATCTTGGCTGTTAATTGTCAAGGACTACTCAAGGTAGAAATGTGGTCCGTAAAGAAAACTAGATAGAGTCACTAAACTGAATCTTTATGTAAACAGGAAAAAGGATTAGTTGCGAAGGACTGAATATCACAGTGGTATCACACATCTGTACCTTTAATTGATAAGACTCAACATAGTAAATTTGGGAGAAAAGGGAAAGAGAGCAAAAACGATGTACATAGCCGCAGGCCCTCCCTTCCCACTCAATGATGAGTAGGTGGCTGGGTGCAGGAGGGGATTGTACCATCTGCTTTTTCCTCACCTGTTCACAGGAGGAGCTTCTCCCTGAGCTAAGGGTAAATGCCTAAGAGATTGTGTATGTGGTGTGTGTGTGTGTGTGTGTGTGTGTTTTAAATATCATGGCTCCTAAAGGAATGCCAATACTTTGTAAAAATATCAAATGAACTATAATTTCCTTGTCTTGGCCATATAAGGATTTTCAAGGGTTATTCTTACTCCATGGTTACTTCCCATTCATTTTTTAATTTTTAAAAGATTTATTTATTTATTTTGGAGAGTGAGTGAGAGTGTATGTGTGTGTGGGGCTAGGGAAGGGTACAGGGAGAGGGAGAAAGATTTTTCAAGCAGACTCCCTACTGAGCAGAGAGCCCAGATACATACACATTTAGTTTACAATAAACCAGAAGTTCAAGACTACAAAGGATCGCTGCTTATCCTGTCATATTATTAGCCATGCACCTCTCCTGTACTTTGTAAATAGTTTTGACTGAATAAACTAAGTGCCTATTTCTGTATTTAGGTATTTGTGATCCAAAACCTGGGCTGAAGACTTAAAGACCTTTCTTTAAGTCACTTCCATATACTGTCACACATAGAAGGCCAACTATGCTAACACATCTCTCTGTTGAGGCAAGTTTGTTCTGTCAACCCCTTATAGCTTAATAAATGAATTACTTGTATATAATTTTTATAATTAAAGATCTGCAGCTGATAACTCGACAGAGAATCTTATACCAGACTCATGCTCCTGTTTATAATAATTATGAATGATGGACAAAATATATAAAAAAAACAACCACTTCAAGCCACTGGAGAGCAAACAAAAGCAGGTAGAAACAGGAGGGGATATTACCCTTCAAGGAAGAGAACCATACTAGAAAAGATCATATTGAACTGGCTTTTCTCCTAAGAGCAGACTGCAGTCCATGCTGGGCAAGGAGAACAGAACTCAAGCAGCAAGTGGCCTCTAACTCAGCTGAGGTATCAGAAGTCAGAGTTTGGGATTGCTTGCTTCAGTAGCTGGAAATTGAGGGGGGGGGGGTGGGGAATCCTAGACAGGAAAAAGTCACAGAAAAGGAAGCCCTCAAATCCAGTCCTTGGCTGACCTAAACTGCATATGCTTCAAGAAGCCAAGCAGAAAACAACATCTAAAGCGCTAAGCAGATTCCAGCAACTTCCCAATGCTGCGGAAAGAGTTTGGAATTCAAATCCCACAGGGTTAGCCTGGCTTGGTAAACACTCTGGGCTGAAAGCCCAGTTGGATCGTGTCAGAAGAGTATGGATGATGTTGCAGGACTAAGGGCTGTGTCCTGGGACTATGAGCAAAACTAAAATAAACTTCCCCAAGATCAAGGTGATAGTCATCCTAGAACCTGACCATGTACTAAAATAAAACATCACACACTTTATAGGAAAACAAGGAATCCAGAGTCTCTATATCCTACAATTCAGATGTCTACCACACAAACAGAAATTACTGGACATGCAAAGAAAGAGAAAAATGTATACAAAAATCAAGAGAGAAAAACCCAGTTAAAGAAATGGAATCAGACAAAAACCTAGATGCTGGATTTCAAAGTAAGTATTACAAACATGTTCAAGAATCCATAGGAAAAGAAGGATAAAATGGGTGAAGAGATAGAGAACTTCAGGAAAGACAGGAGTTCTAAAAAAGGACCAAATGGAAATTCAAGAACTAAAAAAAATACAGTATCTGAAATCATTAATCGGATGAGATAGTAGACTGGATACTGAAGAAGAAATGAGCAGTAAACTTGAAAACAGGAATGTAAAAATTATCCAAACCAAAGCACAAGGAGTATCAAGTTTAAAAATAAAAGGTCAATGGCCTGTGCGAGACTATCAAGCAGTCTAACACAAATGTAACTCTAGTCCAAGAAAGAAAAAGAAAGAGTAAATCATTTGAAGGGTTGGTTATGGGCTAAAATTTTTCCAGCACCGATTAAACTTTTGCGACTAACTGTAATCATTGCAACCACCGCTGATGATCACTATATCCCAGTATCATATTAAGTATTTTAAATATGTTCTTTCCAACTTTCACAACAAAATGGGCATTACTGTGCCATTTTAGAGATGAGGAAACTGAAATTTAAGGAGGTGCTGGGAGTAAAGCGAGGCAACGTGCATGTATCTTATCTGCGTGGCAGTGGATCAAAGATGGCAAATCAGCTGTGTTTTGAATTTCCCCTCTGCTACTTCAGGAAGCCTCTTGAAGAGGATGAAGGAATCATCACTTACACCACTGGCAGAGACCTGCATTACCTATGAAGAAACAACCACTCAAAGTATTCTCTGACCAAGTGCTCCCAGCCACCAAGGAGGGGTTAAACCAGCATTTGATCCCAAATCTGTGTGACCTATTCCACGATAAATTACTGAGGCTGTGGGGGGAGCATTTTAGTCTATGTTAAGAGAATATACTGGCTAATGGGCTTCATTGTTCATTCATAAATTATGCCAATTACAGAGGACCTGGTAACAGGAATGAGGATGGAGAAATACTGTGTGGCTAGGCAATGCCAGTTCTGGTTTGTATGCATGTATGTATTATTTGTAAGATTTTATTTATTTACTTGAAAGAGCACAGGTGCCCACAAGCTGGGGGGGAGGGGCAGAGGGAGAGGGAGAAGCAGACTCCTCACTGAGCAGAGAGCACCACACAGGGCTCCATCCCAAGATCTTGGGATCATGATCTGAGCCAAAGGCAGACACCCGACTGAGTCACCCAGGCACCCCATTAGATTTATATTTAGAATGAGAAAGCTACTCCTCTCTTGAACAGACCCACCTAGCACTTTTACGCTTATGGGATTGCTGCTTGTTTTGCTTGCCTGTCTCTCTGCCCAGGTGAGGCACTCCAGGGCACTGCGCCCCCAAGTTCTACACTCCTCTGAGTTCTCAGTGTCCCATCACGGGTCGGCAGTCATTTTCCTCTGAGTTAATAATCGGGTAATTCTGCCTCAGCAGCCTTGGGATCACAAGGACCGGAGTTTCAAGTCTTGTAGCTAGCTACTTATTAGCTGTGTAAATAATTTAAATCAGGTTTAAATTTAAACTATTAAGCTGTGTTAAGTGATTTAAACTAGGCTACTTCACCCCTAAAGTGGGGGTAATAATGTCTTGCATATAGGACCACTGAGACAATTAAGTGACACTGTAAATGAATATAAGGCACCTGGCACATAGTAGGTACTCAACAAAGGTCAGCTATAATTTTTCATATCTGCAAAATCTGGACTATTACGGTAGAGAACATGTTTTTATATTTACCTTTTTTTTTTTTTTTAAAGATTTTATTTATTTGGGGGGAGGGTAGAGAGCAGAGAGAGTGAAAAAGAGCAGCAGACTCCCTGTTGAGCAGGGAGCCCAACTCAGGACTGGATCCCAAGGACACTTCGATCATGACCCCGGAGCCAAAGGCAGACACTTCACTGACTGAGCCACCCAGGCACCCCTGACATTTACCTTGACCAAGTATTCTTGTTCTTCATCTTGAGGCTTAAAAAAAAAGCCCAACATACTGGCTGTGGAATGAGCACTCCAAATTTTATTTTATTTTATTTTTAATTTTTTTTTTTTAAATTTATGATAGTCACACACACACACACACACACAGAGAGAGAGAGAGAGAGAGAGGCAGAGACACAGGCAGAGGGAGAAGCAGGCTCCATGCACCGGGAGCCCGACGTGAGATTTGATCCCGGGTCTCCAGGATCGCGCCCTGGGCCAAAGGCAGGCGCCAAACCACTGCGCCACCCAGGGATCCCCCAAATTTTATTTAAAAAACTTAATTTCTCATGAAGAATGTTCCCATAAGATGAGTGCATACGTCACAAGAAATTAACTCATCTTAAAGTCAAGAGCTCTCACTTCAGGCCAGCAAAATGACGTACCTCCCATCACACACCCAGACAGCCTCTGATTTCAAGTAACTGAAAAGTTCAGCCAATGACTTGAATGTGAAAACTGGAACTTCTTAAGCAGCCTGCCGTTGTAAGATTACTTTGGAAAGAGACTTCAATTTTCTAAATGTAGTTTTCAAAATTCCTCTGGTTTTATCCCTTCACAATTTGAGGAGTAAAACTCTCCTGGGTAAATATACTTCCTTTTAGACAAAACTTCCTCCCTTGACCATTTTGAAGGAACTCATTATTTCAATTTGTTTTCACCTCTTAAGAAGTAATGATGAACCCACATGAATGCAAAATGCCTTGCAGGCCTGAAGTAATTTGTTTAGACTTTGCTTAAATTACTACCACCACCAAAAGGTATTTACAATTTCAATCTAAAGCCTGCTACTTCTGAGGGTTTACAATAATTTCTTAACTAACAAGTTTGCTTTAATTCAGAATGAATTTTAAAATCAGATGATAATCTGCAAACTTAGAAAACAGTAAAATGTGTAATATGTAAAATTTCCTAAACACAGACCAGTTGCTCTTTGTATACCTTTTGACATTTTGTGCTTTTTAGTAAAATTCTTATCTATTTTATCTCTTAACTATTCAGGTTAGGAAACTTCTTCTCCCCTCTGAATTCTACAGGATTGAAATAATAGTTACAGAATGCAATGGTAAGACACCAGTTAATTTATCAATTTCGGTTACAATTTGCTTCCCACTATAACTTTAAATTTAACAAAATGTTAACTAAAAAAGCTAAAATGAACTTACTTGGACACAAAACCATTCACTTCCCATCCACTGATGAATTTTAGTACTTTACCTTTGAAATCTTAGATTTCGTCATGTGCTATGAGCGATTTCTTAAAATAGACAAATTGACAAAATGAAAATCTGGAGCGAACATCACACATTAATTTTGCTTTAGAAAACACAAATGTTCTCATAAAACTACTACATAATTCTAAACCAAGAAGGGGAAAGCAAAAAGGAAGGCCAAAGGAAAACTGCTTTTTTTCCCTAAAGTGAAAAGGCTATGGAACTGTTTATGACAATTGCGCTCTATTTTGGAAATAAGACTTCCATATCATATGCTTGCAATCAAATTACATACCACTGTCATTTTTTTATTCACTAAAATTAAAGGATTTAAAGAGTCCCAACTTTCAGACTAACAAAGTTCTATATTTCTAGGGGGCACCATATGTTACTAATAAGCTAAAATGTATTCCAAATAGATCTTGGCATGAATTTTAAGGAAGCCACTATTTAATAATAAAACCCACATTTCGATTTGTGGAAAAAAAAAACATAGAAAAAGACCTAGTAGCAGGAATAGTTTAGGTCTTTACTCCCAAGGAAAAGTGTACATGTATGTAATAATACATCTGTTCAAAAAGATTAACAAATTCAACCCAACTAAGTCATTGACAGAACAACAAATTTGGTGCACCCATGCTCACTATGAATTACATGCCTCTTTCATTTTATAAAAGTACAGTATGTTTCACTTTGGTTTTTTTGTTGTTGTTGTTGTTGTTTTTTTAACAGCACTGACAAGCAGTGAGCTCCTCTTTCTCAAGTGACGCACACACCACTTCCAAGGAACCTGGAATTTGCATGCACATGCCCATGTTTGCAAGGGCAAAAATCTTATGAATGCCAGTCCCCAGTCTGCTGCTCTGAGTCAGGGTCTTGTGCAAACACGGAGGCACCATGGCAGCAGGGCTGCAGGCAACTGGGCTTGACTGCGGCTGGCAAAGTCGCTTCAGTGGTGGTTCGCGGTATCCTCCCAAAAGGGTGGTTGGCTTCCTCCAAAGGAAATAACGGAGGGGCAGCAGAGACCCAGGGGGAAGCCAACTCTTTTATGAACTGGCCTTGGAAATCTCATGGTATCATTCCCATCATATTCTGTTCAGTAGAAGAGGGTAGTTAAGTCTGGGACGCATTCCAGGGGGAGAGAATTAGGCTCTATCTTTGGAAAGAGAAAAGTGTCAAAGATTGCGACATATTTAAAAACCTCTAGTGTTGGGGCACCTGGGTGGCTCAGTGGTTGGGCATCTGCCTTTGGCTCAGGTTGTGATCCCAGGGTCCTCGGATTGAGTCCTGCATCGGGCTCCCTGTGGGGGGCCTGCTTCTCCCTCTGCCTCTCTGTGTCTCTCATGAATAAATAAATAAAATCCTTAAAAATTTTTTTAAAAACCCTCTAGTGTTCAAAAAACTACTAGCTATTTAAAATATACATTAGGACACAGAGATGGGAGAGAGCGAAGGGGAGACACACACACCAAGGCAAACATTTTAGATGACAATGTACTTCACAGATTAATAATGTCAATACTTCAAAACTTAGAAACAACACAGGAAGGCTGAATAGCCTGGAAAATTTTCCCTTGATCCAAGCAGTTCACAGAATTCAGTCTTTTGTTTTTGAATGTCCTCATAGGCGACAGGAGCCATAGGAGAAAGAGACAAATTCCGCAAGCCACTTTCAAATGAAAGGGCTTCTGGAGAGATAACTGTTCTTTCCAACAAAATCTATTATACTGTGTTTTAATACTGATAAAGCTTATGTGTCATTATAATAAATACACTATAAAAGTAAGACCCTCATCATTCTCAACCAACTTTCAAATCATCTGGTGGGGGCTCTGGGTGGCTCAGGTCAGGATCCCAGGGTTCTGTGATGGAGCTCAGCCTCGGGGCTCCCTGCTCAGCGGGGAGGGGAGGGTTTGCTTCTCCACAGCACCCTTCCCTTTCCTGGGCTCTTCCTCACGCTTGCTCACCCTCAAATTAATAAATACAACCTTCAAATCATCTGGTGGGGTAGGTGGTAGTGGTGAGCTGGGTGGTCATCTCAAACCAGAAATACAGAAATGCTTCTTAAAACTTTAAAGAACATCAGATGGGTTTTGTGTCACTTAAGCATTGTGAGAAAACAAGAAAATTATGAAAACACATTGGGAAACAAATACCAGGGTTCAGCCTCTGTGGCTTCTCTGGATGAGGCCGAAAGCCCTTGGACGAGAATAACCCGGATTCCACTGAGCATGTATCATGGGAAGATCGGCAATACCACTGTTTTACTCATCTAGCTATTTTTTAAGAATTCAATGTCATAGGGCTTCCCACACAAGCTGACCAGAAACTTGGTGTGCTATAGTCGTTGGTGATGGCAGAAACCCTATCAGGTCCCAGCAGTCTGTGAGGTTGAAGGTTATTCCCACACTTCCGAGCGGTGGGCATGATAACTAACTACTGTGGCCCCTCTCCAGGAACCACCAAAATCAGCCCAGGATTACATTACACTGCTGGGAAGTTACACAGAATCGATTCATTCATGAGTGGTCATGATTAAACATTTAACAGCCATTCACAGAGAGATTCTTAGGGACCTATCTAGCCAACATGTAGCAATTCACTGCACATTTATTGAGCCCCTATGACATGTCAGATAGAAGACAGGGATAGAGAAGCTGTAAACAGCAAAGCTAGAGTCTGCCAGACTCTGGTCCTATTACTGTTAGGTGTGATACCTCCCAGAAGTTCATCTGGCTTTTGAAGCTTCAGCCTCACCATCTATCAAATAAGGGTAATGGTGGACCTACCTCAGAGGCTTGCTCAGCTTAGCTTATTATACATGAACATTCAATAAATGTCACTTCCTCTGAGAGGTGTTCCACTTAGCACCCCATCAGATTGTATTAGATCCCACTTTGTAAGCTTTCTGATTTCTAAATCATAAATACCTTCTGGCTTGGAGATCTGAGTAATGTCCATCTCTCCAGTCTCTCAGGCAGAAATTCTGTATGACTTGTCTAATATCCTCATAACCCCCAGAACAGTGCCACGTAACAGGTGCTTAATAGGGGCACCTGGGTGGCTCAACGGTTGAGTGTCTGCCTTTGGCTAGGGTAGTTATCCTGGGGTCCTGGGATGGAGTCTTGCATTGGAGCCTGCTTCTCCCTCTGCCTATGTCTCTGCCTCTCTCTCTGTGTCTCTCGTGAATAAATAAATAAAATCTTAAAAACAAAACAGGTGATCAATAAATATTTGTTGAAAAAGCTATGGTGAATATAGCTTATAATACAAATGCATAATATATAAAGATAAAAGACACAGCAGCACCTCTCATCAAGTGGTTCATGGGCTAGTAGTTTTCAGTCTTAGCTGCACATCACCTGGAGAGTCATTTTATTCTAACCCCAATACCCAGCAGGCCTTACTCTAGAACAACTCCTGGCAGTGGGCCTGAGGGACCCTGTGTTTGTGTTTTAAGTGTTCTTAGGTAATTCTAATGAAAAGGGTTGATACTTTCTGGCCTAATGCCAGAGAGACCAGTCAACAGGTATAATACAATGGGATATATGTTCTCATTCAGCAGCAAAACAATTTCCTGTGATGATGGAAATGCCCTAGGTCTCTACTGTCTAATACCATAGCTGCCAGTCACATGTGGCTACTGAGCACTCAAAATGTGGTTGAGACTGGAGGACCTGAATTTTAAATCTTATTTGATTTCAATTAATTTAAATTAGAAAGCCATATGTGACTAGAAGCTACTCTATTAGATAGTAGATACCTAAGGCAAAGTACACAGGAGATCCCCTAATCCTGCCAGAGGTGGGACTGGCCAACACACAGCTAGCTGTGGCCCCCATCTACCAGGCAAGAATAATCCCATGGAGGAAAAGGCAACCAAACTGCACACAACACTTGAGCTCTTGACCTTACACACATGTAGGGACAACCTCTCCCTCCTGTCCATATCCAGGACAGCTGTGATCAAGGAAGCCCTTTAAAGAGCAAGATGAAGCATAAGAGACTTTGTGTGAGCAGCTGAATAATGCGACTGTGGGCACCATGGTACGTGGAAGGGGATGAGTCTTGAGCAAGGACACTGGGGGAACAAAGGAGTTACATGGAGCCCCCAGCAGAGTAAATATGTCAGCAACTCACAGCTGCAAATCAGAGGTCTCGCTTCTGTGGCTCACAAGCTGAGAGCCTCAAGCATAAACCATAACATTACAGAGAACTGACACTTAGTCCTAAGGCAGATAATGGCTCATTAAGCTCTTTAGAAAATTGGGCTGGTCCAATGTGATCTGTAGAAGACTGAATTAATACAGGGAAGGAAACCATGCCACTATCTAGTGGTCATTCTTCCCATGTGTGAAGCACTTGTCATATGGCAGGAAGTTTGTTAGGTGGCCTTAAATATTACCTCATTTTATCCAGATGAAACTCTGCAAATTAGATATTATTTTCTCATTTTGTGGTGAGGCAATTTAAGATTTATGGAAGTTAAGAAATTTACTTAACTTTAACATGTAGTGATAAAGGTAGTGATCTATGCTGAGTTACTGTTTCATAAAAAACTGTATTTTATTCTATTAAATAGATATAGCATTATTTATTTTAAAAATCCCCATTTGGGGATCCCTGGGTGGCGGAGCAGTTTGGCACCTGCCTTTGGCCCAGGGCGTGATCCTGGAGACCCGGGATCGAATCCCACGTCGGGCTCCCGGTGCATGGAGCCTGCTTCTCCCTCTGCCTGTGTCTCTGCCTCCCTCTCTCTCTCTCTCTGTGACTATCATAAATAAATAAAAATTAAAAAAAATAAAATAAAAAAAATAAAAATCCCCATTTGTTGCTTGTTTTTCCAAAACGGACCCAGATGATCACAATCAATGCTTCAATAAACCTACTTGTATATAAATCTTATTTACACTATCAGTGATGCATAATATACCTGCATCCATATTAAAAAGTACATAAATCTTAAGAGTAACATTTGATGAATTATCAAAAAAATGAACTTAACTATGCAATCATCCCCAAATCAAGAAGCAGAACAGTACCAGCACCTCAGAAGCATCCCCACATGCCACCTCTTAGTTATTTGCTAGCTAATAACTTATATTGCTAGCCCCCACCCACCTCTCCCCAAAGAGCAAATATCTCTTAGGGACTACCGTATTTGGGGAGTAAATCAGAATGAAGCTAAGGTAGAAATTATATAATTTAGGTCAAGACTTAAAACATTATTACATAACTAGATCATCATCTACTTATCTATCTTAATTAGGAGTTAGTGGGTTCTTGAATATAAAGAAATTAGAGGTATTAAGGAACCAGGATACAGAACATATTAACAATTAGGCCCAAGGGCTTTGAAAAAGACAAGAGACAATTAGGTTTCCAGCTCACTGACACTACTGATTCCCAGGTCTGATAAGGAGGAAAGGGCCATAGAGCATCTGATGGTTGGGTTTTCCCTTTCTCAGTGTTCAACATGACAATTATGAGTACGACTATAAATAAAATAAAATATGAATGTATGACATTTGCTGAACTCCCTCTATAGATATTCGCTCATTATGTCCCTTCACTAGCCCTGTAATACCACAATCTCTTTTTTACAGCGAAGACGAAGATTCAAAAAAAAAAAAAAAAAAAAGCTGTTACTTCTAACCATCTTAAGGTCACACTGTTAGTACAGGGCAGGGTGAGGGTACAAATCCACACTGGTGCAACTTCAAAGCCTGTGCCCTTTCCAGTAGACTCTTGTTGCCATTCCCCTGGGGGTTTGTTATGCTCCAGACAACTGATTTCTCAGACCTTATCTCTGGGTAAGCGAGCTGGTAACCAGGGTCATGATAACAAAAGAGGTGAGTCAGAGACCTTGAAACCCATTTTACATTTCCAAGCCTCTCCTCTCCTTCCCTGGGGCGATGGAACCTCCGCTTTCTTGTGGTTAGTCATTGTTTATCTAAACTAGGTTTACTTCTTCTTATCCCAGGACAACATACTTTTGTTGCCAAGATGACAAAGTCACCAGACCCAGCTAAAACATTTAGTGACACAGGTTACTGGGTACGCCCTCGGCCACTGGATAGACTTCGGTTTGTAGGGGTGTCCAGGCTTCAGTTCACCCCATCCCCTCTCTCACCCCACACCGAGCACCAATACTGATTTCCAAATGTTACAGGTACCTGCAGAAGGGAAGATCCTTGTGTGCTTCACTGAGGCCTTGAAATTAAAGACTGGCCACCAACTCCACATGAGATGCTGAGTATCTCCCAGGTCACTTGTAGCAAAATTCCCTGTTAGGTCTGCTAAGTTTTTAAATGTATACTAAGGGCAGCCTGGGTGGCTCAGTGGTTTAGAGCTGCCTTCGGCTCAGGGCCTGATCCTGGAGATCCGGGATGGAGTCCCACATTGGGCTCCCCCCATGGAGCCTGCTTTTCTCTCTCTGCCTGTGTCTCTGCCTCTCTCTCTCTCTCTCTCATGAACAAATAAATAAAATCTTTAAAAAAATAAAATAAAAATAAATGTATACTAAAACCCACTGCAGGGGTGCCTGGGTGGCTCAGGTGGTTCAGTGTCTCCCTTAGGCTTGGGTCGTGATCTCAGGGTCTTCGGATGGAGCCCCACATCAGGGTCCCTGCTCAGTGGGGAGTCTGCTTCTCCCACTACTCCCCTGCTTGTGCTCTCTCTTGCTCTCTCTCAAATAAATAAGTCAGGGACTCCTGGGTGGCTCAGTGGATAAGTGTCTGCCTTTGGCTCAGGTCATGATCCCAGGGTCCCAAGGATTGAGTCTCGCATTAGGCTCCCTGCAGGAAGCCTGCTTCTCCTTCTGCCTATGTCTCTGCCTCTCAGTGTGTCTCTCATGAATAAATAAAATCTTGAAAAAAGAAAAAAAGTCTAAAAAATTTTTTCTTTTAAATAAAACCCCCTGCAACTCAGGTTCCTTAATTGTTTTACTTTGGAAACATAACTGGTTCAGACTGAGAAGAAACAGAAAAAAAGAGAAAAGCTAAATTTCTTTGACTTACTTGTTTTTCCTTTTGTATCAAGTCCCCTATAAACAAAGCATCTTACACATAACAGAGAAAAACTGTAGACATTATATATAATTCATGCTGTCTGCTCTGGTAAGTACTTACCTTGACCGGAATTATATATTGCTTTTACAGACTTCTTCACTTTCTGCAAGGCTGTTCTATCTTGGTCTAGAGCCTAAAAGAGAAAAACAAGGGGGGAAAAAGATGTTGGAAAACTTGGCAAATGAAAACTCATTCGTGATGGCATTTGTTTTGCTGAGTTGCCACAGTGATAGCAAGCTGACATATTTATGAACAGTGAACCATCTCTGAGACTAGAAGTGCCCAGGATCCGAGGAGTCCTGTTCGGAGGGTAAATGCTGAGTTGTTCTACAAAGCTCAGTGTTGGGTGAAGCTGACAACCTGGTGGTCAGTCAGTTATCACCCCAAGCTCTGCACGGGAAAGAAAATACAGGACACTTAAGATACTTGCTTCTTTCATTCAAGAGAGGTTGGTACCCAGGAAGGGACATATGTCAGCGTAAGATGTGAATGACACATATCCAAGGAACCCTTCGAACACATCTTATCACCTGATGGCAATTTCAGCTAGGAAGAAAACACTTAAAAGGGTGTAATGAGAGTGACCTGAGGATTTCTTTTAGTATCAAAAAAAATGATGACATAAGGCCAGCTGTATTTTAAAATTGTGTTTACTGAAAAAGGACAGCATGGAAAACGCTACCAGGATGCTGGTAATGCTTTTAAATGAGTTCTTAGATGGAGAATAAACACATCTACATCAATCTTGTGCTATAAAAGTTAGGGGAGGACCAAGGGGACTGTCACTGTTGATTCTTAATCCAGGGGTTGGATATACAATTGTACTCTGTTTGTGAGGACTGTGCACTTAGGATTTGTACTCTTTGCATAATGCGCATTTTAATTCGAAATCAAATTTAAAAAGGGTTGTATTCAATATAGATATACACATGGTACACTGGCCAAACTTCTTTAAACTCCTCTCTGCTTCCCGGAGGGTCAACGATCCAGAGACTGGGAACCCCCTGGTTGGGGTGTCAAGACTGGAGGGCAAGTGCAGTAACAGCAGTAATAAATGAACTTATTGACATAAAATTTAAGATGAATTACACTCACACTCATGACATCATCTAAACCTCAGAACTGCAGAGGAGAAGATAGAAGGCCACTGAGGGTAAGTCCCACCCTTGAGTCACAGAAGACATGAGAGGGTAAATGCACTGGCAGCCGGCAAGGGTCACTCCCTTGTCCCGTAAGATGGTCTTTCCTGCCACTCTAATCCTGTGCCCCAACTGGCCGCTTGCCCTTTTTCCTTGGCTCCAGTTGTGAACTGTGGCTGGCAGGGTGGGCACCTGACCCATGCTGGGCTCTGGCTCCTCACAGGACTTCTGGGCTTGGGGACTGGGACTGCAAGATGTAGATCCTTTATGGGGAGGTGAACCTGGGGCCTACCACGGGTTCTGTTTCCAGCTATGTGGAACAATCTGGCCAGAGAGAATGGTAACACACATGCAGCACCAGACACAAGAGTGCAGAAGGTCCTGGTGGCATCGGAGTCCTGATTTCCAGCTGCACCCACGGCACACAGGTCACTAAGCTTCCTGTAGACTGAATACACCAGACAATACATTCCTCTTGCCCCAAGCTGGCTGCAGTGGGGATTATATCACTTAAGACACACATCCTGAGTAACACAAGAATAAAGCTGCCCGAGCACCTGCTACACCAGGCATAAGCTTGCTAGAGCAGAAGTACCAAGGAGGCAAGATACATATGCTTTGACTTTCTTGTCTCTTTGCATTCCTTCTTCACAAAAACCTCATAAAGCAGCAACTACATGTTTAAGATAAGGAAATGTGATAGGCTTTCAATAAATATTTGTAGAAAGGGAAGTAGGCAGGGAGGGAAAGATTAATTAAGTTGTCCGAAGTCAGAGAGCCAGATGGTGCTGAAGTCACATCTCACACTAATGTCTATCGAATCTCAAATTTAACAGACACTGGGGTGAAAGCTGGGGTTTTGGAACTGCAAGTGCGACACGGTGTCCACCACGCCCACCGCTCAAAATCCACCTGCACACGTCTGTCACAGCCATGTCCCACATGCACTTCTGTTTAATATTTTTCTTTAGGGGCACCTGAGTGGCTCAGTCGGTTAAGCATCTGCCTTCAGCTCAGGTCATGATCTCAGGGTCCTGGGATTGAGCCCCACATCAGGCTCTCTGCTCAGTGGGAAGTCTGCTTCTCCCCCTGCCCTTCCCCCTGCTGTGTTTTCTCTGTCAAATAAAGAAATAAAATATTTAAAAATATATATTTTTCTTTAAACCCATTCACCTAAATAAATAAATAAATAAATAAACAAACCCATTCACATCTGCTACATTGTCCAGAACTGTTCTAAGTGGAAAACCAGGACCATTTACCAATAACAGAAAATACCCTAAAAATCACTGTGTATCTCTAACCATATAAAATGCTCATCTGGTTAGTACCCCGACCATCTCATCTAACACTATGATACTGTATGCCACGCTTAACGAACGAAACAGTGTTTTACGAGACAGCTTCGTGAGAGACAAAGTTTGAGTTACTTCAAAGAGTTGAGATTTGTACTCTAGAGGAAAGAAGGAAGAGAACTACCATTTTAATAAATGCTTAGTATGGCATAAAGGGTGCTGAGGTTTATACAGACTGTCTCATGTAATGCTCATGAAAACTCTGTGACAGAAGTACTGTTACTAAATTCATTTTACAGATGAGGCAAATAGAGGCTTAGAAAGTTCAGCTTGCCCAAGACAGCAGAGCAGGACTCTGAACAACAGAACCTGACGTCCTAACTGCTACCCAGTTCTGCATTCCTGTGATGTGCGTGATGAACTGGATCTAAAAATAGAGCCTCATCTTAATGGGGTTGGAGTGTGTGAGTGTGTGTGTGTGTGTGGGCGGGGTGTCCACCCACCTGTTTTCAGAGACAAATCTGAGTTAAGAAATTAGAAGCCATTTAGGGTGTTAGCAGTATTCAAGGGAAAGAAAGTAATGCAAATGAAGTGCAAGTAAGCATTCATTTAAGAGACTGAATCTAATGGGTTTATCTTTTGATGAATTGCTTTTGTGGGAAGGAGGTTTAAAAAACAATCCCAACAATAGCTACCCTTTATTTTGTTTTCTATCCATATTCTTGCCATCTTTTTTTTTTTTTTTTTTTTTTGGCGAAAAACCTCCAGCTTTTGAGAAGTAAAACAGCTTGCTTGCCAAGTGGCACACATCAAGTAAGAGAAGAACCGGCCTATGCTTTTTCAACCACATCACCTACCCACAGTAGCATGAATGTGTGCCCGTGTTCCCTCTGCATCTTACCATTTCTTAATTATTTCTGAGAAAGGGAAAAAGAAAAAGAAAAAAAAAGATCTTCTGGGAGAAAAGAACCTATCCGTTCAGCCCTGAGGAATGATGACCACATAAAGATGTCTCTACTCAGAGAGAAATTAATGAGTGGGTTTGAATGTCCTTGCACAGAGAGTTCATGAGTCCAAAGGAGTAAAGGGATGTAGAAGATTCCAGCCATAACATTTTATGAGACTAGCTATCTGCTTCCTTTTTTTCCCTCCCCTTTGGGAAAAGTCTCAGAATATGTTGAATTTTTACCAACCTGTCTATAAACTAACAGGGTGTAAAGTTCACGTTTGTACTTTTAAAGGTTATTAATAACATCCGCATTCGACAGCTACAGACACAGTTAGGTCTGGGTAACACCTCTCTTTTTCCACTCTAGCATTTGGCCACTGGCAAAAAGCAGCCCAGTGAAATGTACTTTTACAGGCCCCATGTTTAAGAGAACCAGGGGACACTGCTGTTCAGACAGGGCTGCCCTCCAGAATAACCCATGTCTAAACGTGGTACAAAGTGCCATTCCCTCAACTGCCAGAGAAGTAACACCTGCAGTGACATCCTTTCGAATGTCATATGCATAAAATTAAATAAAGGCTAAGAGGAAAGGGGGAGAGGATACAGGCTATGAAATTATTATTATATTTCCCAATGTTAGTATATGGACTAAGTATGCATCTTCAGTCCATATACTTGAATTTTTTGAATTTTTTAAAAAAGATTTACTTATTTATTTATGATAGAGAGAGAGGAGAGAGAGAGAGAGGCAGAGACACAGGAGGAGGGAGAAGCAGGCTCCATGCCGGGAGCCCGACGCGGGACTCGATCCCGGGACTCCAGGATCGTGCCCTGGGACAAAGGCAGGCGCCAAATGGCTAAGCCACCCAGGGATCCCCGAATTTTTTGAATTTTTAAACAATTCAAAAGGTACATGTGGTGGAGGGGGAGGGAGGATGAACCCACAAACGAATCCAGGAGAACATGCTGATCTCTAATCATAGAATAGCACTCTCCCTATCCTAAATTCTGTAATACAGCAACTTTGCATTTTCTACCTTACTAAGGAGCCAGGGTTTTAATATAGAAAAGCATTTCTGACCTGGATATGGAGACTCTTCATTGTTATTTCATGCACAGTCCTAACAAGTCTGGTCATCTGAACAGGAAGACACATGCTATTGCCAAGTTGGGAGAGAAGCCATGCCAATGGAGGCCTTACATTAGAGCCGGCAATCAGAGGGATTCAGAAGTATTATGCAAATGAGACGTAAGAATGCAAACTTCCCCAAGAGTCTGAGGTCACTCAGGGTAGGACATGGAACCTTTTCCTACCAGTCCAGGACAGGTGGCATCCCTCAGAGATGCACAGGGATCCAACCGTGCTTCTTGCCAGCTCAGGGTATCTGCATGAGCTGACCTCTTTGCCCGAATGCTCTTCCCTAGGTGCTACCCATGGCTGACTTTCTTCTTACATAGGCCTCAGATTAAAAGCCCCTTCCTCCAAGGGCCCTTTTCTGGTCAACCTGAAGCAGTGCTCGCCCTTGGCCCGCCTGGTTACTCTCTCCTGCACTTTCATGCTGGCTTTTCCACTGCACTACCACACCCTGAAATGATCCCATTAATGACTTATCTTTATTGTATTTATCTCCCTGCACAAAACCTCTATGAAGGGCCTGTATAACCTGTTCATGGCTAAATGCTCATTCCCAGGGCCCAGCAGATGGCAGATGCTCAAAAATGCTTATGAAATGAAATAAATGCTTGAAAAAATGAATTCCTCCGTACCTCGGATTCAAAACAGCACAGTATGCAACGTTAAGACTTACCTTGAAAATGGCTAAACAAAAAAAATTTTGCACTCAGAATGTGGCCCTCTGTAATCCTTTGTAAACCATTAAATCCTGATGGTTTTGAATAGCCTCAGTTTAAATGGCTGTATATGTGACATGTCTGAATAGTCACACAGGTATAAGAGGTAAGACTATATGGTACCAAAAGTGATGGTTTAGTAGGAGAGACAGAACTTACACATTCCAAATTAGCTTTCTATCTTAAAATAGTTATTAAATAGTTATTCTAGCAACTCTCTTAAGAAAACTTCATTAAAATAGGATATGCTTATGTTAAATGAACAACAATAACCCTGTTGTCATTATTCAGTAAGATTTTCCAATTCAGAATTAGTTCCTAAGTCTATGACACCTTCTTTTCAACATTTGAGTGGGAAAAATTTCTTGTTTTAGATAAATGTAATTTTTACGAATAAACACATTAGTCTTTGGAGCTAAATCTTCTGCATACACTTAGAAAGGAAACAGTGGTTGTCAGTAAGATAACAGCACATAATTTCTTAAGAGATATGTGAGGTAGACAGCCATCACACCTCCCTTCCCGGAATGCCAAGCACTGAATGTATTAATGTACACCTGGAAGCCGCTAGCACAAAGCCTTGTAGAGGCTATCGTCATCCTCACCTCTAAAGGTGATTCTAAGAGAGAAATTCCTAAAACTTTTGGGGGCAGTGACAGTAAAAAATCTTTGAAGCAAGTACTCCTACTAGCAGAGCGATTTCTTTGCTGACAAAAAGTTTTGTTCATTCAATAAAAAGGTGGGGGGGGGGGGTTCCATTTTATCACTTTTCAGTTGTTTTCAGAGAGGGAATTTGTCCCCTAATCACCACAAAGCAAACGTTCTTCTGTGTAATTCCTGTAACAGGGAAAGCATGGGAAGGCTACTTTGGTCTAATTCTGGTTCATACCTGATGCCTCAGCCTTCACCTTACCGAGCAATCACGCTACCTTGCAGGGAGGAGGGAGGACCAGGGAGCAAAGTGCTCAGGCTACCCGGAGAGGCTGGATGCCTAATTAACATCGGCATAAGGCCTCTGAGGATGAAACCGAGACAGAAGTTCTCATGCAGGCTCACAGCCAAATCGATACATTCATTATTTATCTGTCATAAGGGCCCATACACTAGAATGCATAAGTGTATAATTATAATGTGAGTCAGGAATAAACCCAGAAAGTCATCCAAGGTGACAATGCAGAGCACTGTGAATAAAGGTGCCAGTGGGGAATGACAATAGAAAATACCCATTAGCTCAAAAGAGAAGAGGGATCAGGCAAGGCAAATGATACGAGTATTTGCTCTGAGGATCATCCAACTTGGGTTTTTGCATCATCATCATTTACTCGCTCACCTAGTAACTGTGCTTGGCACATACTGAACACTACTCCGGGCCAGGCGCCGGTCAAGTGTGCCAACCAAACAGTGCATCCACCTCTGGCTCCCTGACTGCATGCTCCCTCCCTCCCTTATACCTGTCACCTCAAAACAACGACAGAGCCCTTTGCTAGAGTACATGGGGAGCTTGGCACTGCTTTTAATAAGACCGATGAAGGAAGTCATTAAAAAAAACTATTAATCCTTGTTACCCTAGGGCTTTACCCACACCTCATATCATTCCATCTAGAATTAAAGGTGTATAGGAAAAAACCAATACTCACCTTACCTTGGATTTTAAATGTTTAGGTGCCTGTATCTCTTCCCCTACCCAACCAACCAAAAGCTCTGTAAGGATAACACTTACGTGTTTGTTTCTGTACATAAAAGGCGCTCAGTTAGAATTTGCTAAATTGAATGAAAGGACCACACGAGAACACACACACACACACACACACACACGGAGGAAAGAAGGATGAATGAAGTGCCTGTTCTTACAATGAAATCCAGGTCCCTCCCTGCTGCCTGCAAGGCCCTATGCGATCCAGCTCTGCTGCCCTCAGATTTCTGTTCCCACACTCTCTACACTCATGTCTACACCATACCTGTGATCTTTCTGAACCCATCAAGCCTGTTCCCACCTCAGATCTTGGCAACAACCGAAATTCTATTCTCAAAGCTCTTCCCTAGTTCTAAGGGGGCCCAGCCTGCTATTTTTCCTTTCAGTGTTTAGTTCAAATGTTGGATGCGCAGCCCTTATTAACTTGAGATGTCGATGTACTGGGCCCGAGAATCACTCTGTGTGACAGCTACACCACACCAGCAGTTGGGATGGGGTTCGATGAGTTAGCAACAGCACAAAGAACCTGCAAACGGGGGAAAGGGGGGCATGGTGGCAGCAGCATATATGAAAGGAAGAGGTAAAGATGTTATCATTTGTTAGTTTCAAGATTAATACGGATTGAATGAGGCTGCTAAGCAAGGGGAAATGATCAACTTAAAATAAAATCTGATTTGCATAACCTAGCCAAAAAAACGGAAAGTTGACAGGTCATCCACAAATACAGGTTTTAACCTGTTAATGTGTTATTTTAGATCAGAAAAGGTGTCAAGATTCAGATCCTCTGATACTCATACAGATTTCAATCAGATACTTTAACATCCTCTACTGTACCTATGGCAGAAGGGTGGCATGGGGTGGGATTTGACCCACAGACGCTAAAAGATCCCTTTGCTAAGGATTTAGACCGACTTGGTAAGTTACTTCGCAGTTCAGGTCTGTAGCAAACACTCAATGTTACACCTTTGGCAATATTTCCTGACCGATTCTAAGGCTCTATTCCTTGCATGAAAATATCACCAACCTATCAACTTTCCAATCCAAAGAGGGCACTGCATAAAACTTTAACTCACACAAGTCCACTTTGCTGAATATGTATAAATTACCATTAGGTATGTAAACATCTTTGGGCAGGGTCTATGCCAGGCCAGTGGAGGGGCTCAATAAATGTCAATCAAATGACTCTGCCTCTATCTTAAAAGCATCTAAACTAAACATGTATAGAAAAGACCAATGCTCACCAAAATGCTACCATTTAGGTCTCATGAACTTTTTATTTAAAAAAACAAGTATTTATTCCAATCACTTGAAGGAAGTACCATCTTAAGTAATGTCAATACAGCAGCACTTAGTTTTTGCTTGGGTGATGCATATAGAAATACTCATTTTCTCATCTCCCTGGGGCTCATCCTGTTTGGCAAGTCAGTCACATCTATGAAGTACAGATGAAATCATTACAATTTCTTTGTGAAGGCCAAGGACCTTGATGAAACACACTTCCCCCACTTGATGAAAGCCACTGAGTCTGCAAAGGCAGCCTAACAAAAGTCCAATATGCAATGTAGGCAGAGGAAGCTGAGCAGGCTGTAGGGCCTGCCTCCCTCCACCCCCACGGCCTCTCCTCCTGCAGATGGGACAAGCAGACCCAGAGACGGAAACAACTGCCCTCTGAGTGAAGGGAGGGCCTGGTTCGTTTTCATATTCAGTACTCTTTTGGTAAACTACTCTGCCTCCTGCGCTTTCAGGATCCAGCAATGTGAACAAAGGAAGTGAAGAACTCTCCTTCAAGACCCTTAAGGTCAGTCGGGTCGTCATAAAGAAGCACAGCCACTGCATCCATTCTGTGATGAGACCCCAACCCATCTTCAAAGGGCTAAGCCAAGTCTTGCTCATGCTCTGCCCCTAACACCAAGAGTCCTTGTTGGCTCCACGCCATCTGGCACTAGTACCACCAGGTAACTAGCATTTAACTACCACCTGTCAACAGATCCAGGTGTTTATCCATGGACTTGGAAGAAGCAGAGCCTAGTGGTGGAGCTGGGCGCCATCCTGAGGAGAAGTATGATAGGATGGTGAGAGCAGAAAAACGGAGGCCAGAGAGACTCTGCATCACTTCCTGGCCCTGTGACTGTGGTCGGGTTCATCATCTTCCTTGGCTCGCCTGCCTTCCTCACATGACACACACAGGTGTTTCCTTCCTCTCTTCCTTTCCCTCCCTGTCCTCAGATTCTTGTAATTGCTCATTCCTGCCTCCTCTGTTCCCCATATTGATGATTATGAGGACAAAAATAACACAGCCGTGTTTTATACAGAGTATTTTATTTAATCCTCACAGTAACCATTAAGAAAGCCTGTCTTACCCATACTTTATAGATAAGGAGACTGAAGCTCAGAATGGTCCCAGATCCTGCAGCTAAGTCAGAGATAGAGCCAAGATTCAAAATCGGGTCTTTCAGGGCAGCCCTGGTGGCACAGCGGTTTAGCGCCACCTGCACCCCAGGGTGTGATCCTGGAGACCCGGGATCGAGTCCCATGTCGGGCTCCCTGCATGGAGCCTGCTTCTCCCTCTGCCTGTGTCTCTGCCTCTCCCTCTCTCTGTGTCTCTCAAGAATAGTCTTCCAGACACTAAAGCTGTACCCATAAGTGTTGTGGTCTCTAACCTTCCAATGTGACACAGTGGGGTCCATAGGATAAAGGAACCTTAATAAAAAAATCAGCCAGGGAGGGTCTAGCTGGCTTGGTCAGTGGAGGATGCGACTTTTGATCTTGGGGTTGTGGATTCAAGCCCCATGTTGGGTGTAGGGATGATTTAAAAATAATAAAAAATCAGCTAGGGATTTATTAATCAGGGCACTAGGCAACTTCAAACCCTTTTCCTTCCCATTCCAGGAGTTCTCTGTGAAGGAGCCAAAGAGGAACTGACAGAAGTACTTTGCTTGAAAACCCAAGTAGCTCTTCAAGGAGGGGACAGGACGTGAAGCAAAGTGGAAGAAGTCAATCTGTAGCTAGCTGAGGTTGTGCCACCCAAGCAGGCCAGGCCTAAACTGGCCATCAACCACTTCATGGTGATCCACCTGCTAAATATTGTACTTGGCATTGTGGGTGTTAGCCGAAACTACAGAGAGGCTTTCCACTGAGCTTCATGTGTACCCCAGAAACCGCAGTCTTTACAGACTTCATTAGCCAGGACCTACAACGCCTGACGCCAGGCATCATTTTCATGAAAACTGATAGTTGGCTTGTGTCCTGCACAGAGGATTTATGTTAATAACAAATCACAACAACATATGGAGATGCACAGGCTTGTGAAAGCTTCTAGGTGCACTGAAAAGTATCAGTGACCTAGAAAAACACCAGTGAGAGTTACTGGTAGAAAAATCCTTGAGAAGTAAAAATTGGTTGACCTGTCTATCCTTGGGGTCAGCAAAGAAAACAGGAGCTGATTTTGAAAAGAGGGACAGCTTCCCTACACCTGGTATTTCTAATCCAGCTCTGGCCCACAGAAAGGTCACTTGGGTACATAGGCCATGCAGAGGAACATGAGGGGGTGAACAGGAACCCCTAAAGACTAGGCCCATCCATCCACAATGATCCGCCCCTCCTGCATATCAAGGTCCATGCAGATGCAGGGATACCTGGCAAAAACGACACTTTTCTCTTCTTAATGGTGGATGACAAAACAACTGAGTGCACAGCAACATTTCTGAAGAGCTATGCTTGGTGTTTAGAAGTACCCACGAGATCAAGTGGCCAAAGCCACACAGAGGATAAAGAGTTGGACAGGTGCCAGACCATGCAAGAAGGAAAAGCCAAGGACTGGAGTTTGGTTTTTATTCTGAAAGCAATAGTTAGTTAAATACACAGCCACTGGGGTTTTAGAACAATGAGATGACTAGTCCCAAGTTTCAGAAAAGTGACTCTGGCTGTTGTATTGGGAAGGGAAGGTAGAGAAGTTTGGAAAGGGAAGAGCCAGCAGGCTGGGTATTTCACTAGCGTAAATTCTTGCAAGTCCTTCTGTTGTGGCTCAATCCACTTCCTCCTCTAGGACCACACCCCAAACTGAAGGCTTCCTCCAGAAATGCTTACTCCTCCCTGTTCCATACCTGCTCAGTGCCTCAGTGGATGGCATCAAGATGCTAGACTCCAGGTCACATCCCTCTTGCCTAATCCTCTGTGCCCAGCAGGCCATGGAATCCTGCCACTTCTACCTCTGCAGCGGTTCTTACACCCATCCCACACATCCTTACGTACAGGTGGATGTGGTCATGTCCCAGCCAGATCCCTTAATGGTCTCTGAGCGACCCCAGCCTCACCCACCAAACCCATGCCAGAGCAGCCTTTCTAAAAGAAAAATCTAATGGCATCACTCTAGCTTTCGAACCCAGAAGAAAACACAAGATGGCACACAATGCCCTTTCCTGACTCACTCCGCACTACTGCCGCAGACTCCATTTGTCCTTGGACAGCTCGCTTTGTAATTCTCAGCACTCCAAATTAATGGTACTCAAATTTAGGGGTCTCTATTGCTATTCCAGTGACTATAATTCTCTCCTTTCTCAATAATACTCCTGTCTTTTGTCTTCTTAACAATCTTGCCAACTCAAACTTAAGATGGGGTTTCACCATCTCTTCTGTGAATGCCTACCCTGGTCCTGCTGAGACTCTCTCTTCAGCCCTTAGTGCTATGAGAGCACTTATCATAAGGACTTTTTCTTTACATTTCTATCACCAACAAGTGGTAGCTGTTAATCTTTTAAGATACTACACGTGTATTTATTTTAATTCCCTCCTTGTAAGCCAGTTTCCTGACCCCCATCCCTGGGCTGCATGTGCCCAGATCTAGATGTTTGTAGCAGGCAGAGAGAACCCGGTACAGCACCCTGGACACCAGACACGTAAATCAGACTCTGCCCCTCAGACTTCTCAAGTTCCCAGCTTCCCGATGAATAAATCTAGAAAACTGGTCCACGTTCCACGTGCATCTCTTCTGGCTCTGATTCCCTGAAAGTCAAACGTTTTCAGGTCCTAGGGCCATTACTATTCAACTCTCTTACCTTGTTAGATTTTAGGTGAAAGATGGCTTAAATTTCTTAAAAGTAGCATAACTGGCATGGTTACAGTGAATGGTTTCAAGAGAAAGACCATACATATAGTTAATATTTCTATGTAATTAAAAGATAAATCACAGCTTTGGTGTCAGATTCTGATTCCAGTCATTTTTGTGTCCTTTTCTGTGTATCTCCTGCCCTCCAAGATATGTTTTGAGAAGTACATCTTGAATGTGGTATCCAAAGACTCCATCAATTACACAAAACAAGCATTACTAATGCCTTTTTATAGATTTAAGTCAGAACAAGGGTCCAGGGCCAAAAAACAAATATATGGCAAAACCTGACTTTTTCACTCTAAAGTCTAACTCTAAATTTGACCTGTGTTCTTTCTGCCACATCTGTTTAATTCAAAGGCACGTCTGATTCCACTTGTTATCATGCCCAGGTATGCCACCATGCTAAGCTTTCTACAGACTCATGAGCCCAGTTTCTGAGGACAGAAGTTTGAAGGGAATACGTGCCATACGCCACCTCATATGTATTTTTCAAGGCAAACCTCAGAGCTGTGGACTGCAGATCTGATTATCGTTAAAAGTAATGTGTTTACAAAGAATGACAGACCTAATTTGACAGAGGAGATCAAGAAAATCCAGTTACACACTTGCATGAAGATGATTACTAAAAATGAAGGCCTGTTTTTCATGAAGGAACTGATCGGGTTAAAAACAAAGTGAATTAACACGGCATTTCCCACACTGTGATCTGTAGAAAACGGTTTCTAGAGAGATAGCAGAAGGCATTTTTGGGAAAAAAGAATTCGCAACAAATTTGGAAAATACTATGGGCTAACTATACGTCCTTTTTGGAGACACTCAACGTACAACACAATATCAAAGACTGGGATAGTTTAAAGAAAACTTATTTATTAGCTTAGTAACTCAGCAATTCTCAATTAAAATAACAATAATTAAAATCAGAATACTTTTTTTTTTGGCACACCTATAGAACAATGTTTGTTGGGACGTCAATACCGGGAACTCCATTAAATATATATATACGAAAATAAAAGTTTGGGGAGCCTGGGGGGGCTCAGCTGGTTAAGGTCTGAGTCTTGATTTCAGCTCAGATCATGGTCTCTGACACCTGAGATCGAGCCCCATGCTGGGCTCTGCACTGAGCACGGAGCATGCTTCAGATTTTCTCTCTCCGTCTCACTGCTCAATCATGTGCACGTGCGTGCACACACACACACACACACACACCCTCTCTCTCTCTCAAAAAAAAAAAAATCTAACAAAAATTAAGCATCAAAAAATATGTGTATTAAAGAGGCCTGATGATTTTCCAAGGTAGACAACAGATATTATTAGAAAGAAGACAAATGACTGCAATCAATTTTTAACAAAACAGATATGAACTAGGAGGGAAAAATAATTACAGCAACAAAAAAGGGAACAAAGTTGACATCTGTAACATATAATTAGTATGTGGAATTCTTTTGCTGCTGCAGAGAGCGAAAAGAATAGGGGGACAAAAGACAACACGAGAAACTGAAAATGGTAAATATATGCAAATAATTTCGAACACATTATTGGTTTTTAAATTCCAAGTAAAACAATACTGAAGTGTCCCTTTATCCTTATAGAGCTATAACAAGTAGGAAAGGTGATAAAATTAATGAAGCGGCTTCAGAGAAATAGCTACAATTGATCTAAAGGATAAACTGTATTCCAAGTCACCAAGCTGCTCTTATATTTGACAAGTAATCCCACTCCTGATCATTCCTATCCAAATTACCAACACTCCCCCTCAATAATCAACAAAAAGGAAACCCCATGGAACACATCACCAGGTTTTACAGTACAAAAGGCTAGAAATAACCTACCTCTGACAACGGGGAAACGGCAAAGTAAGAAATGGAACAAATTGGAGGGTTTATTATATGGCCACTAACACATAAAATTAGCAACAATTAGGATAAAGAAAGGACTGCTACTTATTAAGCATCTATTATGTGCTCTGCAAATACTATGCAGTAGCACTACTTAGAATACAAAATGACATGTATTACAAAGATATGGATTTTCTGGAAATGCAAGTCTATAGAGGTATACAGAGGTGTTTAAAAGCTGTGGCTATCTAGGACTGTTACAATTGGGATTCTGCTTCTAAAATAATTTAGTGCTTAAAAAAGTTTAAAGCCTTTTAATAGTGTCTTGTTTGTTTATTCCCTAAGCAACTGCAAAAGATCAGTAAGATGTGAACTTTCATAGAAAATGAGGGAGAAACAGTACATGCCCTCAGTAATTTCCGTGTTGCCTTGCAAACTGTACATTTAAAAAATTAGTAGAATATTGTGTTTCCAGAGCTCCTGTCTGGGGCCAAAACGAAAACTATAATCACAGCAATTACCTTGTGAACCTCTAATTTCTGTTGTAGTTCTAAAGTTCGGAGTAGCGCACCCACCCACAAGCACCATGCTTTCATCTTGAAGCAATTTCAGCTCCATTCTTGGGAAAATAATAATTATAGGTACAACAAGGTATTTAAAGACCAAAAAATAGTCATGCAAACACCATTTCCATGTTATAACATAATGAGAGTTCCTTAAGAGAATTAAAACCTAGACCGGAAAGGTATTTCCTGAGTCACATCTTTTTAGGACTCAGAGTTTATCGGAACCCTACCTCAGAACAGAACAGGAGTCTTTGTGGGTGAACAGAGTAGGGACCACGTGGCTAGGAAGAGCCTTTCACTGTCCCATCAGTTCTGAAGTTCTGCAAGTGCCTTACTCAACTGTCTGTCTGGGTCCTGACCCGGTGATTCAAAATACACTGCGATGGCTTTGAGTCATTTAGGCCGAGTCAGACAATTTTATATAAAATGGAGAGTCATGTAACAGCTGACCAGATGCTGGACTTTAAACACAGTGGTTAAGAGCATAGAATTTGGAGCCAGACCACCAAGGTCACACCCCAGCCCCACTGCTAATCATGAAACCTTCCTCAACCTAGTTATGCCTCAGTTTCCTCAGCAGTAACCCATCTGACAGGCTTAAATGGATTGAGTGAGATGATCTATGTAAACGATGTGCTCAGAGCGGTGCTTGGCACAGAGGAAGCCCTCAACAAATGTTAGCTAGAATTTGCAGAGACAGTACTCTGATTTATTTTTTCTAAGGCTCCCACAAGACATATAATTAGCAAGGACAATTTTTACATGGCTGGTGGTGCTACTATAGAAGGAAAAAGAACAAGGAGATGCAGATATAAAACCTTCCACTCAGACGAGCTCTTTAGATCAGTGATCTCCAAAGAAGGCACAGGAGATATTCCACTGCGCTGTGAGGGAGGAACAATTTTAGAACTTCTATTTGTGCCTTTTGTGACATATAATTATACAGTATTAGCATGGAAGAGTATGTATAATATATGTGCATAGAGGTGCATGCACATGGATGCATGTACAGTGTGTACAAGGACACTGCCAAAGATGCAAACCAGTTTTCCTTAATCAGCAGCAACCAAATTAATGATGTTCACATACAACAGGTGGCATCAGGGACACCTGGGTGGCTCAGTGGTTGAGAGTCTGCCTTTGGCTCAGGTTGTGATCCCGGGGTCCTGGGATCGAGTTGTGCCTTGGGTTTTCCCTCTATGTCTCTCATAAATAAATAAATAAAATCTTTAAGAAAAAAAGAACAGGTGGCATCAAATGGCATTAACATTGTTCTGAAATAAAACAATACCTTATGTTTTTTTGGTCATTTTTATTATTTTGCATCTGCTTTCCCCAACTACCCAAATATATATTACAATTTTTCCTCTCTGAGGAAATGAAAACTCAGAGAGACTGGGTGACTTTTTCTAAGCCCATCTTGGTAATAAATGTGTTTTCAAACTCGTCTCCCCAATCAAAATTTAATTAAAAAAAAAAAACTGTTCACAGATGTTCCATGACCTTAAATATATTATATTGCTAGAATCAAATAAAAATAGATATTTCTCCCAAGTCTATGGTTTCCTATTGCAAGGCATGTCGGACATACACTTTCCTGGCAAAAAACAAAACACTTGAGAAAATTTTGGTTTTGTGTTTGAACATAATACTGAACAAATCAGAAATAAACATTTTAAATTTCACTTAATTGCACAACTCTGAAACACTATTTTCTTTTTTCTTGACTTCCTATCCTTGTTCATGGACCGCTCAGTTCATGTTTACTGCGTGTAAACAAACTTTTATATTCAGTTTTTATCCTGCTTTTCTCACTTAATGTTATAAGCAAACATTTTTGCTTATTTCTTCTGCATGGGCATATAACCATTTTGATGACAGAGGCTGCATGGCCTTCTATCACCCTGATCCATACATTCTTTGTCTCCCCATACGATTCCTGTTGCTGGAAGTTAATAGCCAGTTTTGTTACTTTTGTAAATAAAGGTATTTGCTTTTAAGACCTACTTGTCATTATGGTTGTCAAATAATGAGGTTTCTTTTTAATAGGGGTAATTTTAAGTTGTGTGTTTTTAAACATGATTATGAAGTACCAGCAGGCACTAATGATAATGTTTTACTGTATTAATAAATTCACATGCCACTAAGTCACAACATTGACAAAAGGTCTTAAGCTGACTTCTAAAAAAGCTGTCATGTACCAGAAATGTCACAAAGATCTAACTAATAATCCTCTTGCAAATTACCATTGAGTGCAATTCAGGATAGTGGTTAACTGGATGTGCAGGCATCTGAAAAGGAAGCAATGGCTAACATGGACTGCCTGCCCCCACCATAATACCTCTCTGCCCCACACACAATAGCTAGTATTTAGGGGCACCAGGGTGGCTTAGTGGTTGAGTGTCTGCCTTTAGCTTGGGTTGTGATCCTCGGGTCCTGGGATCCAGCTCTGCATGGGGCTCCTGGCAGGGGGTCTGCTTCTTCCTCTGCCTATGTATGTCTCTGCCTGTCTCATGAATGAATAAATACAATCTTAAAAAAAATAGCTGGTATTTAATGTGCACCCTTTCAGATAAAGCTTCCTTGGGAAGCCCATTCAGACAGAATGTCATTAGCAGAGAAGTGCTCAGGGACTTGAGACCTATTCATTTAGTAAAAAACAGGGACGAGGTTGGTATAAGAGTTTGCTCTGAAGCACAGATGAATATTATGCTCCACTGGGTATTGTTTCTATAAAGGTAAATCTTCCTGTTGACAAGAGCTGAAGTAGTTTTCCATAAATCAAACCTTTGAAATTAAATCTTATTTCCTCAAAGATGCACATTAACATTTCAGAGAAGCTTTCTTCAATTGGTGTCAAGTTGTGTTATTTTATCCCAAATCCATTAATAATGTAAGTGATCACCCACTTGTGTTCAGACTTTGGTATATCAAAGTTAATTGAAATGGGGATGCATCTACAGAATCTTTGCAAAACCACCTCAATCTCCACCCTGAATTCACTGATCTCACAAATATCCAGTAGGAACAAGGCCCCGGAGTCAAAAAATACAGAGATGACCCCTGACTCCAGGGATTGTGATGAATTACCTCAATCACATTTATTAGGTAGCTAGACACAAAACATTCTTAAAGCAAGAATGCTTTCCTATAATATGATATTTGGGGATACATTTGCCTAGGCATAAACATATTCACCGGGAAGTGACACATGTAGAAAATTTCAAAAAATATTTAAGAAAAAATGTAACTTGAAAGCAGGAATGATAAAGAAAATTCAAAGTCTTCTTGATAAATACATCTGAAAGCCTAAATTATTAAATGACATTTTGTGAATGAGCTATATTGTAAAGGAAGGGGCAAATTTCCTGTGAATGATTTGTTAAAAAGTGGTTTCTGTTTAAACAGCCAAATTAAAAGACGGAGCTGCAGCATGAAAGGATCTAAGAGAGCATCCAAGCTTATGGTCAATGGTTTTATAAACCCTCACTTAGCTGTTTTCCAAATGTCCGTGCCGATGCTTCAGTAAAGTCCATGGTTAATGGACACTTCCTGGAAAGCCTGGGTGAGTCCAGTGTGGGGATTATAATGGATATCCTCAAGGGAAGCACCCCCCTCCTCCAATAAATACATTCTAGCTGCTGTAGTGCCACCTAGCACAACGTCGAGTGACAGTCTGCAATCTAGAGATTCCCAATGACTTCACTTCTCAAACATGAACAAACAGCTCTCCCATTCTCCAATGACAAGGCCTGCTGTGGACAGACGGGTGGTTCAAATTCAGTTCTGGGCAAGTCCTGTAGAGTCTGGCTAACATTTCACGTGGCACAACTCTGCAGGACTTGGTGGTGTAGTTAGTACCTCCTTCCACGAGCTTTCATCTGACAGGTAGAAGCAAGCACAGGGTGGTTTTAGGGCTTTCGCATATTTAGAATATCCTTAAATTTGAGAACTCTTCCCTTAGATCAGAATTTCCTGAAATCTGAGCCCAAAGAGCCTAATTAATGCTGTGAGACGAAAAGGGATCTATAGTCAATAAGTTTGGAAAATGCTCCACACTATACACACCCTTTGAAAATTCAGAGAATTAAACGTTAACATAGCATGAGTTTCCTGTTTAAAAAAATTTTTTTTTAATTTAAACTTTAACAAAAGTATTTCCCAAACTTATTTGGCCTCAAAAGCATACTTCCCACCTCTATCCTTTTTTAGAAGCGCCTACTAACGTCTCAGAACTAGTTCTCCACAAAATACACTTTGGGTAACACAGACTTGGATCATAATATTCCAGAAAATCTGTTGTAATTTAGATCAAAGAAAGCAAATGGGTGGCTCACAGTCTAAATTCAACTTGCATGAGTTTATTTTATATGGCTTGCATAATTATCTTTTGTAAATTCTGAATTAGCTTCCAAACATTTAAAACTTGGGAGATTTAAAATAAAAATTGAGAAGTCCAACTTTCCCTGTAAAATGCATTGGTTGAGCGGAACTCGGCTTTTCCCAGGAACGACAATGATCAGGACCTAAGGAGGAGGTGCGAGGCACTCTTGTCTGGCCCTGGCACCGCAAGTTCTCCAATGGATCCTACCTGTGTTTTGGGTACTGGCTCTGTGATGGAAGTTGTTTGGAAGCGTTTGGGATGCTTGCGGAAAAAGTTGGTGCTAATCTACCCAGCCTCCTTCTATGGAGTGCATGGCCCAGGTGGTGTACCAAGGACAATCTCTGTTTACACTCATGGCCTTGGCATAAGTAATAGAGCCACTCATGGACACATTTCAGGACTTGAGGATGCCCTTTCTTATAATTTTCCAACTGTTTGATGTAAGTGTTGTACAAACACAACAGACGTCCGAGCCCATAAGACCTAGGTTTGATTTCAGGCCCTGCTTTTGAGTATAGGCAAGTCCCCATGTCCCTCTCAGATATGGGACCTGCATCCCACTGCTTCACAGAGCTAACAGGAAGGGTCAGAAATGTAGCAAGTGCATGGTATACCGCAGGTGTTCAATAAATAGCACTTTTAGTTCTAAGAATGTAACTCCATGCAATTATGGTTGTCTCCTAATGCTTATATTCCAAATGCAACAGCTTTGCGTTCTCATGGTAGATACATAATTTATGATTGGGACTGATTTGCTGATTTCTTCCTTTAAAAAAAAAAATCCCAGGAAATGTCTCAATTCTCATGTTTATTTTTTTTTAATTTTGGGGTAAGTGGTATGGGAACATTTTCCCTGTCTCATCAATTTCAAAAATAAATTCCAGAAGGGAATCTGTCCATTTATTTATGGAATTTAAAAAAAATGTTTTAAAAGCTAGGGGTAAGAAGAAAAAAGAAATTCTCCCCACAGAGTATATAGTTCACAAAATTCATGGACTGCATGATTTAAGAAATAACAATCTGCCTGTAATTCAGAGGAATAAAATGATGACTCACTCACTGACAAGGGCTGATTTTTTTCCTCCGTGCCTTGGGATTACTAAATAGCAGAGCACTCTCCCTTGGGATTTTCCCCCAAAGTCTTCATTTGTTCCCAACAAGCTTCAAACATTCTATTTTCCACTTCTTTTAAATGTGTCCCCTTTCATTTCAACTAATAACTGAAGTAATTTCTCACGAGTTACTGCTATGGAAAGAGAACCTCAAAGTGGATTCTTAGATGCTCTGAATTCACTTTAAACCCTTGCCAGACTTTCTTTGTGAGGCTACAGTGAGTGGCCCTGGACACAGGGCCTCTCCTGCTGACTTTCCTCTCAACTCTAAAGCTGATATTGAAGGAATAAATGGAAAACACGGAACAAAAGACAGTGGGACTCTGATCCATCAAGTGCCTTTTATTTTATGGGTTGGGTTATGACTACAGCAAATTCTCAAGTGGAATTAGCATAAATTAGGAATGCTGTTCTTAAAATCAAACCTAATGAGGCATCATTATGTTGTCATGCTCACTCACTAACTGGCTATGCCACGTCCCCTCACATGACCTCCACACATTCCAGTTTCTTATAATGGACAGGAAAGTGGAAAGGGAGGTGGGAAATACTTGCAATTCTGCAATATCTTCACTTGAGAAAGAATTTATAGAAGGTTGAATTGGAAATGAACCTCACACTTATAGAGTAAGAATTCCAAGACAAGCAAACTACATAGAGTTGGCTACTTCTTGTGGGATAATTAAAAATAGTAAGGCTTTCAGATTAATTGCATTTATCTATTAGGCCCTTGGCTGTCCTAAAGATTATAAAAAATATCTAAGTGCTTCCTCTGTCTTCAAAACATTTTTGTTTGATGGATAAAGGATATATTGCAATTCCTTTTTTTTTTCTTTTGGAAGGAAGAAAAAAGGCCAACCAACACTGTTTGTTTATACACTCTCGAGTTAGCAGAAAGAAAAAAAAAAAAAACCCAAGAATTCATTATTTTCTTTCCATTTAGTAGGCATTCCTAATGTTTCTTGTTATTTCTGTGACACCGTAAGGTATTTACAATGCAAGTGTAATGATGACTTGGTTAAATAAGTAAGACTAGAGACAGTGTACACAAGTCCTATACCACCACGGTCTCTTCCCACCAAATCACTGACGACCTCTGATTATTCTAAAGGGTCGTTCGTCTCACTGGGCTACTAGAACATGAACTTCATGTAAACAGGTGTTGGGTCTTCTACTTCTCATAAGTCCACTGCAATTCAGCTAATCTCTATGCTAACAACGCTTCTGCCTCTTTTCTCTATTTCTTTTTTTTTTTTTTAATTTTTATTTATTTATGATAGAGAGATAGAGAGAGAGAGGCAGAGACAAAGGCAGAGGGAGAAGCAGGCTCCATGCACCGGGAGCCCGATGTGGGACTCGATCCCGGGTCTCCAGGATTGCACCCCGGGCCAAAGGCAGGTGCTAAACCGCTGCGCCACCCAGGGATCCCTCTATTCTCTATTTCTAACAGCCCAAAGCTCGTATTTCACTTGACTGCAGAGCTGGGGAGATCTTAGAGATTTCACATTCTAATGTGAAAATCCTGAGAGGTTAAATGACTTGCCTAAGTTCACAATGGACAGTTTAACACCAGGACTAAAACCCAGATCTGTCTCCTATTCCCATGATTTTCTCTTCATCAAGATGCAACTGGACTTCCAAAATGGCCCTGCGATGGCACTTACAGTCCTCAGTGTGGAAATCCAGTGGGTGTGGAAGATGCCAGGATGACCTCAAGTGTGTAGGAAATGTGGGCCAATCAGGCCTCTAAGGGGACCCACTGGGTCCCTATGTGCTGAGCCACCCACTTTCACCAACCAGTAGACTGCATTATGAACAGAGGTATGCCAGGGGTAGAGAGGCCACAGGATAGACATGGGGATTCTTTCCAAGGCAATGAAGATTTGTGGGGGGAACAGGTTCACATTAAAGCAAATATAAACTGTATTAGGGCACATAAAGCCAAATTTGCTTTTACCCCCTCAAGATAAAAACACAATACTTTCAGGAAAGTTCAAGGCCTCTTAGGGTCTCCCTCTTCTCAAGGAAAGTGATGCAGAAATGTTATCCATACTGATTCAATTACATAGATTTAGAAAAAACTGTGGGAGTGGGAGGGGACTTACTAGCTAAAAAGTATACTTCTACCCACATAAACCCCACTGGGAGGAGGCCATGCCACCAAGACTGTGGAAGTCAGACCCCTTACTTCCTGCAGCCTTGTGTGTTCCAAGGATCTCACCATGTTGGAAATGAATCTAATGTTTAAACATGTGTATGTATACATATGTACATATGTGCACTTATGACATCACAGCCCCTAAATGCAAGCGAACCGCTTCGGTGCTCAAATGAACAAATAATGCACTGAGGGAAAACACAGGACAGACAATGTGCTGGCCAAGAACATGGATCTTTCCAAAGCAATTTTCAAGGGTATTCTCCTGCCCTTATGCCACTTTCACTTAACATTATGACTTAATCACCCCAGAAAATTCAACCCTTCCCCCAGGAATAAGTTTGAGGATGATCAAGGAGAGGTGCTGAGTAGCAGGATGCTTGAGAAATCCTGGGATGGGGGTTTTTGTAAGCCTGGGGTTCAGGGCAGGTTTGGGGAAACCCAGGGCATCTCTGATTGTGAGAAATTATGGCCAGTAAGACCTGGCACATGGGATGTCTCTCCACTCCAGTCTAAGTTAAAGGCTTGTAACCCCTCAGGTGGAGGGTTGACCCAGAATAAGAATCTCTGACACCTCAGAGTTCTTGCAAATGGTATGTGTGGAGGAGGCCAGGACTTGGCCTCCTGGGGAGGAGGGGGGGGACTGACCTCCCCTGGGGAGACTCTAGAGGGGGGAAGTTATGGTCACAGGTCTCCCTCCCTCAATTTTTGTTCTTTCCTGGCTCCGGGACTACTGGCAGCCAACCTCCAGCACCTACCGCAGTTCTCACATCTGGTACATACACAAGAAATGCTTGCAGAGTGAATAAATGAATACGGTTATCAGGTATGAAAGGAAAAACCAACCCAAGTGGGCTTTACAATTACAGCAAAAATTGAAAGACTACTCCAAAAATAAAAGTAGCCACCAGATATGAACGATATGCGCTAATTCATGTTTTTCTCATTAGCTAACAACCAGCATGTGAGAAAAACATGTAGTTCACAGATCGTCTTCATGTTCCTAGTTTTACTTCAGAAAAAAAAAAAAAAGAGTACATGTGGGATTTCAGAGAGGTTACAGAAGGTTTATTCACTGTCCTTTTCAGAAAACACTTAGGATGGAAAATGATTCTTTATTCAATATGAAGAAAGCAGTCTTTGAATGTTGGTTGGAATTCCTAGTTTCTCAAATGCCTTTAACTAATATTTAGACTGTAAGAACCCCTCCCATTCCATGATCCATGTTGGAATAAAGGCTATCACAAAATTCTGAAAATGTTTATAAAATAGGCTCCACTGAAAATTCCCCCCAAAAGTTCTAGAATAGACCTCAAATACAAGTTTATCTTCGGAGGTATTATTAAATGCTTCGAATATTTTACTTCTGCAGCAGGATAAACAGAGAGGCCTGTTCCATGACCCAAAAGCCAGGATTTCCTTGAATGACACGCTAATGAAAAATGCAAACCAGTGGAAGTCTTGACTCATTGTACCAGAGTTTGTTACATTCCAACCAAAGGTCTGCCTTGCATCAAGAGAGAAGAAATAGCCTCTGAAACCAAAAGTTATCCTTAACCCTTTGCCTCAAGAAAATTTCCATTTGGGTATAACATGGAAGCACAGAAAAAGATCCTCCTCTCCCAAATACCTAACATATTTGTTAATACGAATAGCTCTCATTTACTTGGCACATAGTGTCTGATTATGTGGAGTGATTATAACACCTATCCTCAAAGAGCCCCAACTCAAAGATCAGGCAAGAGACTGTCAGGTTTTGCAACAAGAGACCACACTTGTCCTCTAGCATTGCTAACTGGATCAAGGAAGGTAGCCTGACCCAAGGACTTCGCAGCAATCCATGACATGGCTGGGGAAAAGGAAGATGAGTGGGGCCAGTCAGATCTGACCCTCCAAGGAATTTGAACTAGAAAAGAGAAGAGGCGACAGAGGAGAAGCCATGATGGGCTAGGTATGCAGGCCCAAACTCTAGCTGAGCACAAAGCATAGGCAAGTCCTGGCCAGGCAAGAGTGCAAGGAAAAGGAAACACAGAAATGCCAATAAGAGCTGTCACTGAGAGCGATCATGAGGTGGTCTGGAACTAACTCCCACCAACCATCACGACTTCTGAATAAATGTCAGTGAGCCTCTGCTCATCAGGGCCTCAGTAAAACAGTGGTCTTTGTTATTTCACTTATGTCTCAGAACCAGTTTGTGAAGCATTATTGACCTCTGCAGGCCACGGCGCTATTAAGTAGCGTGATCAGAGAACCAAGTTCAACAGTGCCCTGCTCCAAAGCCTAGGGCTTATTCACTAAGCTCCGTGCATTACATGTGAATAATAACTATCAATTTTGAGTGCCTTCTATGAACCAGGCACATAGAGACACTTGACACAGATCATCAATCTTTTTTTTTTTTTTTAAACAGCCTTGCAAGGTACGCATTATTCATGATTTCCTATGAAAGGAAACAGGTTCAGAGAAGCTAAAGCAGTTTGTTTACCGCTTCATAGGGGAAAACACGGCAGTCCTAGGATTCTCATACCTGCACTCCTTGCTACATACCTCTGTGCTGTAGACACTGATATCTGTGAAATTCCAGCCCCTGCTTAAACTGGAGTGAAGAGAAAAAAAAAAAAAAAACACAACTACTAGAAAAGGCAGAGGATTTCTAACTGTGACCAGAGTGTGATGTGGTATGGGTTAAGCGGAGAGACACATACATCACTTCTTGAGTGCTCCTTCAGGTCCCAGGAGAGAAGACAATGAGACCTGAGAACACTGGGGCTGGGCTTAACCTAAAGGCAAATCAAATCAGGAATGCTGGCCCTATAGCAAGATTAAACAACCAGCTTTCTTAATTTATGGGCAAAGACTGCTGAGACCTCATCTCCCCAGCTCCTTCCACGTTTCCCCTGTGAGGCCTACCACAATTCCTTGAAGACCAGCACCTCACTCAGCAGACGTGGCTCCCGGGTCAGCCAAATCCCCTCAAGTCCCTCAGTCAGCAAAGGCAGTGGTGCCCCTAGTGACTCTCCTTGCACCCCCAGTGGGAAACCAGCAGTGCCTGAAGAACTGAGCCAAGTACCAACCCTGTCCATCAGCCTGTGTAGTTCCTCCCTTCTCAATACTGAAAACAATGATTATCTAAGCCATTTCTTTGTACTATAATAAAAATCTTAATTCTTGAATTGCTATTTAGCTATTCATACGCACGAATACTGCATTTCATTCAGGAATTTATTAATTGGTTAGTATATGTTGGGCAGTGTGCTTGTCCCTCACTGTTAGTACCAACATGATCAAAGGTAAAAATCCTTTCCTTCTAGAAACACATCAGGTGGTGACAGGACTGGTACAGCACAAGTGAACCATATGTCAGCCTGAGATAATAACTATACACAAAGGGGCTCTAGAAGCCCTGCTAGGGAGGTCAGGGAAGACTGTCTCAGAGGAGGTGGCGTCTCACCTGGCTTTGGAGAGTACACATTCTCCAAGCATCAAAGAAAAAACTTTTTTTTTTTTTTTTTAAAGATTGTACTTAAATTTATTTGAGAGAGAGAGAGAGAGAGAGAGAGAGAAAATGAACACAAGCAGAGGAAGTGGCAGGTAGAGGGAGAGGGAGAAGCAGACTCCCCACTGAGCAGGGAGCCCAAGGCAGGGGCTTGCATCTCAGGACCCTGGGATCATGACCTGAGCCACCCAGGTGCCCCAAGGAAGGACTTTTTAAGAGGAGCAAGCACAGGCAAGGAGGAGCTACACGGATTAGAATCCCTGGTGTGTGAGGGGAAGGGTTAATGAAAGGGGGGAGGGATCTTTCAAAAAACATTCTGAGCCAGCCAAGGATCTGGCCCTTTACTCAAGGCAAAAGAAAGTCACTGTTGGCTTTAAATAAGAAGTGTGACAGGGGTCAAGTCTTGTTTCCTCCATGGTTCCCCAGAGCATCTAGCACAGGAAGAAGAGGAGATGTTCATCAATGTTTCTAGATGTGAACCATCCAACAAGCAATCAGGATCTGGAAGGGAGTTCCCTCTATTTTTTCCAACACAAAATAACAAAGGAAAAAGGGACTTGTACCTGTACAGCTTCTGGATCAAGTATGAGTAACATCCACAGGGAACTTGCAAGAAAGGAGGAAATGAATACCGAGGAAAGACCTGAGCAGTAAGAGCGAGAGCCATTTAGCCTGGGAGGCTTTGCCCTTTCTTGGTAACCTAGGTGCGGCTCAGATTTCAACACCTATGTAGAGACAGGAAAAGATAACTGACAGGGAGGGAGCTGTATTCCCCTCCCAAAGCCAGACCTGCTTGAGGAACTTCAGTGAAAGGATGAACTGGGGAAAAGTGTACCCACTGGCAGAGGGAGATGAAAGAAGGCTGGGCTGTCTGTGACTGGGCCGTGGTGGGAGAGTAGTCTCACCTGAGATTACAGAAGCACTGGCAAGAGTGGTTCCACCTGCGTGTTATGGGGGGAGGCTCTCAAGCTGAGGAGTGATCTGGGGGTGGTGGGTTCCATGTCAAAAACTTCATCTCAGATGGTAGTGGTGGGGAGCTCTGTGAATTGTATCTGCTACTCTCAGTATGTCTGAGGTCTTAAAAAATGTTTTAAAATGAAATAAAACAACACCTGGTTGGCTCGGCAGTTGGGCACCTGCCTTCAGCTTAGGTCATGATCCCGGGATCCGGGTAGAGTCCCACATCGGGCTCCCTGCGGGGAGCCAGCTTCTCCCTCTGCCTGTGTCTCTACCTCCCTCTCTCTCTCTTCTATCTCAGTCTGTCTCTCTCATGAATAAGTAAATAAATATTTTTTAAGTAAATAAATCAAAAGAAAGAAAGAAAAAGAAAAGAAGAAAAGAAAGAAAAGAAGAAAAGAAAGAAGAAGAAAAGAAAGAAAAGAAGAAAAGAAAGAAAAGAAAGAAAACAGAAATGGCCTGGAGCTGCAAGCATCCTGGGAGAATTAAATATAAAATCACTCTGGAGAGTAAGGATCCAGTCAGGCCATATTAATTATCCACCGAGAAAGCCTTCCTGATAATCTTCCCCAAGTACAAAAACATAAAAGAAAACCACCCACCATGAATGAGAATCAACAGGTGTGAAAAACAGAACAAATTTTCCTAAGAATTAACGTATATAATTATTGAATAGGTCACACAATTGTAAAAAGTATAAAGACCTAAAATGAGAAAAGAATATGATGAACACCAGATACTTGTGAAAAATACTAAACAGATCTTCCCAAAAAAATGTCTTAAAAAAGGGAGACGCCTGGGTGGCTCAGCAGTTGAGTGCCTGCCTTCAGCCCAGGGGGTGATCCTGGAGTCCCAGGATCCAGTCCCACACTGGGCTTCCCGCAGGGAGCCTGCTTCTCCCTCTGCCTGTGTCTCTGTCTCTCTCTGTGTCTCTCATGAATAAATAAATAAAATCTTTAAAAAAAAGTATCAAAGGAATAGTTAAACATTAGCCGTGGCTGATAAGAGAATTAGTGAAGTGGAAGATACCACCTGATAAAATTATCCCAAGAATGCAGCACAGAATAGGCAGGATAATCAGAGACAATGAAGATAGGAGGGGAGGGTCCAATGCTAATCTCCAAGGAGAGACCAGAGGGAAGGAGTGGAGGGATAAGCAATGGAACAGAAAAGCTCCCAACCACAGTTCTCTGACCTCCCAGAATGTATCTCTTTTTTAATTTATTTATTTATGATAGTCACACATGGGGAGAGAGAGAGAGAGAGAGAGAGGCAGAGACACAGGCAGAGGGAGAAGCAGGCTCCATGCAGGGAGCCCGACGTGGGATTCAATCCCAGGTCTCCAGGGTCGCACCCTGGGCCAAAGGCAGGCGCCAAACCGCTGCGCCACCCAGGGATCCCCAGAATGTATCTCTTATCAACCAATCTTAAGCACCTCCTACGGGCCTCCTACGGGCCTCCTACGGGCTCCAGAACAAAAGTAGCCACAGTCTGGAAACAGCCAGCCCCTTTCATTCGCTCTGGTTTGGGGAAGCCCATGTCAAACCAGGAGAGAGCACGGGGTGCATTGCTAACCCAAAGCCCACAGTTAGTTCCCATACCAGCTCCTGGGGCGCGTGGAATTTAAAAAAGAGTTCATATTAGCTACAGTACTCCTGCATGGACTCTGGAGAACAGGAAAGAAATGGTGTGCCATGATCTAATGCTGATAGCGAACACTTACTGAGTATAGTCTACGCAGGACCCCTGTGCTAATTTAGATGGAGGATCAGATCAAATCCTCCCACTAACCTAATGTGATGGGGATAATTAGATCAGAACGCCAATGTCACAGATGAGCAAGGTTGAGTGTCTTGTCTTGCCTACCCCCCCCCCCCCCCCCCCCCCCCGCCACCCTGCAGCTCATGGGGAGCTGAAAGTCAAACCTGGACAGCCTAGCTTCACAGCCGGGACCTAAACCATTCTGGTATTTAACCAGGAGCTTCTCTCCCTGGACAGAAATCCAATCTGACATTAATAAATGAATTGCATATGAAGGAGCCCCTTTACCTCATCCTTACAGGAACAATGAGGTCGGTGGGAAGTGGGGCCGGGGGCCAGACCTCTTAGGACCTTTGGGTAGCATACATTTCCCTCACAAGAGCAGCGAACTCAGACAAATTTTCTCCTTGGGGAAAACCGCCTCCTAAGGAGTCTATTAGAGGTGAGGCCCTCTCTCTAGAGACCTAGTAAGTCACTAGCTGGCAGCTAGCTGGAGCAGCAGCGAAAGCAGTCGTTCCAAAAACCATGGCCTTCCCTGTGGCTAGTGGGATATACAACATTTTGACACAGTAATATGGCAGCTCAAGTTCCAAAAGATGGCGCTCCATGTCCCGTGCCCAAGAATCTCACTTCTGGGAAAGCATCCCAAAGAGATCACTCAATAGGGGACAACCGGCTAAATGACTCCAAGAAGTGGATTACCGCACTGATGGTGTCAGCCAAAATGCAGGCAATCTCTGGAGACTGAGAACCCTGAAATGGCTTCAGTTAATTAAGAAACATCTATGCAATGATGCTATTATATGGCCCTTAAAATAATGAAGGCGAAAGCTATCGAACAATCTCTGTGTCATTTGATAAAGTGGAAAAGCAAAATTCGAAGTGGCAGCTGTTTAAAAAAATGTATGTGAGCAACAAAGACTGAAAAGTAATAACTAAGAATAGTTTGGGTTAGGGTAGTGGGATCATGGGTAATCTTTACTCTCCAAATATATTGTAAAAATTCATTATTGTTGCATGGTATAGACTAAGTCTGGGAGGAGGAGGGAAGCATTTGGGCTTCTTGATAATTCTGCAGTTCAAGAATCATTTGCAGTGTCCACAAAATTCTACTACTGTTTGTTTGTTAGACTAAATGCTTTCTCCTCAAAGCATTCCCCCAACAATTTTGCCAACGTGAGCTGACATTACACAGGACAAGAGCAATATCGAGTTACTTAGCATGATTCAAGAAACCTGAGGGAGGAGATGGGCGAGGAAGAGAAGGAACAGTCAGAGGCACTTAAACCAGTAACAAAAAAAGTACTGTGGCTTGTACATAAAACCATTATTGGCCTCCGTGCCACATTATCAGTCCAATAATACATTTCTGTTTTAGACTTTTAAAAAAGTGTACTTGAAACCAGCACAGGCCTTGAATTTCAAACACACAGAGAACTAAAGGAATGCCACAGAGGGAGAATTAAGGTCAAACGAAATTGGCCTTTTTTCTGGGATGCATTCTTCAGGCTTCGGAAAAAGGCAGAGCTTGGGTGCAGCGGTGGATGAATTTGAAAGTAAAATCCATGGTTTTCTGAATTACTCACACAGAGACTGAACGCCAGGGTGCATTTCTGTGATATGGTTTCCACATAAAACCGCCACTGCGTGACCTTGAGTGTACCTCAAGCTCTAAGGAAGTGGACAGAAATTGCTAACAGGATGTCCTGGGAATGCAGGTAGTGACAGGTCAAATGGCTGTTTGCATATGTGCAGAGGGGCAACAGCAGGTGAGAAACAAGTGCACTACATGAAAAGTCAGCTTAGGTAAAGCGTGCCATCTACTGAAGTTCCCGGAGTCTCACCTAGACACGGGGACCATCTCAGCCTCCGGGGGTGCTAGTAACTGTGTGTAGCTGGCTCTCTCTCGGGGAAGGAGCCAGAGGTATCAGCTTCCTAACTCCACACAGGACTCCACCCAGACGGTGGGTGGCAGCCTCAGTGTCACTATCAGCGAAGTGCCTGTCTTGGGTGAGTAGGAAGCTGTATGAAGCTAGGTAGAAAGGCAGGCCTCTGCATCCATGTCGGGTGGGGTTATGCTTAAGTGTTGTATCATTTGTTCTCTGGATTGGATAAAGAGGGTAAATGTGGGCTCCTAATACCCACGACTTGATATTTTGATGCATTACCTCAAAGTATAAGACAAATATTCAAGACAAAAGGTCTACCTTTAAGTCACTCCCCGATATGGACCTGGGTTTTCCCCTCTCCTAAGACTGAACTATTTTTCAGTAAAAAGCACTAAATTCACTTCATAAGAGGCACCTGGGTGGCTCAGTGGTTGAGCATCTGCCTTCAGCTCAGGTCGTGATCCTGGGCTCCCCATAGGGAGCCTGCTTCTCCCTCTGCCCCTCTGTGTGTCTCTTGTGAATAAATAAAATCTTTTTTTAAAAAAATTTCATTTCGTGACCCACTAATGCATTATGATCTACAGTCTGACTAGTATATTTTAAGTCCCTTGTACTTTGGATACTGCCTCACTCTGACATTCAATTCTTTGTCATCTTTAATACAGAAACAGCTCTGTGTGTAAAAGTATAGGGAAATAGCTTCCCTTGTTAAAAAGGCTAATTGGATAACTACTTTTACCGACAAGTTTCTTATACAAGTCAAAAAACTTCATTTTGGTATCTTGCTTTAGTGAATAAAGACACTCTTTCAACTCAAATATGCATAAGAATTAAACGGACTAGACTAGATCTTCACCATTTCTTCGGGAAAAGGCAATCTGCTCTTAACAGAGTTTAAAAAACAAAAGAAACACAAAAAACCCCTCCAAAACAGAGTTACCTTTTAGGAAGGTAATTTCTGTCCAGCAAGTAGAGAGAAACAACAGTGCTTAATTATTATTTTTTAAATTTTTTATTTCAATCCAACTTAATATATACTATATGATCAGTTTCAGAGGCAGAATTCAGTGATTCATCAGTAGCATAGAACACCTGGTGCTCATCACATCACGTGCCCTCCTTAATGCCCATCCCCCAGCTACTCCTTCCCCCACCCATCTACCCTCCAGCAACCCTCAGTTCTCTAGGGTTAAGAGTCAGAGAAAGACAAATATTGTATAATTTCACTCATTCGTAGAATTTAAGAACTAAAACAGATGAACCTAGGGGAAGGGAGGGAAAAATAAGAGGACAGAGAGGGAGGTAAACAATTAGCAATGTTTAATTGAACAAGATGCTTAATTGATGCTACAGATTTTACTCTGGCATCTCCCTCTACCTTTAAAAGACACTTTTCTGGGCTGTTCAAAGTTAATACTTCCTAGTGAGTGACATTCATCTCCCTCGTTTGAAATAGAAGTCTTTCCTATAACCAATACCCACGGAGTCATTCATCTCATGGCTTCGGATGAGTCACAAACACAGGGGAAAAAAAAGCTCAACAAGCTGCTTGGCCAGACAAACCACGGTCTCTTCTACAGACTCCAAGGCCACCTGACGGCAGTTTGGAAATCACACTGTTCATCAGCAGGAACTGCTTTTCCAGGTCCCCAGGGACACCCTTGACCCGCAGAGCCAGCCGCCAGACTGCTTGGGCTTCTCCTACCTGCCCTGTCTGTGAGCAGTAAACCTCTTCCTCACCCTCCAGTCCTCATTCTTCCAACTGGAGTGAGGCTACTCTTAAGATTTAGCAGCACTAAGGAGCTACCTACTGACAAGTGCTCCAGACCCAGATGAAAGAGGATCCTTCAGCACATGTGTTAAATAGGGGCAGTGTCCCCCTACATATCTTATTCTGCTCTTAAAAAAAAAAGAAATGCAGGGGAACTGGGGTGGCTCAGTGGTTGAGTGTCTGCCTTTGGCTCAGGTCGTGATCCTGCGGTCCTAGGATTGAGTCCCACATCAGGCTCCCCATGCAGAGGGAGCCTGCTTCTCCCTCTGCCTGTGTCTCTGCCTCTCCGTGTCTCTCATGAACAGTAAAATCTTTTTTAAAAATGCAAAACTTAATGACGTGGTATGAAGACACTACATTACTTGTGTGCCATGTAATTCAAAAGTATTTTTCTTTACCCAGAAGTTAGACCTTACAGAGTTTTGAGGAAAAGAGTATCTATCACCTCAAGGAGAAAGAGTAAAGGGAACAAAATCAGTAGCATTTCTGCCATTTCTACATGCAGAGCTCAGATGCTCAGGCTACTCATCTAACTTTGAAATTGAGCTTCCAACACCTACCAACCCACATCACCATATTTCTTGGTTTTCTATTTTTGCATCCTTCAGACACATGATAAAAGCCATGAGATTTTTTTTTTAAATGGAACTAAATAAACTATTGGGTTGATCATCCACTGAGTTAAACTTGCTTTCACTATTGAAATTTCATATTAATAAATGGTCCCCACATTGAAACTTTTTTTACATGATTATCTCCACTCCTGAATTATTAAAGTTAGTTTACCATTCTCCTATCTCCTATTTACAACTGTGTGCCACTTTGTCTGGTTTCCATTTTTTTCCACTTTCTTATTTTTATACTGCATAAAATCTCTGTGGGAATAAAAACTGTGGATATTTATTCTGGGAGGGGGAAAAAAAAAGAAAGAATTACCAAATTGCTAATTGGCTGAATGAGTTGATTCTTTAATTACCCATTTATTTCAGGCCTAACTTTATACTCTTTATTTTGTTGTCCATTGCTTTGGTTGCCTGAAGACAGGTAGGTGCGTGCTTCAGTGTCTGGGGACAGCATCTTTCCCATCTGAATCTGAATGTACATTATACATCTAGTTGATATATTTCAGAAAAATAACAATGACAAAAACAAGTACATTTCCGTCCAAGGCACAAATTCAGACCTTTGGTCAGAGTGGTCTGTGTTAGAAAGCCTGAGTTGATTCCAGATGGTGATTCATATTCAACCAAGATTTGCTAAGCTCATCTTGCTCTTCCTACCCTCAAACTCATGAGCCAAGTGCTTTGCATGAATATTCTCAATCCCTAAATAGTCCTCCTGATGAAGTAATGATGCTAGATTTGTTTTACAGTGAAGAAACAGAGTTAGAAAAATTAAGTAACTTGCTAAAAGTCATCTGAAAATTCAAATACCACTTTCCCATGTGTTTTTCTAGGCCTGTTCATCTTTCCTTTAGTCCTCAATGTTCAGAAAACCCAACTAAATCATAATGTATGCTGTATCCTGCTATAATAAATCTGCTTGTTTTTCAATATTGCACAGATTTTCGAACAGCTATCACAAAACCTTTACATAATACCAGAGCCGTGTAAAGACAAAACTGAATCAATGGTTATAGATCACAGTAACAGGGTCATTTATGGTGTCAGGGTTGGGAAAGGAACTTCCCCTCTGCCCAAGTCTGCAGCTCTAAAAATGGTTTCCCCAAGCTAAAATCCTTTAGCACATCCCTAATCTTACCACCTTACACAAAATTAATCTGCAGACAAAATACAGTAAGTAAGCAGAAGACATTTGCATGTCTTCTAAGGGAATCCCTATACCTATGAAGATAAATTTCAAGAGGGGAAATATGCAGTGTTTCTTTTTTCTTTCTTTTTTAAAAAATATTTTATTTATTTATTCATGAGAGACACACAGAGAGAAGCAGAGACATAAGCAGAGGGAGAAGCAGGCTCCCTGTGGGAAGCCCAATGTGGGACTTGATCCCAGGACCCCAGGATCAGGACCTGATTCTCAAAAGGCAGATTCTCAACCACTGAGCCACCCAGGTGACCCAGCAGTATTTTCTTTAAAAATATGAAATTTTCAAATTTCAAGTTTCAGAAGGTGTCAAACAGAAATGCATTTTGCAGGTGTGCATTCCTGAGGGGTACTTTTTGTCCTTCACTTAAATTGTTTTATCTGTGGAATATCATTACACAGAGCAAGAAAACACCTATTTTGTTTGCTTTGTAATAAGCACAATATGAAACCCTAGAGCCAGAAAGAAAAAAAGTCAGTAGAGTGAAGCTTTCCATGTAATAGAAGTGAAAAAACTTAGAAGGGAGAAATACTGTCACTTTCCTTTTTGAGAATATTGCTAATAACTGCTAGTACATTTTTCTAGTATCACTGTTTTGTTCAATCCCTGTGTATATGACAGGAAAGTGGGAACCATTTTTTCTGATATGTTGAGGTCAGTGCTGAGTACCTGGAGACAGTCCTGTCTCTTAAGATACTGCAAAGGGGAACTTCACAAATGAAGCTCAAAAAAAGGATGGGCTAATGGAGAAAGATAGGATCCTACTGCTTATTGACCAATGGCTCAATATATATAGTTTCTTTAAATTAAAAAAAAAAAGGTTCATTTTAGTGTTGTAAACATCACTTTTAAAATTTTATATTTTTTAAAGATTTTATTTATTTATTCATGAGAGATGTAGAGAGAAGAGAGGCAGAGATACAGGCAGAGGGAGAAGCACGTTCCATGCAGGGAGCCCGACGTGGGATTCGATCCCAGGTCTCCAGGATCACACCCTGAGCCAAATGCAGACGCTCAACTGCTGAGCCACCCAGGCATCCTTCACTCATTGCTTTAAAATTAATACGGAGAAAAATAAAATAAAATAAAATAAAATTAATACGGAGAAAGCCTACATTCTAAATTTCTTTCACTTATGAAGGAGAAAAACCAAACTAATCTAAAACCCTGAAGTTCAGAGGCCCTTGCCAAGGCAGGGTCATGCCTGCTTCCCTCCACTCCAGAGGTGGCAATGCAGGAGGAAAAGGAGCGGAAGCAAAGTGGTAGGAGCGGTCAACAGGGACCTGGGGTTGGGGCGACAGACTAGAAAAAACACAAACCATGTCCAGTACACTGGTTTTGCATCAGAATCCCTTGGGGGAACTTGCTATAAATGTGGAAGCTCAGCTCCCAACACCAGAGGGTTGTACTCAGGAGAAGCACATAGGACCTTGTAATCTGTTTCTTAACTGGCACCCCTGGGGATCCTGATGGCGCTTACAGAGAACCTTGCAATGTCATACTGAGATGACAGACAATCTTAGGTGAGATAGGAGAGAGCGGTTTCAACTGGTCTGTGGTGAGACCCAGGCAGGTTTTTAAAGCTCCCCAGGTGATTCTGATGTGCAGCACTGCCTCAGATGTGTGCAAGTGGCATACAGATGAAACTTGGGATCTTGTTGGCTCTGATCACAAAGTGTATTATGCTGACCCCTAAGACTTGTTCAAAAGCCCGTTGGCCCCAGCACCCACTGTGGGATGAGGGGGTGGGGCAAGTACACAACACCGGTCTTCAAGTGAGGAGGCCTCTGTTCTAGTCCTGGCTCAGCCACTAACTGGCTGCAGGCCTTTAATGAGTGGGTTCTGAAGTTTTTCCATCCAAGAAAGGGAAATTTCTTTTGAAGCTAAAACGCTGTAACCCAGAGCACCTTAAGTGCGATCATCGTTTCATTCTTCTCATGCTGATGTGCACTTCCCTGCTTGCACTGCTCCGCCTTGAAAAGCACCATGTCAGAAAGGCAGGCTTGGAGACTACGACAGGGAACCAGACTGCTGTGACTCTGCAGAGGGACAGAGTGACTTGCCTGTCACCAATGCGTGGAAGATGGGCCCTGCTGGCATCCTGAGTTCCTTTTGGAGGAGCCAAGTCTTCACTTCCTCTGTACAGGGCGGCATAATGACAGTGCAAAAATAGGGAGGTTGAGTTTTCATTGGTAGAGAGAACACAATATCTAGTTGACATAGGACCAGGCTGAAGAATCAGGAAGCTGTGGTTTCTGGTCTAGACCCTTGCACTGGACCACACAATCTCTCTTGAACCATCACTTACCTTTAAGTATGCCCAAGTTTCTTAAATGATAGACAGTGAAAGGGATGCTTAACCTCCTCCTTGTGCCAAAGAAAAACAAAGTGATATGTCAACTTCTCTCTTCCCGCTTCCTCCCAAAGCATTCACTGTTGGGGATGTACCTTGGGAATTAACACCTGATGATATACTATTTTATTTCATTCAAGTTTGATCAACAAGAGTCCATTTCCCTGGGATCAAGAGAAGCAAATGGCAACATGCTCCTTTTCCTTAGCACAGGCCTAAGCACAGAGTAGATGTGTGTCGAAGTGAATGGGAGTCCTACGCAGCTCTGAAAGTCCTCCTTTATGGCCTATTCTGTAATTCTTACTTCTCCCACACTTGTAGGCAGAAATGGATAGTGAACCTCTCTTTTCCACCATAGTTCCCTGCCCTTAACTTGGAAGAGGGACCCCTTGGTGACGTGTAGGAGCACAGACTCCTCATACTATAGCTCCATGTTAAAATACTGTGTACTTTGTCACTGGGTGACCTTAGGCTGTTTTCTTTTTTAAACTTTCTTAGATTCTGTGGCTTCATCTGTAAAACAGGAGGCTATAATCTTATAATCTTAACCACGTCTAGAGGTTTAGAGAGAATGAAATTAGAGAGTATATGAAGCTCCCAGCACGAAGACGACAGTCAGCAAATGGCAACTCCTCCTCTTCCAAGTGCTCTGAAACCCGCAGCTGGGAGATTTCTGCATATGGAGTTAGATTTCTGGCCCCAACAGAAGAAAATAAATGGGTGAATAAATGAAGCCTGTATGAGGCTTTCTACAGGTCATCAAGAGCTACTACAGAAAGCCCACTAATTCATTTATTAAAGATTCCTGGAAGGCAGCAGTAATGGCTTTGGGCTGCTACTCACTTAGGCACATTCAGACTGATGACCACAAGGTCAATACCCCCCTCTCAATTACCAGTCCCCCTGAGACATCCTGGCTTGCTTATGTGCAAAAGCTCTCCTCATGGCCAGCACAGGAGCCAGAAAACACTTTGGAAACATGGGAATGCACAGAGCTAAGTGCTCACTCCGAGAAAATAAAATCGAGACTACAAGAAGTATCAGAGACTAGAAAGGTCTGTTTGCTTCTTTGTTCTAAATTTACAAAATGCATGGGGAAAATTGTTTATATTCCATAAAGAGTATACAGTATTTACCTTATATATGGAAAATATATATGGAATAGAGTTTTAGATAATAGTTCTAGAACAACTGGAAGGGATATAGGTACCTACAATCAAGCTAAAGGTAATACTAGCTACATTTTTACAGAAGTCAATGTCCTAATAATGTCTGGGCTTCATCAGAGGCTCCAGAAACAGGGAATTCTAAGATACAGTGATTAAGGAAAGAGTTAAGTTCCAAAAAACAAGCAGGCCTCGCTAAAGAAAAGAAAAAAAAGATCAGATACAGGATCTTCTATGAATGAGTGGATGCCCTGCACTGAAAAATGATATAAAAAGACCCCCTCGAAGGCCTGGCTCCTAGGTCTGGCACTGCTATTTAATGAGATATGGTGTCCTAGGCACTCCCAGAGCCCAGTTCCTCATCTGTTTAAAAAAAAAAAAAAAACGGGTAGAGGTGAGGTGGGATCAAAGGGCATAAATTCCCAGCTATAAGATGACTAAGTTCTGGGGATATAATATACAGCGTGATGTCTATAGCTAATAATACTGAACAGTCTATTTGAAAGTTGCTAAGAGAGTACATTTTAAAAGTTCTTACCACACACACACACACAAACTGTAACTATGTGAGGTGATGGATATGCTAACTCACCTTACTGTGGCCATCATGATATACATATATAACATCACGCTGTTGTATACCTTCAACTTACCCAGTGTTATGTGTCAATTACATCTCAATAAAGCAGGGGTGGTGGCCGGGGGAAGTCCTCAGAAAACAAAGGTGGGGTACTATACTGCCACAGCTGTCACAACAATCTCCTCTACTTCTGTGACAATTTATAGAGCAATTTCATGTACATTTCACATTATTACTGTGAGAGAAGTTGCAATAGCCCCCATATAAAGGAGGAAGCTGAACCCGAAAAGGTTAGTAGTGTGATCTGGGGCAAGTCATTTAACAAGTGTATGAGCTAGGACTGGAACTCCTAACTCTTAATTCAAGATTCAGGATCTTGTCTACTACATCCAATCATGAAATACAAAGGGTGAACTGGCTAAGACACCTGATGGCCCATATTACTGACAGGTAGCCTGAAAATGAAAAAAGCCAGCATGAGAGTCCTGGATAGATCCATCCCAGGGCCTCCTGCGACAGTAGCCCAACATAGCCGTGAACAACTGGGACCACATGACCTAAATTCTTACCAAACAGGGATCAGTTTGATTTGCAGGCCCAACATGAATTGAGAAAGGAATACAGCACTTAGGTACGTGAACCTAAAGTGGAAACGCTCATGCTCGGGAAAAGGCTCTGCAGCAGCACGAGTGACCTTCAACCATGAGGCAGAAACAGAGTCAAGAGAAGGCAAGCAGCAGAAGCAGAGGAATAGGTAGGGCAGCTCACGGATGGTGCCAGAAGGGCAGCGGCAGAGGAGGGAACCAGATGAGCCACTGGCAAAGGATAGAAGGACTGACTCGACCTGGTGCTGAGGGTGGCCAGTCCCGAGGGTGGGAGGGATGCTCCCAACTCCTCACCCGTGTTTCGTCTTTGTGAGGCTCAGCTTGTTAATGGTGGGCCCAGAGTTGCCCTCTAAGCCCTGCCCACACCTTTCACAACAGACTCGCCTGTGAGTGCTCTTCCATGCAGATTCCAGGGTCCCACACCAGGGGGTCCAGATCCAAACCTCCAAGAGGGAGAAGGTAGGATACATGCTCTGGCTGAGGACTACAGACCTTGGGAGACTGAGGAGAAAGTCACTGCCATCCAGGATCAGGGCACAAGAGGAACTGAGCTATTATCTCTGTCTCCTGTGGTCCAGCCATTCACCTACAGGGGATGACCACTCTGCAGCAAGGATGGAAGGAGGCAATGAGAGCATGTTGATAGACAACAAGAAAAGCATACCAGTGACCCTAAGCCACACTAGCTCTCCATGTCCAGGGAGTTTAAGACAACAAAAAAGATAAAGGAAAGTTGAGTTGAGGTGAACGAACCGGAAAATTCAATTCGATGCAATCAAAACAAATTCAGAGTATCAACTGCATTTTTGCCACATGGAAAAATTGCTTAGATAATCCCGTCTTGGAAAATGTAAGCAAAACCAAAAAATTTTAAAGCCCAAACGACACACACACAATAAGCAACATGATACTTAAGTGTTCTCATGACAGAACTCCAAAATTGGTGTCACAGTACTCAAAATGTGACAAACACGGCACCAGAAAGGAGAGTCTGATGGGTGGGAATAAAGGAAGTACAGATATAGAAGTGGTTTTCAAATGCTTTAGAAAACATCACAAAAGGCAGCCATTAGCTCACATTTGGAAATGATTTTTGTGAGATCTCTCCCAGGAGTTTCCAAATCTGTCCCCAGATTATATAAATGTCTTCTTCGGCTCATAACGTGTCTGCTCAGAGAGCTGCGGGCATCTGTTGGCCCATCTCACTGAAGTCGGCAGGACAGCTCTCCAACTACAAATGGCATTCACAGAGATGTCAAAAGTGCAGCAAGCCTGCCCCATCTGGGTGGAGCACAACTGGGCAAAAAAAAAAAAAAAAAAAAAAAAGTACTCTTAGCAAGGAAAGAAAGAAATTCTGAGCAGACTGGTTCTCAATGAGGCTGAACATTTACCTTCCCTGTGCTGTAGAAAATCCAAGGGCCATGTTAATAATAATATATGTAAATTAGCACTAACGTCCTAAAACTATGGGCTCCTCAATTCTATACAGTATCAAGTAGATAGTAAGAAGGGAACAAGCACAGTAAATAATTATTAGGTAGTGTTATGCCTAATATTTGTCACTATGGTTACATGAAAATTTCCAGAAGAATTTTCTGAGTCCAGATCCTTAGACGGGATCTAATTGACCACAGAAAGTTGCAGTCACATTCCGTATTCTAGACATATTTTATTATTTTAGAGGGGTGTGGCAGGTAGGATCCACCATTCCTATGCTAAATGGAAAAAGAAAACATGACCCTCTCCAAAAAACAAATCCACATTTTTTGCTGACATCAACAATGTCAGAGTGGAAACAAAGAAATAAACCAGAGACCCATTGGCTTCTGTTTCATTAGAAACACATGAAGACAATATCTGCCAATGAGAAAACATTCTTCTTTCTTCGCTAATGTCTTCCATGCAAATCAATGTTTCTTTTGTCTTTTCTTTCTTTTCAATACACACCGCCAGATTCTCTAGCTGGGGAATACAGAGCGGGGAATATTTGAAATAAAGGACAAAAATACCCCAAATAATTCCTCAAATAGTCCACATGCATTAGATATCCTTGTTAAATCTAATCTAATGCAGGAGTGGAGTACAGGAGAAACCACTGTTGCTTCTGGACCACCTAGCATCCTTTGACCCTACTCAGGAGCCACATTGAGGGCAGAACCGAATTCAATGAGACAAACCAGGCAGGAGCCCTCATTCACAGGTGAGGAAGCAGAAATGAGGGGAGTTCTAGAAGTTCATGCAGCTAATAAAGCCAACAGACCCAGGTTTCTGACTCTTAGTCTACCTACTTGTCAGGTAAAAGCAAAACCGCCAAACCTCCAGCACTTCATTCTCGATGAGATTGCGAGAGAGAAAATTAACAGAAGTACACAAATCCTACACTTTCCTCTGAACTTTGTGGTTGCTTTAGCCCGGAAACACACGGGGGAGGCAAAGGAAATTACTCTTTTCTCATGTTAGGCCTGAATCGTACAGCCAGCGTTAGGGCTTCTGAAGTTACCCACACCTTCTGCCACAATCTGCTTCTCTGCAAGATGGATCAGCTGTCTCATATGGAGCCTTGAACATAAAAACCAGGAAATATGAGGACCTGGCTCACACCACACTCAAAGTTAATGGCAGGTGTTAGAAACCCACTTCCCAGAGATATGTAACCATATTTTTAAATGGAGGTGGGGACCCCTTCCATGGGAATAAAATTTTAAAAGCAGCACGGTGTGGGGAAAACAGATCTGCTTTCAAAACTGAGCATACGGGGTTCAGCAGCTTGGCTGCTTATTAGCTGTGAGCTCTTGAGCAATACGCTAACCTCCCGGCCTTAGTTCCCTCATCTAAAAAATAAACAGATTTGACTAGAGTATTTCTAGGTCTCGCAACTCTAAAAATATTCACTAATTTCTATCAGGGAGATCAGAAAGAGTAAAAGATAAAGGAGTGGAGAGAGAAACAGAGGGAAGTGAAAGTAGGCAAGAAGGGCACATGGGGGTGGGTGGGGTCCACTGAGTAGTGGGGCATCCATAAACCAAGAGTGACCCTGCTCTGTGTGGAACCCACTGCCCCCTTGAACTAATAACCACCATCAAACTTGAGGCTAAAAAGAGATGGGATCTAACTGTGAGCGAACATAGACTTTGTACCAGATTGGAAACCTGAGTCTGGGTCTCAGGTCAGTACCTTTCTGCTGTTACAGAATTTCTCAAACTGCCACCTGAATGCTCCCTATTTTATGTGGTCATCAGCAAGAGACAGGCAGGGCTGATGTTCCTGCCTTCATTTTACTGAAAAGGAAACCACGGGTCAGAGGGATCGAGGGGCCTTAAAAGAAGGTCTCAACACCAGCGAGTAGCACAGCGGGACTTGAACGAGGATTATCTTACCTGTGCTCTTCTAATACTCCTTGTCCCTTTTCTCTCTTCTTTATTCCTCATCTATGGTTATCAAAAAAAATCCATCCTCATAAAACTGGTGGCTGACCTCTGGCCTAGAGTACAAATTTAGAAAAGTAGTGTGCTATGTACTTATTGTGATTATATTTCGGCAAAACCCTGAGCATGTTAATGTAGAGTCTAACTGTGATAATGGTTACAGCATTTTAAAAAAGACTTATTTATTTATTTATTTATTTATTTATTTATTTATTTATTTATTTGATAGACATAGAGAGAGAGAGGCAGAGACACAAGAGGAGGGAGAAGCAGGCTCCATGTCGGGAGCCTGACGCGGGACTCGATCCCGGGACTCCAGGATTGCGCCCTGGGCCAAAGGCAGGCGCTAAACCTCTGAGCCACCCAGGGATCCCCTGGTTACAGCATTTTTGACAGCTAAGTCTTCACAAATCGGCACCAGTGCGGGAAGGTGTTCTCGACACCTGGTCTCCTGTGACAGACAGGAGCCAATCATGTCAACACCAGGAGTATAAGGACTAGAAGGTTCTTAGAACACGACTCATGCAATATTAATTTAGTCACTACTGCGAACTCTTTCAGCTTTGAGCCACAGAGTTATTTATCCAAGCCAATACAAGGCAATAGAAAAGTGGGAGAGATGTACATAAACACTCATCAGATATTCTGTTTAAGAATGAAAATTTGTAATGAAATAATAAAAATATCCAGTTACTTAAAATTCAATACAATTATTTATTAGGAGCTGGGAAGAGTATCAAAAGTGAATTTAATTTTCTACATTAGAATTCAACCACATTTAAATGTTTACTGAAATTTACAAACAAGGATATGTGAATATCCCTCTACTGTTCTTCTTAGGCATTAATACCATCATTCCACTTAAAGTAACCCAGAACACATGCAGTGTAACAGGCACTGGTTTGTCCAAGAATGGCTGGACAAACGTGTGTGTTTATAGATTCACTTTTTCCAAATAACGTAACAAACAACATGTTATTTTTCCAAATAACAAGTAGGTTGTGACTATGTGTGTATGTGTATACACACGGAAAACACATCATATGTGGTGGGGCCTTGTTGGGCAGGAGAACAGAGGTCTGGGGTCAGACAACCTGAGGCATGAAACATTGGACAGGTTGTTTCATCTCAATGACTCAATTACCATGTTGCAAAACGGGGAATGATAAGTAGCCCAGAGGGCTGTTGGAAGGAATAAATAAGCCTGGCACTCAATAAAAGGCAGCTAGCAGTATTAGAGCCCTGCAGACCCACAGAAACAACGATTCCCTACCATTTATGGCTTGTCTTCCTGCTTTTAAGTTTTTACAAATCTCTTTATGGTCAATGCCATCACTACTGCTGGATTTTTTTCCATAGAAAGATTGATGTACACGTATTAGTTGGACTCAAAACTTTACTTTCAGGGAAGGGGAGAACTTCTTTGGTTCTTGATTCCCTAACTATGCCAGGGATTCCTGAGAACAGAGGCTTCTACCTCAAAGTCTGGGGACTATGATGCTACCACTAATGTACTGGTTCAGTTTTCCAGACTGGAATATTTATCAAAAGTTAAAAAAAAAAATTTTTTTTTAAAGCAACTTCATTCATTCTGTTCTGAGACTCATCTATACGATGATGACGTGGAGGACTCAGGAATCAAGATCACAGCCATGGCACATGTTAGCTCATTTTCCTCTAAGAGACTCAGCATCTTATACAAGTTCTCCATTTGGCGGTATAGGTTAATTACAATCCAATTTGCTTTGATCACACATTCAAAGCAGAAGTATCTAAGACTCTGCAATTATAGTGTTCCAGGAATTCGCTAATCTATCTGGCAAATAATTATTTCTCTACTTATCATACCAAATAAGGAAAAAAAGGAGAAACAAAGCGATATTGCAAGTCCATATTTTAGATGTCTTAGTCAAAACTATAAACTTCATTTGTATTTGTATATTTACCCTTCTGTTTTGAAAAATGGCTTAATTATTATCAATCTACTTGCAAAAACAATGGAATCAAAACATTTTAAAAATCTCATCTGAAACTGCTTAAGGTCCACCAACTGCAATAAAAACGGTGTCATCTGCACTCTGCAAGGATATCCATTATCCATCCTGACTCGTGAATGTGATTATGAACACTTAGTAAGATCCCTTTGGCAATCTGAAAGGCTAAATATTTTAAGTGCCTTTCCTTTTCTATAATACATACATGGCTACCCAAAAAGAAAAAGAAAAACAAAACACCTACTCCCAAATAAGACCACCAGAGAATTGAACTAGAAAGACAACCTTCCCCCACGCCCACCCTAGCCACAAATAAGCCGAGGAAAAAAATGAAACGCATTCACGTTTACTTCCTTTATCAGACACTTCCTGAGTGCCACCTTGATTTGGGTGCCAAGAGTACAAAAATAAGTAAACAATTCTCTGACTTCAATAGGTTCACAGATAGGAAAGCAAAGCCTAGCATCAATCACATGAGCACAGGGGGTTAAGCTGTAGGAGGGCAAGTTTATGAGGGTGTTAGAGCCTCACATTTGGAATCAAGACAAATTGGGATTCAAACCACTTGTTAGGAAACTTCTCACGTAACTGGAGAAGCTGATGCTGGAAGACAGACTTAAAGACTACAAAAGAAGTCTCCTCTTCTCTCTCTCCCTCTAGTACTCTCCCTTTCAGCAGAGAATCATCCTCCATGGCTCTGTGCTCTGGCCTCCCCTGGAGATGGGGAGGTATGTGGCATGGAATCCGTCCATGATAGTATTAGGGTGCAAAGGTTTACAAATGTCACTAATGCCAGGTAGGGCATATTAAATAAGAAAAAAAAAGTTCTTTCGTGGCATTCAAGCTAAAAATATCAAACTAATGATCAATTTGGTTGAACAGTTACCCATCAGAGTATGGACACTCCTGGGGAAATGATATTTAAAAAAAAAAAAAAAAGGGATCCCTGGGTGGCGCAGTGGTTTAGCGCCTGTCTTTGGCCCAGGGCGCGATCCTGGGGACCCGGGATCGAATCCCACATCGGGCTCCCGGTGCATGGAGCCTGCTTCTCCCTCTGCCTGTGTCTCTGCCTCTCTCTCTCTCTCTCTCTCTCTCTCTCTGTGTGTGACTATCATTAAAAAAAAAAAAACACATTCCTTTTTCCACAAAAATCCACAATAATTATTATTTATTATTATATTATATATTAATTAATAATTAATTAATTATTATATTATTAATTATTATTTATTAATTATTTCCACAAATAATTTGAAAACAGAAAGAGGGTAGAGGTAGAAGATGATACAGATTGGAAACCAAGGGGTCACACATGCAGATGTTTACTGGAGCCAGGCAGATAATGATAATAAGAGACATTATCAGAGCTTAATAAGGTCTGTTACAGGAAGAGGGTATGACTGTGGCCATCATGGGAACAACATGCACCACTTATGAAAGGCAGCTACTAGGTTAAGAGAGTTGTGTTACCCAATTGATTTTTCAAAACGAGAAACTTACTATCTCTGTGAAGTTTCTTGACACTTAAATGACAGCAACCAGGTGAAATTTGGTTGAACACAGAGAATGTCTATGGGCTGGACATGGTTAGTGGGCACTACATTGTGAGCTCTGCAGTGACCACTGTAGGAAGGAGGAAACTATATCCACACAGCCTGGCACAGTCAGGAGCACTCTGCAGAGACCACGGGATCTGGGAGCAGCTCTAATGGATGGTTGGGAGTAGGCGGCTAGAGAAGAATGGGGAGGCCAAGGCAAGGCCAGGAGGTGAGGACACTGGGAGTGCAGACAGGAGACAACCTGATAAAAAAGTGACAGGTGCATCTGGATATAGAAGAAGGGTCAGATAGTAGAGGCCTAAAAATCAAACAGAAGAACTCAGATCTGGTTTGATGGCAAAGTAGAATACTCTAACTAGTTGCCTAAACAGAAAAGCCAGACTAAATTCCCCAGGGATTGGGGGCTTAAAGCCCATGTCTGGATGGAAGGCAAAGTCTTCGTGAGCACATTAGTCTGAGGAGCTTCAGAACAAGCAGTTCTGAATGTAGGGAATCACCAGGAAGCAGGAGCAACTCATCTGGAGAGCCCACAAGTGGACATTTCATGGACTGTATGGATGTTCCCCCAGGAGGATATGATCAGGATTGCTCACTGCCACCATCACATCCTCCCTAAACCGCCAGTTCGCTGGCATGGAGGGCAGACATCCTCATAGACAGGACCCATCCCCAGAAAGGGGCCGAAGTGGCGAAGTGGCCAATGAGACGTGCAGTGTTTCTTGAAAGTTTTGGGCAAAAATTTTGTACATAAAATCTAGAAACTCAGTAATCATAACCCCAGATCTCAAACACTGGGCAAATGGGAACAAGAAAAGGAACACTAGGCAAACACTCCAAAAATACCTAGACCCCATAAATTGGATTTATAACTGGATTCGAGCGATCACGTGTAGTGTGATTCAGGCCCACAGGGTGCAAGGCTCAACTGAAGGCCAGAAAGGCCAAATTGTGATAACTATGCTTTCCCCGTAAAGGTGATGAGGGAGCCCAAGGAAGATTTTAAGCAGGGAGAGCTGTGTTTTGTGAACAAGCGCTAACAGGGCTAGGCTGAGAATAAGAGGGGATGAGCCAGGGTACAGCTGGGAAGTGTGAAGACTAGTGTCGCCACTCAATGAGACCAATAGCTTCCTCTAGTTACGTCTGAGATTCACTGACAATGAACCATGGTGACCACAGGTGGACTGTGATGGTTAAGATGCAGCCGGTGGAGGTGAGGGGGAATTTAGCAATGCAGTTCTAAGTATCTCAGCAGTCACCAATGGAGCATGACAGCTTTGCAAAGAAAACGTCATTCCTGACAACCCCTCCCTCCACAAAGAAACTGTGATCAATTCTCCTCAGGAGACAGTGAAACTGCTCATTCCTTTCTACTCCTTCTTCCCATTCATCCTAAGTACGTGGCTGCCCATAATCCTTGGGCCTAATACCAATGAAAGAGGAATGGGAACCTCTCTGCCCCACAACTCAAAGTCAAGACCGGGGGCTAACAGTGATGGTCCTGGTGGTTTCTTAACACCTGAATCTTCCCTGACTGCAAATTTAGAGTGAATTACTTCAGGACACACTAGACCAACAAGAAAGGGAAGGCTTGGCAACCCACACTCACTTTCTCACAGGAAGCATGAAGAGGAAGGATTAGCAAAAATAAATACTAGGACATAGTAGTAATGACTTTAAATAGTCTAGCTTCCTTCTGGAATTTCTAGAAACACGCACAAATAAAAATTTAATACTCAAGGAGTTTTTAACCATTAAGTTAGAAAGAAAAGAAAGGAAAAGAAAAAGAAAGGAAAGAAAAGGCCTGGTGCCAACCTGTGAGCCCTAGTGAACATGGAATCTCATGAATGAAGAGAATTTTGTGTAGGTCGGCCAAAACAAAATGATCTTATCACTAGAATAATTTTTGGTTGTCTAAATAAAACCAAGGAAAATGTAATTATAATCATATTTATCTATTCAAGAGCAAGCTTCAAAAAATTTTTTGTTTTAATTACTAAAATGGAGAGTCCTCATATGTGCAGCAGCTAAAATACCCAGCCAACGGCAACCCTGGTATCTTTGGAAAATGGAACAAACACAACAGGTTGGTTTGTTTTTTGGAGAGCTCTAGGAAGGCACCCATGATCAGTGTCAATCTGGTGTTCAAACTCGGTTGGACTAAAAGCTGGTATCGGTTTTGGGGTTCCACAGGCAGTAGCCAGATTTTTCTTTACAAATGCGAAATATTTTTGTACGCCTATCACAGTGGAAGGTTTGCTGCTACTGCTTTCTGCTCTAACTGTATTGTGTTTTAACCCTGCTGAGAAGTGCACTCATAGTGCTCCACAGAGGGATTAAAGATAAACAAAAAATAAGGAGCCAAGGCCTGAGTGGCACAGATACAATAAATACTTCAGCACCTACCTTGCATTAGAAAATCACCAAATAACGACAGATTTCTGAAATGTCTCTTCTTTCCAGCTCTCAGTTACGGAGCACCTAGTAGTGCCAGGTATGGGGCTGGTAGGGAACATATACAGTCTCCCTCAATCTTCATGAGACATTTACCAGGAAGAATTACTCTATTTCCCAGACAAAGAAAAACAAAGCTGGGAGAAGCCTGGTGATGTGCTCCACATCTCAGAGCAAGTTTTGGGAACGGGGACGGCATCCGGTACAGCATGCCCCCTCCCGCCCCACGCTAACGGGGAGCTCGGCTGAAAGTGAGGCCGTGATAAGAAGCAGCTACAACACAAACTGACAAAATTGCTCTCAATGAACGAAAAACAAAGTTGGCATTCATTCTGATGTTTATCTCACCATTTTTATGAGATTCTATTTCCACTCAGTGTCAGCCCATGGCTTAGTTCGATATTAAAAAAACAAAAAACAAAAAAATATTCACAGAATGAGGAGTCACAGCAGCGGGAAGAACCCTTTGATGTACCGATGGTGGCGTGGTTACAGACGTGTCCGGAGGCCAGAAGTCCTGCGGCTTTCGCTCCACTCGAGCAAGAGCCTTCCTACAGTGTGTTTCGGGTCCCTCCTCTGTAAAATGAGGGTGGCTGCAAGGCCTTCCAGGAGCATACGAGTAAAGAGCACCCAGCACGTGCCTGACACCCAATTAGTGCCCAGGAAGCCACCACCAGCACCTGCATGCTTGTACTTAGAGCAGCGTGGAGGTGGCCCTTCGAGATGCAGAGCATCCAACACATTTACTGGACTTAACGCAGCATTCGGCTGTCTCCATGATACACAAGTGAGCGGGTGCCCTTACTATCCATGTGCTCAGCCTTAGGAAATGACACGGAAGCAAATGTCTTCGCCCTTGGGCAGCATGAGCCCAGGCGCCGGTTCATGAACATGGTAAGACAGAGTGACACTGGAGGACACGCTCAGGAGGGCACAGATCTTCACGCCAAAGGGAGGTGCCTCAGATGGAGGAAGGGCTGACCCAGGTATAAAGGGGAGCAAGCACAACTTGGGGTTTGATTCTCTGTGGGCCAGCCTGCAGGGAGCCTGAGGAAGTCCCGCTCAGCAGGGCAGGAGTGCTCCCAGGCCCATCAGGCAGCCTTGGAACAAAGCCGAGGGACAGGGAGGAGTGTGGTACGAGAAGAGAACCAGAGGCTGTGAAGCTGAATTATTTGATTCTAATCAAACAAAACTGACTGCATACACACCTCCAGGTCAGGGGCTGAGGCTCACAGGTATTTGCACGTTCCCTTCCCAAGGCCTGTGCCTGGACAGGCAGGTATCAGGTAGAGGGATGGAAGGACCACAGGAAGGATAGTGGGTAATGATAAAGACAGGGTAGGGGAGGTCTGTGCAGGTTAGGGAGACCCTGAACCAGTGGAACATGCACCAATATAGAGGTGGCAAGCACACACTCATTCAGTCATGCCCTCCTGGATAGTGCTGAGCGTCCTGTCCAATCTGTCCATCTAATCTACCTATCTACCCATCTATCTGTGAGGAGGGCAGTGAGATGATTTGTCGGGGAGGCCTAGTTAGGCTACATTTTCTAACCCAAGGGGAACACAGTGAGATGAGGATATAAACTCTGAGGGCCAGGGACTGAAACTTAGTCCTGGCAGCAAATCACCCAAACTATGCACTTGAGTTTCTCATCTACGAACTAGGAGTAAGGCCAGTCTCACATGGCTGGTGTGCAAAATGTCAGAGCTAGATTATGTTAGGGGACATAACTCTGTCACAGTTTACACAGCATTACTACGAGAAACTCCCACAGGGTCATCCAGGCCTTGGTTTTGTCAACTCTGTATCCCTAGCCCTTCCCACTTGGCCTAGGACATAGGAGGGGCCAGGGAAGATTTGATAAATTGACCTGATGTTTCTCTAAAATTTCACATGTTGTCCCATCGGGTCCCTGCAATGAACCTCCTCTGGCCCAGGTCCCTCTCCCTGGAATGCTCCACACACAGTCAATTAAGCAACAAGCAGCAAAGAGGTATCCCAAAGCCCCACCTTCAAGCTCTGTTCCAGTCCTCCTACAGGAATGCCCCCATGGAACCCTTCTCACTTTGCTGAGGTTTGCTGAGCCACAGGCATACAGGTCCCTCAAGTCACATTAAATGTCTCTCCTAATTAATGCAAATGTGGAAAGCTTCTCTCTTCAACCAAGCTGGAAACTGCTTGAGACTTTTCATCTCAGGCTTTTTTTTTTTTTTTTTTTTTTTTTTTTTTATAATAAGACTGGGACTTCTAATGCATTTTTAACCTTTTGGTTCTAGTATATAACTTCAAAGGCATCATTCCTCAATTTAGTTCCCCAAAATGTACTCATCGGAATAATTCCGTTGTTCTGCAACAACTGCTACAGAAAAACATCCTCTGTTAAAACAACTGTTAATAAAAGAATATTTCAGAGAGCATACAGAGCCTCTCTGACAGGTAGGACCTCTCTCTGGCTGACCCTGTGGGAGTTTCTCGTAGTAATGCTGCTTACCAGGAAATGGTTCATTTGGGGCTGAAGTGTCTCACCTGTAGTCATGCCTTTACAGAGCTCAGCCAGCAATTACACATTTGCTCTGAGACTGAGGGAGAAAAGAACATTTAGGAGTTTAGTCTGCATATTCATTCAACAAATAGGCATTAACCTAAAAATTACTCGTTTAAAATTAAAATTAACCTAGAAAGCCAGAGTCCTTGGACTTAACCATAGGGTTTTATGGCACAGCTGAGGAGGTCCTCTTTAGATGCATAATGGGCATCAGGGTGGCTCAGTGAGTTGAACTTCAACTCTTGATTTAGGCTCAGGTTATGATCTCAGGGTCCTGGGATGGAGCCCCACATCAGTCTCCACTCTCAGTAGGGTGTCTGCTTCAGGATTTTCTCTCCCTCTGCCCCACTCCCTGCTTGCCTGAGCATGCTGGTGCATGCACTAATAATAAACAAATCTTAACAACAAAAAAAAAAGGTGCATACCTGAACCAGGGTTTTATGATGTCCTAGTCTAGCCTAGTCTGCGTGGGGATCTGTACCTGACTTCATAAAGAGACATCTAAATCCTTCTGGCTACCCTTCATTCCAGTGGCGGTCATTCCTCCCAGGCTGTGGGCCCATCTATGAGGCTCTTCAAAATGTGAAAGCCCTTCCACCAATCCCAAACCTTGCTGATCTTTACCTCAGGACTATTTGCTTGCAGGTGCTTTGAACCACCGCAAAATCTCGCATTTTAATACATAGGATGTTACTTCTCCTTCCTTTCCTTGTGCCAGGAAGGCACGAACAATTTTAATATCATATATACTGTCCCCCCTTGTTCCGGGCATGCTTTTAAGCCGATGACATGTACCTTGGGTTAAAGAGAATAAGGATTATAAGGGCTCTTGATGCATTCAACACAGCATTTTAACGAAGACTTTACAAATACGAGCTACTTTTCTTCTAAAACCAAAGATCGAAAAAAAAATAAAAAATAAAAAAAATAAAACCAAAGATCGTTTTGTAGGCTCAGAAACAGAAAAGATGAGTTGCCAAGTTACCATTTCAGGAATCCAGTTATCTTGACTTTTCCCCTGGGGCTTGCCTCTGCAGCAGCTAAAAAAGAACCTCAGATTCTTGTATATATTCACATACCCCTCCAGCCAAACAAACGAGGGAAAGTAGCATGTACATGGACGCACTGCACAGTGCTCTCAGAATGTGAATGTCAAGTTCTCCTGCTGAAAAAACTCAGAGATGAAACCAGGATTGACACTCAAAGAAAAATGCTGGAGCCAGAAATAGACAGTTGCTAGAGTATATATTCCAAGGGAATTAATTCCAGAGGAAAAAAATTATGTAAGACCCAGGCCAAATACTTTCTTGTTCACCTGCCCCCTCACCTCTGCCTCCACATGTAATCTAGGACTTACGCTTCTAAATAGGGAAAAGGTCCACAGAAAGTCCTCTCCTGTTACACAGCAAAAACACTTTGAGTGCTGTTTATTAGTGGCGTGAACATACGAAACAGGTTTTGTCCACACCTTGAAAAAGCGGCCGAAGCCCCCATGTACTTAGAGGGGGTTAAGATTTGTTCCCACTTACATTTCCAGACATAATTCATTAGATCCCAAGCCAGCATATGTTAAAGTTCTCCAAACTGTGGAAAAGCCTGGTCACTCTCAGGCTTCCTAGAATGTCATCTGTTACATTCCACTGGTTACAAGGGGACCGGTGGAAACTTGAGGAAAGATAACGTGCAAGCATTCCACATAAACTGTAGCCGTGTTTATTCACTGTAATGGATCCCACCACCCTGAAGCCCCAGGTGAGACCTCCCTTTCCTTAAAATGCTTTCCCAAAAGTTACTGAAGTGGAGCCAAACTACAAATTTTATCTGCCACCTTTATACTTCCTGCTCCCCTCTTTCAGATTCTATTAAAAAAAATCCTTAAAAAGTAGACAATGGGGTTATGGGTGAGAAAAGAAAAAAGAGAGTCTGGATCATGCATGCATGCATGCATTCATACATTTAACATGTATGCAGGGCCCAAACAAGCCAGGTTCTGGGGTATAGGAGTGAACAGGAGTCTTTCTAGGTCCCCAGGGAGCTTCTGGGCTGGCTGGGTAGGTGGGTCCTAAGGCAGGTAGTTGAGATGTAAGGATCAGCTTTGTAACAGGAGCACGAGTGAAAATAAACACTAATGGGGCAAACAACTATCTGTTCTCTCCACCTACTGGAGGTTGTGCAGAGCAGGATCCTCTGAGCTGGGCTACAAGGGAAAAACGGTTTGCTGTTCCAGGCTCTAAATCAGAAACAGCCACAAAACTTTCCAAAAGTTGATGACCGCAGAATTCCGTTCCTGGTCCAGATTCTTCTCCGCCTAAAACCGTCTCATATACCCTGTGTGTGCCAACCCAAGAGCAGTGGCATTGATAGAGGACTTCTGCTATCTCAATATGGAAACATTAGATGATTAAAAAACACACACACACATAAAGCTCTGAATTTGGAGTTTTAAGACTTAGGTTCAAATAGTGTGAGAGCATTTCACTATGTGACTCCAGGCATGTCACATCATCTCTCCATCCTTCACTTTTATTACCTATAAAGCAGAGACTGCTGTGGCACTGGAGGGAGAAGTATATAGCAATGGCTTTTAACTCTAACGTCCTATTGTTTTCATCAGCAATCACACCGCCTTCATGCACTTAGCAGCTCAGTCTGGAATTCTGTTGCTCACGATGTTTGGCAAGTATTAAGAAGTAAGGAAAAGTAGCCCTAACTGCACTGCTCAACAGCAGACAACTGTAATAATATTCTTGTTCCTAGGCTCAGCATCTACAGAATGGCCCTGTGTTTTCTGAAGTTTGCTTCCCACACTGCATACAAACACCTGGGGATCTAGGTAAAATCCAGATCTGATTCAATAGGTCCAGAATAGAGACCAGCCTTTCTAAGAAGCTCCCAGGTGACATGGATGCCACCGGTCTCCATGCCCCACAGTGAGTACAAGAGACTGAGGGATTCACCAAGAGCCTTTCAAACCTTGAGTGGCTGCCCCACAGGTAAGACTGGATTCAGTCACTTGAAGTAGCACTTGAATTTCTAGCTCTTTCCTAACCTCCAATATCCATCCCCGGCTCCCCACCAAACTACCATTTCTGAAAGCAAACTGCCTCATGATACACATTACATCACCCTTCAGTCACAGAGCAGTGATGAGACATTCTCAGGTCCAACCAGCTTAGAATGACAGCACAAGATCCAATTCTGACACCAAAGTCAGAAGTAGTGAGGACATCCCCAACCCTAGCATCATGAACCACACAGCTGGGGAAGGATTTCAAAATCAGCTTTGTGCTCCACAACTTCAAAGGCCACCGCCTGTCCTTGGGTCACTTTCCCTGGATTATGTTGGTAAATGATCGTATCTCACAAGATGACATATAAATGCCTTTGGTGTATTAAGTGCCTATGGCCTCCTTTGTCTGGCACAACACTAGGTCCCCAGGTATCTGTGTAGGAAATGAAGGCATAAAATAACTCACCAACATTTAATAAATGTGTACCACGGATGTGCCTTACAATGGCCTAGGTATGGAGGGAAGCAATGATGTGCTGGGTGAGGCTGTGCGGTAGCCACTAACACAACGGGAGCTCCTCCATGAGTGCTGGGCTCTCTGCTAATACTCTGGGTCATTATCTCACTTCTCCATCCCATATGATGCCATATCATCCCCGTGCCATAGATGAGGAAATGGGACAACGTAATCAAACGCTTTGTGTCAGGAAATGGCGCTTACTGTTAGAAGTAACTTTTCTCTCAATCAACCACAGAGGGTTTTTCCACTCAATAACCAAAACGAACTGCCTTTTGTCCACTGTGAAGAGATCTGAGAGTTGAACACTTAATGATTTTCATAGGATGAGTGTGCAGCACCTGGTGACAGGACCCAAAAGAGAGTGAAAGCAAGGGGCGTAGAAGATAGCAGTTCCCCTGGTGCCTTAGTTATGTCCCCTGTACCCCATGAAGTCCACCTTCTTAAGCCACCCCGGCCTTTTCCCTCACCATATGCTAATTACAGAAGGACAGAGTTGGGTTTGAAACCCAAATCCAGCACATATCAGGTGTACCTCCTGTCATCTCCTGGTGACAGCAACAGTGTCTTCCTGAGACTGTTGGAGAGTCCACAAGACAATGTGAAGTCCAAAGACTTCACGGTGACTGAAGTGTCCAGTGCACAGTGGCCTTCCCACAGGTCTAGGCTCTCTGCTCTCCCACCGGGGCCACTGATTTGCTCCTGGTGAGGGAGAGTCAAGAGTCATGTGTCCCCACCTGGCCCGAAAACAGAGAACCACTTTAACACAAGTCAAGCCAGCCAAAGGCCAACTCTAGCAGCCACTTAAAGTCACAGTCTAATTACTGAGGCAAATGACAAGTGACTCTCTGGTTTAACTTGGAAGAGAATGGAAGCCATTAAGAAGATGATAAGATGCCTTCTTTTTAAAATGACCATATCTGGAAGTCAAGAAGACGAACAAAGCCAATCTATGGGAATGTGGATAGGGCCTACCATACAGCAGAGAGGGCAATAATAAAGATGTCCTAAATTTTCTCCCAGAAAAATTTAGAGCCCTGATGTTAACTCCTTTTTCAGCAAAGACTGTACTAGAGTCATTACCCAGGAACTATTATGGAAAAAGCAGTGGTTTCTGAATCACACAGAGCTGAATTCCTTAAGTTCTGACACTTACCAGTGGTGTGACCCTAGGCAAGCTCCATAAAAATCCTTAGCCAGGCTGTTCTCACCTATAAAACAGGAGTAACAATGCTTGCCCTAGAGTTACCAGAGGGTTTAAATGAAATAATGTATACAAAACATCTGGCAAAAAACCCCCAATGAATGCAGCTGTTAACTACACGTGTCCAGTCCCTGGGAGGCTTTTGTAATAAGCTGCAAACCCGCTGATGGGCACGAGGTGGGCCCAATGCTGTGCTATTATCTGTGCTGTCACTGGTCTTCAGAATGGTTCCTCAAAATATCACGAAGCTGTGGCACAAGAAGATTTGTAATAATCAGTCCTTAACTAGATTTCAGGAACCTTTCTGGACCAGGTCTGGGCGGTAGTACACTGCAAAATGATATATATTAAGTTTAGGAGCTGGGCTCTATTAAACAGAATTTTTTTTTTCCCTTTTTCAGTTCCACTTTTGCTCCCAAAGCCCTTCCTTTGACAGGTCCCCAAATACCACCCATTAGAGAAGACTGCTGGATTCTCCTGCAATGAGCCAAAGGGCCACCTCGCTCTCCTGTGAAACCCCAGCCCAAGCCTTTCCCGGGAGCTGGTCAGACTTTAATGCCTCAACTCCTCTCTTCTCACAAGAAACCTCAGACCTGTCGAAACCCAGCCTTCCTTTCTGTATGCAGTCTTGCTCAGGGTACTGACTTCTCAAAGATTCCCCCCTCTGAGGATGGCACTTCCCGCAAGCAGAGATTTAGCTGACTGCATACCAGAGAAAGTGGATGTTTGCACCTGGATGCTTCTCTGTAATAAAGCAGGTTCTCCTTCATGAGATTTGCCCTTAGCTCCCTGAATGGGCTGCTCACCCCCCGGGGCAGAGTTCTTAGGGGGAATGGTAAGCAGGCTCGCCTGCATTATTTAAATCGTCCTTCCCACCTTCGCTTTCCTCTTTTCTTTTCCTAAGCCTGAGTTGTTACCTCGCTGAGCAGAAGCTGGAAGATGATGGTTCATTACATTTCCCTGTTCAAATATTAACCTCCTGTCACGCTCCAATCCTGCATCTAGGAAGGGTGGCTTTGTACCACCTTGCCCACTCCTGTGTTTCTTCAGAGCACAGGGGGGACTACACAAAAAGTTTCAAAGGAAAAAAAAATTCAGCTAACACTTGCCCCTCACGTATGTTCTATCTGTTCTCCTGCTTCAGGCTCAAGACTCTCACTGCCCACTGGTTCTCTCTGCTTCCAGAGTCTGGTAGCTTTCAAGGTGAACTGACATGGTTCAGGGCGGGTGAGAGAGACAAAAATTTATAACCTGTCACTCAGAAAGGTGGAAACAAAGATCCCATGCTCGTGAAATCCTATGAAAGAATCGACATAGGACAGCTGGTGGTCAATAGGTATGTGGTGGTAAATCTATGGTTTGGCAAACTGTAATAAAGGGACAGAGAACAATAAGCTGGTATAAACAGTCACCATTTACTGAGCACCAGCTAAGTGCCAGCCTCTGCACTGCATTTCTTAACATATATTTATTTGAGAGAGAGAGAGAGAGCACATGAGTGGGGGCAGAGAGAGAGTAGATTCCCCACCAAGCGGGGAATCTGACATCATGACCTGAGCCAAAGTCACATGCATAATTGGCTGAGCCACCCAGGTGTCCCAACACATGTTATCTTTTGAAATCTGCAGTTGGACTGTCCCTAATTGCACCGATGAGAAACTTGCCCAGGGGCAAGTGGCAGACCTGGGACTCAAACACAGTTTTATTCCCAAGCCCAGGCTCCTGGCTGCCATGCTGCAAAGGACACCTCTCACCACAATGAAGCCCTAAGGAAGCCCCGAGTCCTTCTGATCCTGATCCCTGCCACCCACCAAGTGGCTCAAGAAAGAGCAATCCAGGATTTGAGTTCATTGCTGTCAGGGACAAAGAAAACAAGCAGTTAAAAAATGACAGGACAGGCAAAGCTAGAAGAAAACACACTATCTCTACAGGGGAAGCTCAGGGCCCTAAAAGAAGGGCACGCCCAAGACCAGCCTTGATTTATTTACCTGCCATACATTTTCAGAAGGGTCCACTCCAGCTGAGAAAGAGTAAGGGACACGGAATGAGCAGAGTAACACACTTGTGAGTTAGAACAGTTCAAGCAGCAGTTGTTTGGCCCAAAGAATCACCTAACTGGTAGCCGAAACACCTGGTTCCAGTCCCAATTGTCAGAATGGGTTTAAGCAAGTTACTTCCCTTCCTTGGGCCACCAAGTACTCACTGCTAAAACATGGCGGACTGGCTAGGATGAACCTTAAGGAGTCATTCTACTCTAACTTTCTGGCCTCTAGGGTTCTACAGAGATGACAAAGAGTTACCTGATGGTTATGGATATTGCACAACCAATCCCAGCTTTGGCCCAAGGATCTGGAAACCCAGAAACCAGAAAGGGATAAGAACCCTGTAGGTAGTTGGATCCATGAAAGCATCTTGATGAGTAGGAAGCTTATGTTCATCTTCTTCTCAATGTGATGTGGGACACAGATGGAGACCTGAGGCAGCAGGAGGGCAGGAGAAGCCCTCACACTCAGGGGCCAGACATCAACTGTGTCCCCAGAGAGTAGTCTCGGGTTCAATATCACTTGGGTCCCTTCTCCGACCCATTTCTCCTTCCTGGGCCAGGCCCCCAGCAGCTCTCACTGGGTCATCCTGAACAGGCTACACACTGGCCACCTTTGTTTATTTTAGTCCTGTCCAGTCCACTCTCCACACAGTAGGACAGGTCCCTCCTATAAGTCAATCATGCCAATCTTGGGCTGCAAAGCCTGAAAGCTTTCTGTTGCTCTCAGGATAAAGCCCTGTGGCCTTTCCAGCCTCGGTTCCATCTTGTCTCCCCAACATGCTCCAGCTATAAAAGACGGTTTCTCAGAAGCAGTAGTTTCTCCCCCACCTCTATTCTTCAGGTCCTTGATTCAGGCCGTTACTTCCTTTGGAAATTCTCCTTCAGGTCCTCACTGAGGTGCTCCCCTGCCCTGGGCGCCCATCCCTCTCCCCATGCACATCACTGTCAATTCCTGTTTACTGCTTGCTGTCCCCCACCAGACTTTGGGTGTTGTGGGGGCAGAAACCACGTGTCATACACTCCGTTGCACCTCAGCACCTAAGTAGAATGCCTGGCTAAGGCTATGAACTTTAGAGACAAACAGAAAGCTTTATTGATGAAACAAATGGCCTCATAACTGAGAAGGCTGTGGAAGGTGGGGGACAGAGGGTAAGCTAAAGAAAAAGATTAAAAGGAGAGACTGAGAAGCAGTTGGGGTGGGCTGGGTGCTAACCAGGGTGTGCCTATACCCCTGCACACCTGCCCAGGGGCTGAGAGAGAGTGGGAACAGGTACAGTGGCAACCAGACAGGCCGGGAGCCGTTCAAGGGCAAGCTGTACACTGTGCTGTGTGCAGATGAGCCTGTGCTACACTCTGTGGTGCCCAGAGACTCTGAAAAACTGGCTGCTTGTCTCCCCAACATTTGGAGGCTCTGGCAATGACAATGCTGCTTTAGTGCGGCGTGTACGCATGGGTGATGTAAAAGTAGGTCACCAATAAACTCAGTAGTGCTAGTAAGCAGACATCACCCACGAGTCACGTCTCCTGCCCACTCTGCTGTGTGCCAGCACAGCCTGGCGTAACACCATCCCTACCCCTAAGGATGCATATCCGGACAGGACGTTTGCTAGAACACAGTGATATATGGGCTTGGTTGCTATACTATAGAAGTGCACACTGCTGTCACTCCCCATAAATTGTAACAAGGCAGAAGGGCACACCAAGCATTGTGTTACAATGAGGCTGGGGGAGGGGGGAAAGGACAAAGGGATGGAGGGTTTACAGAGATGGTAATCAAGAAGATGGAAATGTAGCAGGACCTTTCCAGAAGAGAGTTATGTAAGTCCCAAACCAGAAGGAACAACAGCAGCAAAAGCAGTTCAGCGAACAAATTCCTATTAAAAAATACATTGAAAAACATTACGTTTCGAGATCAGAAATAATGTGCTTCAGGGAAACAAACAGCACGAACAGACTAGGTATTTTTTCATATGAACCTCTGCAGTGGAAAAGAAAGCCACTAGCAGTTAAGACGGAGTGTGAAATGAGCCACATGTGCAGGAGATGGAAGTTAATTAAACGAGGAGTCAGGCAGTTCCCCAAAAAACAAGTTAGTCGAAACAAGGAATGAAAAATAAACACACTATAACACATACAGTTTTGTGGCCCAGTAAGAAGAAAAATCCCTGCGCGTGTTTACACACACACTGTATGGTCAATACAAGATAGAAGTTCCCAGAATTTCCCACTGATCGGGCCATGAAACAACATATGTGGCTTTCAGCCTTAATTAAATGCAGGCATTTAAAATCAAACCAAGTTTTAGGGCATCTCCATGAACTCACCCTGTCACATTTCTTCTTTTAAGGAAAGGATAAAATTTTTACGTTTAGAAGGTAAATTTCCTGATTTTTCAGAAGGTAAATGCCTTGCGTGGCATGACCGTATGTGCTGCAAAAGTTCTCAGTGTGGGCAGCACAACAGGATCACCTGGGGTCACCCCAGCCCTCCCCTAAGTTTCTGATTTAATTGGTCCGAGGTGTGGCCTGGGATTTTTAACAGTTCCCAGCGTGATTCTAATGTGCACACAAGGTAGAGAATCATAGTCATCCCATTTCTCAGACTAGTGTAGCAAATTCTTAATTTCTAGAACACATAATGAAGTTGATGCAACTCAAACTTGATCGTGCCATCAGAAAACCTATGATTTCTATAAAGAAAACATCTTTCCCTGCTTTACTTATCCCCCTTTTAAACAACTGGATTTTTTTTTTTTTTTAAGATTTATTTATTCGTGACACACACAGAAAGAGAGGCAGAGACACAGGCAGAGGGAGAAACAGGCCCCATGCAGGGAGCCCGACGTGGAACACGACCCGGGATTTCAGGATCACGCCCTGGGCTGAAGGCAGGCGCTAAACCGCTGAGCCACCCGGGCATCCCAAAACAAATGGATTCTTAAAGTAAAGCCCATGGAGGCTGGCCTCCATGGCCAAGAAGGGGAAGAAGAGACGTCCGGCCCTTCACCTCCGGATTGGGCCATGTCTCAGCAGAACAGTATCTGTCAGAGAGGTGATGGCTCGGCTCTAACAAGGGGGCTGATCGCAATTAAGGACTGACAGGGACCCTCCCCCCTTGCCTGGAGAGCACATCGTGTTATCACTAAATCAAAACCCTGTCTGACAAAGCTATAATGGGGGTTCTTAGTACAGAAATTCATTCCCTATGATGCATTTGAGGAGATGATGCCAAAAAGCCCATTAGTTCAGATGAGCATGTGGGGAACCAGCATAAACACAGGACATGACAAGAAATAGTATCTTATATTTTATCCAGACTATCCTAATGATAAGTGGCTCACATAACTAATTAGACTACCTTCCTCCACCTCCTAACCGTGAAATGACATGTATCAATGCTTACTCCCGGAGAAAACCTCATTCTTTCTATATGTAAAACGAACACGGTGGCTTCCTTTTTAATACCCACAAACAAAAGAGTGTGTTCTACAAAACAATGAAATTCTGGTGTGACTAATCCAAGTTTTGACTGCTGCTTCTTCCCTGTTATCTGGTAGCATTTTATACACATTTCCATAATTAAAGAGATGAATATAAATTGTGTGCTGGAACAGCATTCTATGGAGGCAAAGACTTTTGTCTACTGTGTTCACAGCTGTAGCCTGAGCTCCTAGAACAGTGCCCAGCATATAGCTGGCACTCAAAAGTTGCTGAATGAATGACCTGCATCTGCTACCCTGAATGGTCACTGCTATTTATGTGGGCCTGTCCAGGGCAGGAACACTGACAGAATGGTTTCTTCTTCCTCTGTTTCTCTGTGCATTCAATTAAATCTGTATCACACATTCACTATGACAAAATTAGGATAAAATCTGCAGAAGCAAAATGACTGGGTCAGACATGTAATGACAAGATTGCAACATCCATGAAGGCAGAGGTTCCCCAACATCCAGAGCCTGCTACTCAGTAGGTACTCCAATATTTACTTATAATCTCTGTGCTCCCAGAATGGACGGTCCAAAAGGAGAGAAAGGCACGTAAACAAAGAGCCTGGCCACGGCTGCTGTCTAACATTATACATGACATGTGCATGCATGCACAGACTTGACCCTCACTCATTTACCCAAAGACATAGCTTCTTACCCTAACCAACAGAAAGGCACTGTACCAACCTTGTATTTCAGAAATTTCTCTAAAGATTAAATTAGGGTGGCTCAGCGGTTTAGCGCCTGCCTTTGGCTCAGGGCATGATCCTGAAGTCCCAGGATCGAGTCCCACATTGGGCTCCCTGCATGGAGCCTGCTTCTCCCTCTGCCTGTGTCTCTGCCCCCCCCCCCTCTGTGTCTCTCATGAATAAATAAAATTTAAAAATCTTAAAAAAAAAATAAAAATAAAGATTAAATTAATGTATCAGAAACCAGCCCGGTTGCTAAAAAACAAAGATATCTTATGGGATGTGTGTTTGTGCAATGTGTTGGGGGTGGGGTGACGGTGGAGGGCGTTCCTTCTCCCCAGATACAGGACATGTGCCACTATGAACAGCTATCTCCATGGCTGAAAGAGATGAGAGAGAAATGCTAAAAATGAATAGGCAAAAATCCCAAACAAATAAAAATGCTGGCTTTTAAACCAACACTGCCAGCTGTTCTTCACAGCAAACAGGAAGAACAGATCGAGAGGGCAGGCCTCTAATGGGCACTGAAAAAGAACAACCAACTTCTTTATCCTGATCAGCTGCCATGTGCCAGGGAACTAGATTCACGGCCACAGGAGGAAGGCCAGAGATGGCAGCCAAGCCCTGAGACAGACACCAGCCGGGGTGCAGGGCGTGTGGATGCCTCAAGTTTCATTACTTCATTAAGTAAATGGCTCTCTAGAGAAGACAGGATTCTGGTTCTGGGATGAGGAAGAGCTGGGTCATGAGAGGACACGTATCACTGTATCTTTACCATCGGAGGCAGTCACATCGGAGGGGAGACAATGAAGAAAGACGGAATTGGAAGACAACTAGACTGAAAGTTCCCTGAGGACCATGGCTTCTCATCTTTGCTGCTTTGGCAATACTGGGTGACCTACTTGTACTCAAAGACCTACCAAATTGAAGTGAAAACATTACAAAACGTTTAAGTTATTAAGGAAAAAAGAAAAAAAGGAAGATCATTTTGGTTAGAACAAAAGCAAAAGAATCCATAAATAATGCAGAGGGAAGGACCAAAATAACACCAAGGGGGTGGCGGGGTGCGAATGTCGTACTTGGGCACAGATGCAGAGGCTACAGGTCGGAATCCTGGCTTTGGCCGTTTACTAGCAGAATGACCAGAGGCATGTTAGATTGTCTCTTCATCCACAAAATGGAACTCATGTGGCTGGGATTGCTGTAAAGCTGAGGTTCTCAAACTACACTCTAGCACAACAAAAAGTGTATGATTAAAATACTCTGCTTTATCCTACCTAGGATGTATTCTGAACAGGGCTTCTCCACCTCTGCATACTGACATTCTGAGCTGGGTACTTCCTTACTGCGGGTGTGTCCTGCGGGGCTGTATTGGAGGATGCTTAGCTGCATGCATCCCTGGCTTCTTCCAAGGAGGTAATAATCAAAACCATCTCCAGAGAAGCAACCAAGACGTCCTTCATCAGGAGAATGGATAAACCAACTGTGGTCCATCCAGACAATGAAGTATTTATTATTCAGGGCTAAGAAGAAACGAGCTTGTGAGCTAGAAAGAGGTGGAGGAAACTTAAACGCATACTGCTAAGGGAAAGCCTGTCGAAAAGGCTCCGTGCTGTGCAATCGGAAGCACATGGCATTCTGAAACAGGCAAGACTATGGAAACAGGAAAAAGATCAGTGGCTCCCAGGGGTTTAGAAGGAGGGAGTGAAGGGTCAATAGGCGGAACTCACCGGGATTTTCAGGGCAGTAAAACTACTGTGTGTAACACAGTAGTACTGGATACATATCATACTCATACGTTTGTCAAAACCCAGAGAATGTGCAAAACAAAGCGTCAACTCTAATGCAAACCAGGGACTTTGGTTAAAATAATGTTAACTCGCTAAATGTGATAAAAATGTACCACACTAATGCAAGGTGTTAATAAAAGGGTGACGAGAGGGGTGGTGAGGAAGTACAAGGAACACTGTACTTTCCACTCAATTTTTCTGTAAACCTAAAGTTGCTCTTAAAAAAAAAAAAAACTATTAAAAAAAAAGTTTATGGACAAGGGAAAAAAACAACCTTCAGACATTGCTAAATGTCCCTGGGTGGGCAGTGGGGGCACAGTCATTGTCACACCCATTAAGAACCACTGATTTGGAATATGGTTCCCTCTTTATGCTAAGACAATGATTCTTAGGACTTACGATAAAACTGAATATACTTTAATCTTTTATGATGTTCAAGAAAAAAAAAAAACACCTTGCATTACTATTTTTCTGTTCCAATGATAAGCAGAAACAAATATCTAATCTCCAGAGGAAAAGTCCTATTTGAAAATCCAACCCCTTCATCCTAAAAAGGAACATCACTCCCCTTGATTTCTTCTCTAAATCCGCTCTTAGCCCAATATTACTACTACTTATAATGCTAATAGAGGAGATGAATAAAGGTAAAAATAATTTTTTTAAAGATTTGTATTTATTTATGAGAGACACTGAGAGAGAGAGAGAGAGAGAGAGAGAGGCAGAGACACAGGCAGAGGGAGAAGCAGGCTCCATGCAGGGAGCCTGATGTGGGACTCGATCCTGGGTCTCCAAGATCACGCCCTGGGCCAAAGGCAGGCGCTAAACCGCTGAGCCACCCAGGGATCCCGTAAAAATAATTTTAATTAATCAATCTGATCATATCTAACAGTCTCATGTAATCATGGGGCAGGGCCAAAGCAACTTTCACAACTCCTCCTTTCTGAAGCACCATGTGTAATTTATGGTCAGAAAACCAATGGTCTGGTAAGCACCTGCCCAGCCCAGTGGTTGTAACTGACAATCTTAGTTTTTTCTCCATCTGTTCAAATGTCTGTGTATGTTTTCAGATCAATAAAGGAGATATATGATCAACTGGATGATAACTTCACCTGGACTACTCCTGTAGTCTAACCCAACTCCCTCTTCTACCCGGTACTCACTCCTTCCACAGCAGCCAGAAGGACACCGATTTTAAAGGAAATCATGGTTGTCTTGTTCTACTCAAAATTCTCCAAAGGCTCCCTATTCATTTAGAGTAAAAGCCAAAGGTTTTACAATGGCCACAGCCCCCCCCTTCCCAACCTCTCCTTCCATGTTTTTCGTCCACCATATGACCTCCTAATTACCTCTGCACTGCCCTGCCCTCATATCTACGCAGCTAACTCAGTGTCTGCTCTTGAAGCCTACTCTCATGCTCTTGTACCTCTCTTCATTCATTCTTCGTAGCACTAATCACCACCTAACAAACTGTGTATTTGCTTATCTCTTGACTACTCGTCTTAGGAAATAAGCTTGATGAGTGCACTCCTTGATCTGTTTTTCAATGCTCTAAACATAGTGCTTAAAAAATTCCTGCTGCATTATAGGCACTTACTAATGATGGATTATTTCATTCCTTCTTATAACCAATCATCCCCATTTTATTAGCGAAGGAACTAAAGACCAGACAGGTTACACTAGCCTCAAGTCACAATTAACAAGTGATCTGTGGCTTAAGCAACTCCCAAACTCCACTATTCAAATGGACTTCTCTATGAGCATTTCACTGGACCCCATGACATGCTAGGAAAGCTATCACAGGGATCTGTACCAAAAGCTTCACATGCAGTGGCCCTTTGCTATCCCAATGCACATTATTCGCTATTTGGATTCTTTGTATTCACATAGGTTTCCCTAATAATATTCATCACTTCTCTGCAGACGACATTCCCACAATGTCCTTTGCTTACAGTCCTAACATCATTAGAGGAAGATATGACTTGCTATGATTAAGTGGACTCAGGTTAGGAAGATCCGGTTCTCGGTTCCATTCAGCCACTGGCCGGTTGACCATGAAACCTTCCACAGGTTTAATATAACTCTTGAAGCCTGAGATGTTTGTTTCTCACCTGAAGAATAGCCCTGTGGGGCTCTTGGGAGGAGTCAGGAGTTAGGTACAGAAGGCCTCAGTACTGTGGGAAGTTCAGCAAAGAGCAAGCACTTCCTACCTGTTAGCTCTTATAATAAGTATTATTACTTAGGGAGTCATTCACTCATTCGCTTACATTCTGTTTATGCAAGTCACTCTACGTGGACATCCTAAGTGACTCCCTCTCCACCGGGCATTTGGATAATGGCTTCTTTTTTAATGCCCTCTCCCTACATCGACAATCTCTTTAGCCTTTGATAAATGTCCTGTTTTTAAGTCACAAAATCAATTCAGAAACAAAGAGAAAACCGGTATCCTTTGTCATTAGGGCAAAGCCCCCTGAGGGTTCAGATGATCGACTGGTCAAAAGTCCTAGCAGGGGAGCTAGTCCTTCATCTCCTTTTAAACTTTTTACAGGAGAGACTCGGGGATAGAGGCCAATAACCTTAGGGTAGGAGGAGGGACAAACCCAGCTCTCAGCACAAGATTAAATTAGCAGATGGAAAGATGAAAGGGACAGAGCTATCTCATACATATATTTAGGGCATACGGGTGAAGTAAACTAGTAAACTCGTATGAACCATATAGGTCTGTTAGTACTTCTAATGTACCATCCGTGTCACTTAACATTTATAGTCTCGATGATTTAGTTCTATGGTGCTTTTTCTCCTCCAATTAAATATATAAGCTTTTCAGGGCAGGGACCAGGGAATGAAACAAAAGTAGAAACCCGTAGTTCACTATGCCTGGCCACTCTAGTTTGGAGACTCTGCTAGACGCTCCCTGAGCCTGGAGCTCTGGCGGCCAGTACTTAGAACTCCCTGATGCATAGCAAGCGCTTTAGTACATGCCTGCTGAAGGATGAAGTACTAAAAATGTGACTGTCCTCATGCAGGTTGCATGGTGTGGGTTAAAATTTAAAGCTCCGACTGCCCCTTTTCCTTTGACTACCTGTGATTAGTCCCTTTGTTGTACACACTCAATCCTTGTTAGCTGACATGTACTGAGGGAGTTGAAACTATTTTTTATGTCAGTCAAAAACATACATGTTGAAAAGACTAAATCTATTGCTGAAAAGACGACAAAAATGACTTCTGAATTATCCATATTTGGGATTTTCTTTCTCCCTTTCTTCCCTGATGCTAATGTAAACAAACTTGACTACATCGTATTGTTTTATCAAAAGATCTTGCACTTGCTGAATTTTCTTATGATCCATAATAATTTTAAGATTTTATTTATTTGAGAGGGACAGACAGAGACAGAGAAAGAGACAGAACATGAGCACGGGGAGAGAGGCAGAGGGAAAGAGAGAAGCAGGCTCCCCACTGAGCAGGGAGCTTGAAGTGAGGCCCTTCCAGGACCCAGAGATCATGAGCTGAGCCAGAGGCAGATGCTTAACCACCTGAGCCACTCAGGCGCTCCCCCAACCCCCAGAACAATTTTTAAAAGAACATGTGTACCTCACTCTAAAGGGGTTATTTTTGTCTGCAGAGGCACAAGATCATAAATGTCCTGGGGCTTAAGGAAGCAAGTAAGAACAGATTCTGATTCCTCCAAAAGTCGACTTTAACACTAGTCAGTCTGAAGCTGTACTATCACACGAACTCATGGCCATGGCCACAAAAATGGAAGATGTGACCAAGCCAACTTCCTAGGTTTAGCTGAAAATCTCAAAGTCCAGTACTCCACAGGAGCCTCCCAACATACTTTCAAGATGTTAACAGTAGGGCCATCCAATTGCTAACAGACAACAAAGGAACAGAGGCTTTTAAAAAATTGTAATATCCAAACTATCACATTTTTACAGTGGGAGTGTCCCAGTTCTGCCATCTACTAGTCATAATGACTCAGCAAGCTCTCTCTGTAATTTTTTTGCCTCAGTTTCCCCACCTGCAAAACCCAAGGATAATAATATCTGCCATAGTGGGGCTTTTTGGGAGTCGAATGTGGGAATGATTAAATGACAGAATAAATATGAAAGGACCTTATTGACTTTAATTTTCCACAAATAATAGAAATAAGTTACTATAGGCTCAACCCATAGTATTCTGGAGCAGAAAACGAGCAGGAGGAAAATAGATTCAATGCACTAATTAAAATTTAAAAGATTGTTTTAATGAAACAAGACAGATTAGCCTATGCAAACAACCACTTATTTTTAATAGCATAAAACCACCTCTCAGCCTCTCCTTGACCCCAAGAGTCATCAAGCAAATGCTAGGACAGAAGCGGGTGAACCGTGCACAACTTCAGAGTGATGGATGTGTCATGAAGTGAATTAAACCACAAAGGCAATTAAGTCATGAAAGCAGCAGTGATATAACTAGACACAAGGTTCAGAGGATCATCTGTGGAAGATTTCATTAGCTAAACCACAAAGTCCTACTGAAAAGCACACCAGCAATCTAGTTAAAAATGGGTCACTTTATTTATAGATTCCATCACCAAATCACATATTCCTTGGTTTAAAAAAACATTCCTCTGAAAACTTTCTTTGAAAAGGCAGGTTCAACAGGGCTGCTTCAAGCCCGTTAAAGGAAATAAGGAAATAATCCGTTTAAGTTCTGCCCACACTCAGCAGAAAATTTTCTTAATGGGCTCTGTACAAAAGTGTCCCAGATTCACTATACATTTGAGCTTTACTATAAATAAACAAACTTCACATAATGCCAACACAGTGTATAGATTACACTTTACCAGAGAACACACTGTAGTAGTTTGGGGCTCAAGACCAACTGTAGCGGGGATAGTGTGTCCTCGGTAAGGTTCCTGTTTGGGCTCATTGTGAAGGCAGCTTATCTGTTAGACACTCAGCAGAGGCTGCTACTGAGGGGGAGGAGAGTCATTCTGTGAAAATATACTTGAGCAGACGGTCAGGAACCTGTGCAAAGGGGGAAAATTGCAGGTCTGGGGAATGAAGCACAGTCTGCTAGTCAGACTACAAGTGACAAGGGCAAGACACTAAAAGCCAGCTTTGGTGATCTGAGTGCTGGGTGATTTTTAAATTCTCTTCCCTCTATTTAACTCTTTTCAACTTTTTCCCAATGGCCATATTTTGTAAAATTAAGAAAAAATGGGGGATCCCTGGGTGGCGCAGCGGTTTGGCGCCTGCCTTTGGCCCAGGGCGCGATCCTGGAGACCCGGGATCGAATCCCACATCGGGCTCCCGGTGCATGGAGCCTGCTTCTCCCTCTGCCTGTGTCTCTGCCTCTCTCTCTCTCTGTATGACTATCATAAATAAATAATAAAAAAAAAGAAAAAAAGAAAAAATGACCACTTGGATGGAAATTGTGGAAAAGTACGGACAACCTCAGACTCAAATAGCAACGGCCGATTCTGTCCTAGAGACAATCTCTACAGACCCTGTGTTCTATCTTCTATCTATCGTCTTTTTTCAATGCACGTGCATTTTTTTTTCATTTGTTAAACCATTATTTTAAAAGGGCAAAATAAGCAATATCCATTACAGGTTATCTACAATTACAGAAAGCAATGCAATCATAACTAAACTAAGTTAGATCAATTAAAATTCTTTTTTGGGGGGGGCACCTGGGGGCACAATTAAAATTCTTTTGGTTAAGCATCTGATTCTTGGTTTCAGCTCTGGTGGTGATCTCAGACTTGTGAGACTGAGCCCTATGTCAGGCTCCACACTCAGTGCAGTCTTGTTGAGATTCTTTCTCCCTCTCCCTTTGCCTCTGCCCCTCCTGCTTGTGCTCTCTCTCTCTATAAAATAAATCAATCTTTTTAAAAAAAATTCTATTTTCAAATTTAAAAAATTTCTACAATGGCAGTAATTTAAATATGGCTCCAAAGGATTCGCTATTATTTATACTTCCTCTACATGAAGTGATCTGAACTTAGCCTGGAATATCTATGTGCAAGTACATACTTGCTTGTTCACCTTACGACACTCTAAATAAACACCATCCACTGTAAAGTTGGAAGTGATGGATGTCAACACACATCACTGCTGATCCCTGTAGCTGAGCCCCCGGCCTGGGACACTGATGGTGCCTTTGAATTGGAGCCTGAATATAATCGAGACCAGAATGAAGCCTTCTCTGACATGCTTAAACAGAACATGACAGCATGAAAGGAGAAAGAAGAAAAAGAAAACATTTGGAATTCTAGTTTAAGAAGCAATAGTGCAAGCCTCACCAGGTCCTCTGGGAGGGGACCTTTCTAATCCTAAGGATACAAGTTGTCTTAGGGGATCACAGTAGGAGGTGCTTTGGTCCAGGAGGCCCTGTGTATATGTGGTGAGAGGTTGAAGGACAGATAAATGCGGCCTCATAAAAGGCTGGCTGCAGTTCTCATTGGTCCCTTCAACAGATATTGCTACATTAATGTTTCCAAAAGACTAGTACATATGGAACCCCTGGCACAGGTCCTGGCACCTAGCAGTGCCATCAGTAAATGGAAGTGGATCTCAAGTCTATGTCTGTGCCTGTATCTATAGGTCCTACCCACCCCAAAAGCACGGGGTGCTCATACATGAGGATGATACCACTGATCACCTCAGACCTTCTCTTCCCACTGCTTCTTCTCAGCCATGGTGCTGTAGCTTTTCTTTAGCCACTGTGCTGTTCCCACCACCTTTCCGGATCTACCTGGTATCAGATTTGAAAAGCACAATGACACCAGCACGGGGATCCCTGGGTGGCGCAGCGGTTTAGCGCCTGCCGTTGGCCCGGGGCGCGGTCCTGGAGACCCGGGATCGAATCCCACATCGGGCTCCCGGTGCATGGAGCCTGCTTCTCCCTCTGCCTATGTCTCTGCCTCTCTCTCTCTCTCTCTGTGACTATCATAAATAAATAAAAATTAAAAAAAATAATCCAGCCTCACAAGTTTAAAAAAAAACAAAAACAAAAACAATGACACCAGCACGTCATATGGAGTCAGAATGGAATAAAATGACATGACTTCATCTGCACTGATGTGCAATCATCGAACATCGGCTTCACCTCACTAAGCCTCAGTTCCCTCATCTACAAAGTGGAGGTAACGGTGGTACCTATTTTCTTATTTTGGACAAGTGACGATTAGATGAGAACATGCGGGTCCAGAATGCTCAATGAAGTGGCTGGCACAAAGAAGGTGTCCAATAAAAGGTAGACGTTACTCTAGCGTAGGCAGCCTCATGAATGTCTTGCTCCTTAGGGACTTAAAATTACATGCTAGGAAAATACAGACCTACAAACAGGATGGATACCAGGCGACCGAGGGACACCACTGAGAGACACTGGTTGCCACATCTTCTTACACAGGTGCTGCTGGGAGGGTCTCGCGTTTTTCCCCACTCTGGCCAGATGTCCCTTTCCTTGCAAAAGCACCCCACTGGTGTGACACCCTGACTTTCTCCTGCTCCCATATTTACTTGATCTTAGGGGAGACAGAGAAACTGGCAGGACGGGAGGAGACCCTGTGCACGGAAGAGTCCAGCCACTTCCTGGCACCTCCCCGGGGGAGGGGGGTGAGCTGGTCACTTCCTACCCAGCAGGGGAGTCCTCTGGCTCTAGAGCTCAGCACCAGGACATCTGTCTACTGGCCCACAGTCAGGCTGTACTGGGAACGACAGTGGTTTGACTCCACTAGCCTCATTCCTTGTCGTCTTCACAAAGTAGCCAGGAACCTATGCAGCAGAGAACTGACTTAGTGGGTCTCCTCCACTTCCAGCCAATGCATCATCCCTTCCTCAGGATTGGAGAGGTTATTTCTCACACTCTTACTGAAAAATCATGATAAAACCAAATGTTCTAGCTTATAGCTGTTTTTGTAGTTTTGATTTTTTACCTCTAAACGGAGTAGCAGTTACAAGGAACTATGAAG